>NC_062213.1:131373372-131682122 GCF_902686445.1 Sciurus carolinensis | reverse complement strand
TAGGGTCTTTTGGCCGCTTCCTTTCTACTCCCTTTCCCCATAAGGTAAACCTGTTTCTCCAGATCTTATATATTGCTTAACTCGGTTGCTGTGACTTAAAATTAGAATACATCCCTCAGTAGTATTCACAGGGGGTGAGTGTAGAAATTCTGGCTGGAAATAATATCCGTTAGACTGAAGATCTTAACTATATAAGTTGTTTTCCTGCTATTTCCTTCTGGAACAAGATGGAAATCCCCAGTAAAAGCGTGGAGTGACAGCTATTACTATTATGGGGTTCAGATCCAGTAAGGACAAAAACAACCCTCAATCCCACCCCGAATTGTCATTTTGTGATAACTTTAAACACCTTGACCTTTTTAAGATCCAGGTGGCATTTTATCCACACCTGATACCAAATTTTAAATGTTCATTTCACATTATCAATTGAGCTTATTTTCTTTAACCAAAGGAGCTGTTTCCTTAAGCTTATTTCACATAACTAAATTTCTTCCTAATACATCATACTACCTACTCATCCCTGTCTTAGGGGCACCTAAAAACCAAATACTACCATATATACATATATATGACAATATTGCAAATTAACACTATTAAACTGTTATCTTTTCAGATATCTGAATTAGAGTGTAGGTTAAATATTTTCTAAGGCAGGGGGGTTTATTTTCAATAAATTGGTTAAGAAACTATATCCTTAGACATAGATATCTTAATAGTTTATCAGAAATTCTGTACATTTTAAGTAAAATAAACATGGACTGGGGTTGCTTGGTAGCAGTGAGACTGTAGAGGGGCAGAGACAGCATTGCCAGTGTAGGTAATTTTCACCCTGAACACAGTGTGTTTTGTTTTCAAATTTTTTCAATCCTTGTCCTATAGTTGCCAAGACTTCATCTCTGCAATGGATGTACATGTGTACAGGGTCTGGTTCTGAACCAGCAAAAGACTGTGTACTGCAAATGACTCCAGTCTAGGGTTTGTGGAAATGTGGGTGACCTGAGTCCCTTTTTGGAATGCATAAAATTCTATGGTTTTGGAACCTCAGTCAATATGAGGCCCAAAGTAAATTCCACAAGTAACTTCCACTCTGGAGTGCACAGCAACAATTCCTGGCAGAGGTTTGTGAGTTAGATAGGATCTCCAGGCATGTAGTGTGAAATGGTCCTAACTGCAGAGCAACAGCCCCATCCTCCTAGGTAAGAAAAGAAGCAAACATCACAGATTTATCTCTTCCACACAAAACTAATCAATGAGGTTTTCTTTCTTCATTTTCTGAAAACAACAAAAATTCAATACAAAATAGTATCAAATTTAGATACGCAGAAATCAGGAAACTTGACCTTTTAAATTGAATGCAAATCATGGCTCATACACAATATATGCCAGAATTTCCTTGACATAAACCAATACAGTAAAGATCTGCAATGCATCACACCACAATGTGAAAACAAGTGTGACTTCCCATTTAGTCTTAATTGCAATACAATAGTAAATCAGGTATAAGGTCAAAGAAAGTATAATTTACTATGGGCAACCCAGCCTATATGATTATGTTTCTAAAATTCAGGGGAAATTTTAAAAGAAAATGTTTCCACAATGGCTAACCCATCTTTTTCTGACCATGAGTTTTTCTTAAGACTCACTGAGAAAATTAACACACATTAGGTCTAAAATGCTAATGGGCATTTTTTCCTTGGGACCTGCTTGCAGACCTCATTTCCCACTTTGAAACTAATACCCACAGGTTCTGCTACACACTCCTGCTGCAGTGAGAGCAGAAGGATTTGGAAAGAGGACAGAATTCTGTGAGTACACAGGAGGAGGAAGACAGATATACAGAAAAGATAAGAGCTCCCTCACCACCACTATTCCAAGGAAGAGAAAAAAAAAAAAGAAAGAAAGAAACCAATAGCAACGCATAATGGAAAGAATACAAAAGGAGAGTAACCATAAGTTACTAAGTGAGTCTCTTCTCAATGTTTATTGAGAATTTCCACCCCTATTCTCAATTCCTGATTTGTGGGGTATAGGTCCACATAGCTCAAACCTATTTTCTGGAGAGCACAGAGGCTGGGGCATCGGTGTCCTACAACTAATAGTTCTTTCTTAGCTCTGGAAACAAAACAGAATTGAAGACTCCTATCCAGGCAGTCATAGTCTCAAAATCTCTGGGCCTAGGATCCTGAAGGAAAAGCTTCCAAATCAGCAGAATTGAAAAGGGCTGCATCTGAAGAAAGTGCTTCTGGCACCCTTTGGAGTCTGTATGTGAACCTGTAGGAAGGGGGGGTAGTGGTCAGAGCCTAGGATTTCTTAGGACTGTGACCAGGACATGTGGGATTCTATTATTAAAATCATTTTCTAGAGGTTCTCCAGCAGGTCCAAAAGCTCCTCTTGCTAGGTTTAGGAACTTAATGTAAAGCTGGGGCCTCGGCCTTGTCTCTGAAGTCTCCTTTTATGTGGAGAAAGAGAAATCTCCAGCGGAAGTAGCCAACCTTTATTCTCTAGTACTGAACAGCATTGCTCTCACTGACAAACCTGAAGAGAAAGTCAGCACGGTGGCATTTTCTTGCTTTTGAACACACCACCCACCAACTTACCCAGGGTGCTGCAGTGGAGATGACCAAGAGCCGGTAACACACATACGGGAGAGGAACTAGGACCTTACAATAAAAGTAGAACAAACAAGTATTATTCCAGCCCTCCTTTGCTGCCCTGCTTCTCCCCTCCCCCGACTTTGACTATAAGCCACCAGGGTCTCTTAGAAGACTCCCAGTTTCTGCTCTTAAACGGCTCCTTTTCCAAGGAGGAGCAAGGTCTGTTTCCTGATGTGGGGCCTCAGATGTTCTGTTATTGCAACTTAATTTTGTGCTGCCTCTTTTCAAAGATTATTTGGAATGAATTGTTTCTTTTGTTTAGTATCCAACAAACGACCTCTGCTAATCTTATATTTTATCTCCCTAACATATGGAAAAGCTATTTATTCTAGCCAATCACAATAAAGTGAAGAAAACCCCATTTTATGGAAAGGTATATATCACTAGTCTGTTGATCATTAAAGATATGATTACCAGTGAAAACCCTCTGAAGGTGGCACATTTATGCTTCCAGGAACAGATGGGGACACGCATTTTCCTTGCAAATACTTTTGAAATTGCTCTACTGGTAGCAGTATAAAAATGATATACAGATGCCAGGGCCGGCATGGCCAGGATGAGTGCGCCAGATTTACACAGTAAAGCCTTCACACTCGGGCTGTCAGTTTTGATTGATCTCTACTATACCTCAGGAACTTGTTGACTAGGTAGGGAAACAGTGCAAATAATTCACTGCAGCAAGTCAGATAATTCACACAACCAATCGGTCTGCTTCACTTTCTGGTTGTGACATACGAGCCTTTCCTACAAAGATGCATCATTTTCTAGCTTGAGCAATATTCAATGTCAGGGAAGAAAAGGTATTAAAGCCACACAATAGGAGTTGGGCTATTGCAAGACGAGAAGTTGTTTTGGTAATGGGGGCCAGATTCCGCTCTACTCTAAGTCCTACCAGAGCGTTCAGGCCCAATTGTCATTATCATATTGATTAAAAAAAAAGTTCATCATAGTGCAATTTTAGGTTTAACGCCAACGGATCGGGAAAGAGCAAAGAATTATCCCACAAAAGCACAACATTCTTACCGCAGGGACGTTTCCCTGTTCCAGTTCATTGATGGAGTTGATTAAGTTTAAATGAAGCAGACACTGGATAAAAGTAAGGGTATTGACCACTGGGCACCGCGATCCGTGCTTGAAAGGACCTGATACATGCAGAAAAGCAAGATTTGCTAAATGCTCTAATCTTCAATCAAATCTTACATCAATACAGACAAAGTTTGGTAATGAGAGATTCAATGAAGCATGCGGGAGAAAGAATTAATCCTCTTGGTCTAAACTGGCTTCAACTTTGAAGCTTGCTCCGAAGGAAAGACAGTTATCTAAATGCTAAATAAGAAACTTATTGTACTTTTCATGGCATGCTAATCTTTTGTCTATTTCATCTCTATTATGTGTATGCTCATAGATTGCAGTTGTCATGGTGATTATATTTAGCCACGCTCGGGGATGGTGGTGAGAAGCCAGGCACTGAGGTAGAAAAGACCCCCACGCAATCCACAGTACACACACACACACACACACACACAATGGGAAGGGGGAAAAGGAGACAAGTACCAGATCCCTTCCAGGTTCTTCCCACCAGGACTAAGGAGGCTTGGGCCTCCTGTCCCCAGAATGGTGAGGTGCCCTCAGGATATGGAGTAGCATTTGGTAGTGGGGGTGGGGAGGGTGCCATGCATCCTTCTTACCTCAAACCCATTTCCTCATATATGTTCCCAGTTTTTAGTTCAGAGACCCTTCCCCCCCTTTACAGCTCCCCCTGTACCCAGTGCTGCAACCAACTAGAAGGAGAAGGCTGGAGGAAAGGAAACCAAGAGAAGCAAGGGCTCCAACACTAGCAGATTGGTCCCACATGGCTGTGCCTCTGGCTAGGAAGTCGACTGATCCTGATTGCCAGAAGGGTTTGAATACCAGAAAGCAGTCCACGCAGCTCTGGTAGAGGTGGAAACTATAGGGTCACCAGAGGCCTTGGTGACCAAAGGTGACCCTAGGCCCTTTATGTGTTTTACAAAAGTTACCAAATTAAGACAGGATTATAACTGCTCAAGTCCTTGTCAAGGCTGAAAGGTTAGGAGCCTCAAATATGCCCCGGCAGTGTTGATGAAAAGCTTAAAAAGTAATAAAAGGGAGAAAAGACTGGGGAAAGTAACATGTATAACTCTTATTAAAGAGAAGAGCCACCGAGAGGTTGTGAACTTGAATAACTGTTTGAACTTTAATTTGTTCATTAACAGGATTTGCCCCTCACTGTGAATGTTATTACTTCCCTTTGCCGCTCAGCAACAACTCTGGGCATAATGAAAGAGTCTGGCAAAAAGTTAAATGCCTGGTAATTAATTCATTTAATTGAAAGAGGGGGAAGAGAGAAACAGAGGTCCCAATGCAGAGCAGAAGTTGGAAGAGGGGGCAAGGCTAAAATCTGCATGTAGGCCCTTTCCAAGGCCAACCACCCGTGGAATAGAGGGCTGGTCTCTGATGAGGTCTCTTCAGCAAAATTAATGCCAAGCAGCACCCTGAAGACCCTCTTTTCAATGCTACCTGCTCCTGGTCCAAATCCCTACAAGATTTTAGCCAGGGACTACTTTGGGTGATGTGTTATGGTGGTGTGGATGGGAGAAATTAAAAAAAAAAAAACCATATAGTATTATATAAACTATATATGTGTATAGATATATTCATAAAATCTTTAATTAAAAAGGGTGGACTCTTGCTTTCTTCCTTCCCGTCCCAGAGGCTGGACCTCATTGGCCATCATCTGCTTCCAGGCTAGAGTGAAAAGGATAGTGTCAAGAGCAGGATAAAATCTGCATGTCTGCATCTTAATCAGCTTTATAGCATCATGCTTTCTTTCCTTCCCACCCCAGCAGATAATTTAAATAAACCCAGGAGATAAAAAATGAAATACATTCACTGCCCTTGGACAATGCCTTGCCTCTAATTTCCCAGAGCCTATCTTTCCCTTGTCACTTATTTCCATCCTATGTTTGTTAACCACTGTATACAATCCCCTTTGTGTGCATCGTGCTTGTAAGCAATGGACTATTCAGGTACCTCAAAGCCATGTTGCTCTTGCAGCCAAATGAGAGGAAAAAAAATTGAGAAAATCATGATAGGTCAAGTTATTCTTACCTATTTAATATGTTTAAGGCCTACCACAGGATTTCCTGCCGTTTTTAAAACTAGCATTCATATAATCAGTGTGATTTTGTTTCCTTTCTCCCCCATGCCCTCGACTGGGATTGAACCCAGGACTCTCTACCACTGAGGCACATACACAGCCTTTTTGATTTTGAGACAGGGTCTCACTAAGTTGCCCAGGCTAGTCTTGAACTTTGATCCTCCTGCATCACCAGGCTTACAGGCACGCACCACCATGCCTGGCTCAGTGTGATTTTTTTTTTTTTAAATACAATTGTCTACCATGCACTCTCCCATTACAAAATAACATTAAGTACAGGGAGGAAAAAAAAAAAAAAAAAAAGAGGTGGCAAGAGAATTTGAAACCATACAAATGTATTCTCTAGAATCCAAAACTATTTTCTAGGTTTGTGTTTTTAATTAAATCACTTCTTATCCCCAAAAAAGGACAGAATTTTAACATCTAAATTACACTATCACCAAATAAAGTCATCAAATTGCCTGGCTGGGTCCTCCCCACTTATCCCAGTGCCTTTTGTTATGACAATCCTAACTGAACTCCATAAAGCTATAAAGGATCTGTACTTGTGTGTCCTAGAAAACTGGGGGCATCATAAGAAGAGAAGAAAACCAGAGGTAGACTCCTAGATCTGAATTAACAACAGAAAGAGATTTCTTAAAGGGGCTACTTTATAAGCTGAAGCAAGTTACAGGGCTTATTTAGCATCAAAGCTACGTCCCACCTTTTATAAAAGTCTCTGGATACTGAGTGAACTCAATTTTCCAAAGTTGTGGATCCATCCTAGTTTTATTCTAGACATCTGACACTGAATATTAGGAGTCTACAAACAAAACAAAACAAACAAAAAGCTCCCTCTCACTCCACACTGTGGAGCCCTAAGCTGTAAAGCAGCTTAGGAGATAAGGTCTGGTAACCCTGCCACTATCCTAATCTAGACCCTGATCACCTTACACATGCTTGAGTGAGTTTCTTCCTTCCTCCAAGACAGACTTCAGAGAGCCTTGAGATTAACTATCCTAAATTCCCACTTTACTGAAAGTCTTGATAGTTCTGATTGTCTAAAACAGCCCCAGGTCTTTGAATTGGCCTCAAGCCTCCTCCCTATCATCCCCATGGGCACTAATTGGCCTTCCTGGTTTGTTTTGCACCACTTGCCTATACAAGGTAATACAATTCTTTAAGCAGACAGCTCTCTCATTGTCCCCTGAAAACATCATGTGAATTACCTATTTTATTGAAGGTGCCACAGCACCATATTAGATAATACCAACATTCTCTTATTTAATCTCTTCAATTTCATGTAATGGATACAGTTTATCAATTTTAAGGCTGTAGAAACTAAAGTTAAATTTAAGATACTAGTCCAACCAAGATCTCACAGCAGGGCTAGGATTCATATCATTCTCAGTCTGGTTTGAAGGCTGGTATACTTCCTGTTCTGGCACACTCCTACCCTTGCTGTGCTATGTTCTGATCACTCCTCCCTCTTGCCATCTAGGCTGTCTTCTTGGTTCCACCCCTCATATCTGAATCCTGCCTCATTTGCAATTTCAGAAATTCCCATTTCTGTCCTGAAACCTATTGCCATCACCCTAGTTCTTGGCTAACTGATGAACTCTTCATTATCTGCAGCATTCACTTGATACTACCATTTTTTGCCCTATATTGTCAGTTTTCTTTTTATTTGATCCCTTCCAGTGTAAGCTCCTTTAAGTTGAGAATTTGACATGTATTTCTTTATATTTCTCCCTCATTCTCCAAAGCCTAATAATATAGCTCCAATTTGTTATGCACTCACCTCATGCACAACAATCCTTACAAGTAGATACTGTTATTACCATTTTGCAGATAAAGAAACTAAGGTTCAGAGAGATTAAGAAAATTTGTCCAAGTCATTCAGCTAGTAAGCAGCAGATTTGATAGTCAAACACAGACTGTCTGAATCCAATACTCCTTTCTCCTTAGTCAATACATTGTATTGGTTCAAATATATGATACTTCACACAATGTGAATTAGTGAAATATCATTGTGTAGAGGACACTTAACAAACCTCCAGAAATACCCCTGTAACCATAACCTTGAAGAAGGGGCACTATTTTTACTCTTCAGTAGGGTGAATCCTGAAACTCAATAGAAGGATGAGTATACACCCAGCCAGGACATTCCACTTTCCCCACCTTTCTAGGAACTACGCCCCTATGTTAGTGGAAGCCAATGATCCTGGAGGCAAATTGCCTTCCCCTACATCCTTTTTATCTTTTAAATATACAGAGGAAAGTAGGAGATAATGAAAGATACAAAAAGTAACTTTTAAAAATGGCTTATAAGGGGTGAGAGTCTTGGTTCTTCAGCAGAAATGGCCTGCTGCTATGGGAAAAATAACCACTTTTTTTTTTTTTTTTTAAGAGACAAGATCTCAGTGAGTTGCTTAGTGCCTCGCCTTTGCTGAGGCTGGCTTTGAACTCAAGATTCTCCTGCCTTAGCCTCCCCAGAAGCGAGATTATAGATATGGGCCACCACACCCAGCTAAAATAACCACTATTTTAAAAAAATGTTCATAACTGACCAATTAAGTCAATATGTACAAATCAAATTAGCTTCATGTTGTCTTCTAAGTCATGAACATGGCAATGAGGTTTAATGAAATTGCTAAGAGAAGAAACTTCCATAGTATAAGTATCAAGGCCTAAAAGCCTGGCCAGTTCTCTCCACAAGCAGATTGTTCCTTTAGTGCCAATGTGGAAGAACTGAGCTTGATAGTATTAAGAGAGCTATCAGGTTTCTTTTCATGCAACAGGTCTTAGGAAGTGTCAAAAAAATTTCTTGATATAGTACTTCTTATGAATCCATGCTAATACTAGTCTATTTTCCTACACTCCCAAGTGTATTTCCATCTTCATTTATATTTTTGTTCAAATATCTGAACATTTCAAACCTTACCTTAACCTACAAAATCCGTGTGGTAGCACAAAAAACCCCGCACATGCACAAAACTTAATAAATCAAGTTCTTCCATTTATTTCATCTCAGATGAAGCTCAAACTACCCTGTAAAGTAGACTTACTGGCTATTACTACTGTATATATTTTGCCTATGAGGAAAACTGACATGTCCTCAAGTAATACAACTTGTACATGTAAACCTACTTCCCACTCCTAGTCCAGGACTCTACAACCCTGATACTTTGCAATATTAGGGAAATTGCCCACCTATTCTATGGTCTGGAGCTACATGTGAATTTTGTAAATCTAAAGCCAGGAATATCTCTATGTGAAAGAAATGAGCTTCAAGCTATACCTAATCAGACTTCTATGATAACTACCTGAACCACACTAAGAGTTCACTTGGCCTAACTCCTAAAGCTGTAAACACTACATAAAACTTTTAATATTTGAACTCTAATTTAAAAATATTTAGATTACTCTTAGATTTATAGATGATGGACATGGCTAGGCTATCTCAACTCTCATTATTTATGGAGGATTTGCTGGGTAACTGGTCATCCCTTGTACTCCTAACAGAAGCTGTTTTGTCTACCTAATGGCCAAACAATGCAAGATCTTTCCATAGTAAAAAAAAATAAAATTGAGTTTGACCACTTTGTTAATGACCATTTAGTTAGGTATACATCCCTGGTCTCCAGGGCCCACCAGGTCTACGTGCCCTGATATCTGGGCAATATCTAAGCTCATCAATGCAGACAGGACTAAAGTAAGTGGCTGAAATAAGGACATTCTTTTTGTCTCAACTCAAACTTTGGCTAATCTCTATATTCAGTCTAACTGGTGCAAAAGAAGGGAACTTACTTGTTGCTCTGGGACTACTGCCCTATTTCTTTGTCTGCTTGCTGACCTTCCCTATGTAAGAGCATGAGCATTTGCAGCATTTGGTTTAAGCAGGAAAGCTCTTTCATCTTTTTCTACTGGCCTGGATCTCCCTTGATCATTATGGTCTGGATTCTTGCTAATCACTAATAATCTCATGGCCCTCTACATAATTTGAAAAAGGCATTAGACCTGAACTCTTAGAAAAGTCCTACTCAGCTAATTATATTCTTTCTGCTTTTCTTGTTTTTCCATACAGTCTCAGTTGCAGTTGAAATTGCATTACTTCCTCAAGTTTTAAATAGTTTTCTGATGGTTTTGGAAAACAACTATAAATCATCCCCACAAATGAATTCAACTAATTATAGTTCAAAAACCCCACAATTTACCTCTCTTCTTTTTGACTCTTTTCCTTTGGTCTTTCTAACCCTTCTCCCGAATTCTGGTCTTGAATATCATAATAAGTTTGTTTGTTTGTTTGCTTAGGAACTGGAGATTGAACTCAGGGGCACTTTGCCACTAAAGTACATGACCAGCCTTTTTTATTTTGAGACAGGGTCTTGGTAATATTGCTTAAGTCTTCACTAAGTTGTCCATGCTGGCCTCAAACTCATGATCTTCCTGCCTCAGCCTCCTGAGTCACGGGGATTACAGGCATGCACTACCACTTCCAACAAAAGTTTAAATTCACTAGGTTAGGAGTTTCATTATTCTGTTTTGTACAGGAGGTAGCATACTATTAACTTACAACAGTATGACATAATTCTACCACATATGTGCTTTGGAGTATATATTCACAACTAATAATAATAATTTACAAATGTTTTAGCTCACAGGTTAGACCTAACTTGTAGTCTAAGAATGGCTGAAATTTTTATAATGGAATGCCTTGTTTACTGGACAGAATATAAGTTAAGTTTGATTCTTAGCTGGATATGATTCTTCTATATTTCAAGGAATGTACAGCACCAATTCTGTGCAACTATATAAGGCAATCCCAATTTTAGCCATGATATGAGTGAATTTCATATTTTAGGACTAAAAAGCGTTTAAAGTCATACCAGAATTGTGAACGCTCATTAAATTCAGGATTAACCAACAAAATGCTTGAAAATATAACCTTCTGAAGTAATATGTCTCTATATAGCACGCCGATGCACTATATATATGTACATGACTGTTAAAATAGTAATTCACTGACAAACAGAATTTTTAGTCCAAATAAGCACTGTTGTTAAATCTCTTTCTTGGTAGATTCTCTTATTCCAATAGTGCTGCAATTGTTCAAACTATGTTGGTACAATGATTCTAGAACTAGTTTAAAATCCATTCAAGAAATTCATCTAATTGTCTTTCAGCTTGTTTTGACCTCAAATTATATTGGCCTGACTTGATCACCTACCTTCTTCAGGGCACTCAAGGTCTCTAAAGAAAGTTATCTCCAAGTGTTTTTTGTTGTTGTTGTTGTTGTTGTTTTTTAAATAAGATTTGCTGTGGGTGCCAAAAACAATTCCCAGTGAAAAGCTCCTAAAGAAGTTTGAGTAATGAAAGCATCTTTCCAAAAAGTGACAGCCTTTTAAGATTACTACTTGGATGAGGACGTACTAAAACATGTTTGTAAGTGCTGGTATCATTGTTAAAACAGCACACAATTATTGTTAAAGATAAAATTATTCCTAATATCTTGGCTTATGTTACTGTACTTCACAAAATTTTATAGTAATTAGCTGTATCTTGCAAATGTCACACAAACATTTTGATTTTCAAGGATCTAAGCATTGTTTTGAATGATCTCAAGCATTACCCAAGAAAAATTATAACCACAAATAATTGGGATAAATATATTGGGAGTGTTTTCCTATTTTTATTAAACCAATGAATTTTAATCAGGTATATGCAAGACTATGTGGGATGTGTTCTGCTTCCATGACTTAATTGTTAGTAATTCTTATTTCAAGTTGTGGTAAAAAAAAAAATGTGATCTAGTTTTCATTAAAAATATGGTGCTTTCACTCACATAAAACCAGTCAGTCCAACATAAAGAGTAAGACCTTTTAAAGAAAATTTTGCTTTCCAAAATAACAAACCCTTTCAATCATGTAAGTTCTTTAAAAATTTGTTTTAAAAGTTTTAAGGACAAAAAAATCATGGCACTGTGAATAAACATGAACTAGAGAAAACTTTCTGGTTCCTATTGGTTTATTCCCTTGACCTACTATTTAAGGTAATTAATACAATTTTCATCAGTACAAACCATTTTAAACTCTTTCCTAGTAATATTGAGTTTCTTGTAGCTAGGAAAAATATACATATTTTAATTACATTTTTGCAATTATGTATTAAATACATATAGAAATCACATTCAGTAGCAAAGTATAATGAAGTATCTATAATAATAAATAGTGAATAAATACTGAATGGATAGATGGAGAAAAAGAAAAACATATCTTGGGTCAAAATATATGAAAAACTAATTCCCACAGGTTAGCCTCCCACAGGATTTGGCCCAGGTAAATACAGTTTCTTGTTATTATATCATATTGAGTGTACAACATTTACTTAGATTTGGATTTGACTTTTCCAGTTATCCCAGTTTCAGAAAATGTTTTGTCTCATAAATGAAGCTCTCCCACTGACTCACTATGGACTATTTAGGAGGTCAGATAACATCTCTGCTTCTCAGTTTATATCCTAGAATAGGAATAAGAGAAAACCCTCCTCCTTCCTATGGGGACTTTTGTGAATACATTGATAAATACCTACAAAATGATAAATGCTACTATCTCGTTCAGCATTTTGAAAGATGTCAACCAAACACAAAATATTTTTAGTGTGTGAATTAAAATGCCTCTTACTGATGGCCTCAGATGTTTTGTTGCAAGATACTGTGTCAAGAACTGGTTTATATATTATCTGTCCTTCCAGCACGCACTGACATCACACTTCATAATAGCTTGGTATGATGATTGCTGTCAAAATCGCCTGCATGGAAACATCCCTGCCCTAGATTGATATAATGTATTAGCGTGACAGAAAACTAAAAAAACTAAGGACCTCATGCAAAGGCTGGTTCTGAGCACAGGGGATGGAAGGGCATGCTACCAGTGAGCTGAAAGGCCTCAATTCTTCTAGTGTTCTAATTTACCAAGGGAATGAAGACTGCCTGGGGCTCTCGTGGGCGGGGTTGGGGGCCGCCAGACAAGCAAAGGTCGGCGATAGGAGTAGGACAGTATTATTTTTCGAATTCGAATCCCATGCAGAGACAGGCCTTTGGGTCTCTCTTCTCCATGACCATCAGAAATTGCACTCACTTTTTCTGGGAACTGAAATCGAGGCAGGGGTCGGAGGGCGCGACCGTCCCTGGGTGGGCTGGGGTCGGGACTCGACACTTCGGCTTAACCTTAGCGGACGCTCCGGGATCGAGGGCCGACGCTCTCGCCGAGTTTCACAGCGCGTAGCCCGCTGCCCGGGTCCCGCGCCCGGCGACCTCGCGTCGCCTCGCAGGCCGACGTGCTGGGTCGGCCCCTCCACGCCCTCTCCCGAGGTTCGCGGAGGCCACTGCTTCCTCCGAGTCTGCTTCGCTCCACAGGCCGCCTCCCCAGCTGCGGCGCGAGAACCTGAGTTACCCAAGCCACAGACAATACCCCCAGGAGCCGCGACGCCTCGGTGCTTCGCTAGCCCCAGACCCGGAGCACGAAGGGGCACGCGTCCGCCCCGCGGGGAAGCCCGGCCGAGAAGCCTCCAGAGGTGAGATCCCGCGCACGCGAGCACCCGCCCCCCAGCAGGGCCCCTGCCCGAGGGAGACTCTCACCTCAGAAACACGGGCGCTGCCGCCTGCAGGGGCAAGAGAGCGGGTGGGGAATGCCCGCGCCGGCCCGGCCGCGCGGGAACCTCGCTGAGAAGGGTGCACGGGCTCGCGCCAGGGAGCTGCGCCCCAACCCGCAGCGCCCGCGCCGCCCGGGCGCCGCCTCCTTGGAAGAGAGGCCTCTACCGTCCGGCCGCGGACCTGCAGCCCTCTGGCGCGCGCCCCCGCCCCGGCCCCGCCCCCGGCCCGCCCACTGGCCTCTTTTCCCTTGCCTCCTCCCTCCCCTCCTCTCAGCCCGCGGGGCGCAGTCGTCCCTCTCCGGGAGACGAACGCGAAGCGACGTGGAAACCCTTCCACCAAAGTGAGCTGTGATATCCTTTTGATGGCTATAATTTATTCCAAATCGTCTCTGGACTGAAACGATCAATTAGCAGCCTGAAACGCACTGTGAAGTAAATTGTCACACTATTACAGGATGGTTATCATATATTTATAAGGTGTGTTTTCTGCAATCAGAACCAACAAGGTGTTGAGCAATCAGTCATAAACGCACTTCTTCAAAAAAGAGAGGGAGAGAAGCTTCAGTATTGTCTGGCAGGGAAAATCCTTCATGACAGTTATCCCTCCACCCAATGATGTTTCATCTTGGCAACTGGGAAGGCAGTGAGGCGGGACGGGGGTGGGGCGAGATCTGAAACGGCTCTGCCACGCGTGACTCCAGAGAACTACAGGTAGCTGAACAGCCCCCAGAGGAGAGGTTTCTTTGTGGTGTAAATACGGATCAGGTGGAAGCATCTGTCTTCCTTCCCTGCTCAAGCATAATATCTTACTCTGCTTCTAAACTTCTAACAGAATTATTTGCATTCTACACTTAATTTTAAGTCTCATGTCTTCTTCCTCAGGTCCTCTCTCTACTATTTAGGTGATGATGTACTACTAGAGATTATGTCAGGCTCATGTAGTTTTCCCATGGAGAGATAGTTGTATTTATTCTCAACTGCAATCTCCACCAGAACTCTTCTATCATTCATAAATGAGATGGCACAAAGTTCTAAGGAAATCATAAGAAATGCTGATTCAGTTCAGTAGGCCCTCTTGACTAGATCAAACCATGAAGACATTGCTACTTTACTTGTAGTCATGCTCAGTGGTCAGGAATATACATCGAGAACTTCTGAGTTTTTCCTAATAATCTCATCAGATAGTCATTTGTAAACAACCTATGAATAATTTTTAGAAGGGTTCTGCTTTGTATCCAGTTAATATTCATTTTGCCTGGAAAATCTAGTTCTAGAGCCCAGCCTACAGATTATTGATTGTGAGAAAAATTTAGTAGCTATAGGTATGTTCTTTGATAATAAAGTGACATTTGTGCAGAGTGAGCCATAAAGTGTGAAGGTAAGATGCAGAATTTATACCACATTCTTCTAAGGTTAACTGTTCCCATAACTTCTGCATGTCAGGGCTTGTCTGCAATGCCAACCCTTGAAGAACCAGAAAAAAGGAAATCCAGTTGGGTGTTTAGGTTGCAGGGGCAGCTGTTGTCATTGAACTGCCCCACACAAAAGGGATACCCTCTCTCAGAGAGCAATTTGAAGACTGGCTAGCAAAGGACCAGACCCAGCACCTTCTTGTTATACCTTTCATTGTTACTGATTTAATTTGCATTTAACTAATAGCTAATGTTTATTGAGCACTTACTCCATGCCAGGCACTGTACTTTAAATTATGTGCATTATTTTATTTAATTCTATCAACAATCTAATGGTGAAGATTCTTTATTTTTCCAATGAGAAAATTGAGACTTGAAGAGATTAGGTAATTTTTCCAAGGTCACACATCTAGTAAGTGATGACCCAGTCTCCAATGCCCATACTTTAATTTTAATCTTTTTTTATAAAAAAGATTTTAATGAAGCTGATGATAAAATGAGAATGGTGAATGGTGGGAGAAGCTAAAAAGAACAGCTATGTGCAAGACAAAGTCACAATGCATATTTATATTCCTCACCTGGGTAGATTACAATTCTATTCTCTTCTACCCTTCCTATATCCTATGATTTCTTTTTCAGAGTTATCACTTACCATCTAGCCAAAGAGACTTATCTAAGGTCAGTAAGGGGTGGTAGGGGGAGGGGAAAGGGGAGAGGGTAGATATAGAAAAAGCAGAGCACCCTGGGGAGGAGCCTTAAGTGGGAGCCTGAGAAGACCAGAGGCTCTTGTCCCAGACACCCAAGCTCTGGGAAGGAAATGTTGCTTCCTAATGGACTTTAAATTACCAACATCGCTAAACTCTCTCTTAATAGACTTGTAAAGATCTGCTTGCTACCTTTTTCCCCCTTCATGTAGAATTTGTAATCAAGAGCCCAATTTTGTCATTTGGATATACTAATTATCTAATCATGGCATGCTGCATAACGTACTTGTCTGCCCAATTAGCTAGGACAATTATTAAAATTCAGAGGCCTAATTATGTCTCAATTTAATGCTGGCAAACTTGCATACAGAGCAGTAATTAAAATCCTCTCTTTCCCTCTGCCTTTAGGGCAGGGGATGATTAGGCCCTGTCAGGGGGTGTACTGAACCAAACCAGTGAAGCGTATTGTGCAACATGACCCTGCATTGTTAAGTGTGTCAACATATTAACCTGAATTCCCTTCAGCCCCCACATAATCACATTTGGTAGAGGAATAAAGGAGCTAAAACATGAAGCATTTTATTAAAAAAACATAAATTCTTTTTAATTAATGCTATGAGAGTTCTGATGAATTCTATGCTTCCAAGTGCTGGAAGACATAAGACTGGTTCATTTAATTATTAGTAAATTTGCTCTTGTTAAAACTAGGTTTTTTTTTTTTTTTTACTCATTTAAAGAAAATGATTTTTTGGTAATATATATATTTTTGAGAAACTAGTTAGTTGGCTTCCAGTAATACAGTTGATTACCAGCTTTGATGATGGAACACAAGTGAATGTTGACTTCCAAATGATTCAAACCCAAGACTGGAGGCATTTTGGGTGGGGGAAAGGCTATAATTTAATACTTGAAAGATATTAATAAAAGTGGAACATTAAAAATCATAATATTGAAACAGATTCAGAATATTTGTCTTTTGAGCTCTTAAGTTTGATGTCTCAAATCAAACCAACATGAGACCCGAGCACTGCACAAATTCACTATGCTTTTGAAGCCCCTCAGCATGCAGGAACGGAGATGGTATGTGTCCTCTCTGTTAACATCTGAACCCTCTTCTCTATGAATTATGGAGAGCCACAAAGCCCACTGAGACTTCTGAGCTATCCTCTAAATTCTGGCTTTCACTCTTAGTGGTCTTTAAAGATCACTCCTATATTCAGTCCAGTTCCAAAAGTGAATTACTCTGCAGCAGGACTTATTTCAGTTGCTTCCAAACTTCTTACTACATGGATAGCTTCCAGTGAGTAAAGACACACACAAAGTGTGTGACTTGGATAGAGCTCACTCTCAACTGATCTCATTTTGAATCTCATGACAACCTTCTCACAGTAGGTATTTTATTATGTGGCTCTGTTAAGATATTTATCTGAGCTCACCACTTTATTCCCCACTTCTTAATTATGGGCAGGACAAGATCAAACCTGAGTTCCTCTTACTATCTTCTATATTCAGACAGAGGACTGTGAATGGGACACCAATGATGAAGTCTTAGTTTGGTTAAATATCTTACATTGAGATCAAAGTACAGATAACGTTATATTATAAATGATGCCTATGTACCAACACTAAATGACCTTCTGTCCTCAGTCAATACTTATGCTTAGTGGTATTTAGATTTGATGACTTTGGCCCATTTTCTTTTTTTCAGTTTTTATATTTGTAAATGTGTGTAGTTTCATCTGGATGGGTGATAGCAAAAGTAGACCTTCTCCCTCCTAATATTGCTCTGGGTACACTGTGGCCTGTTGAGGGAAATTCTGTGCAGTACATGCCTTCTAACAAAGGCAGTAAGTAACTACAGAGGGTCTCTACCAGAGGGGTTGGCTAGAGCCAGGACAGGCCCTCAGGCACTGGTGCTATAAAACCAGATGGTGGTAGCTCCGTCCCCCAGACCTCCCAGGGATGTGCCCTGTGTCTTGAAAATGGCCTAGCTCCGAGTCTCTTTGGATGGCAGACTGAAGTGCAAATCTGTGTTCTGACTTGTTCCCGTGGCTGTCAGCATGTTTTCCTCTTGTCAGCAGCAATTGACTGGTCAGGCTCACCCCTGTACAGCAATTGTAACAGCTCATTGACAGACTAGTGACCCAGCTGGACCTGATAATGGAAAACTATTGATTTTTGTGGGCTCTACGAATCTGAAATGAACGACCGATGTAATGTCATCAATTGTCTCAGACTCTGATAACCCAGGAGGAAAAAGTTTCAGAGATTGCTTGTATTTCCTGACAATCGTGTTTCAAAATCTCATTGAGTTTATGTAAAAAGAAACCCATTTCTTAGGTAATTTCCTTAGATGACCCACGTAAGTCCATCAGGGCTCTAAACCTATAGTTTGTATATTAAAAAAAAAAAAAAAAAAAGTAAGAGTTAACATTACCAATTAGCCAAACTGAGAACTGATATGTCTTTTAAGAAAGATACTTACAGAGAGGCACTTTGGGAAGAAAATAGTTATAACATTTCTTATTTGTTTTTTGTGGTGCTGTGGATCAAATTCAGGCCTTGCCCGTGCTAGGCAAGCACTCTACCATGGAGCTATACCCTGAGCTCTTATTTGTTATAAAACAATTTCACAGAAAAAAAAATGGTGGGAGAAAACCAAAATATATTGGCTTTCCAAGTCCTTACATGAAGTTGTGATAGAACTATTAAATAGCTTCTGCATGCCTATGTTAATTTGTTATAGTAAAAAGAAAGACTTAAAAATAATGTAGAGGTGCCTTGGGTGTGCTTGGGAAAATCACTATTTAGTTTTGTTTTTTAAACACTTTCTTCCTTATTTGATCACTTCAAAACCCTCGATTGTTGCTGAGTATATTTTTTAAAAATGAGCTATTTCTTCTTGAACCCAGTGAGTGATGAGTTAGAGCAAAATTTCCCCAGCAGATAAGTGCAGAAAACTCTGTACTCTAGACTAAGTTCTGATAAACAGAATGCCAATTAAGACCTCTGCCAAAGGAAACTTCCTTTAAAAAAAAAAAAAAGAGGGAAAACTATTGATCTTGGCTGCCAACCCAATGCATTTAGGTCTCAATTCACTTGTAGTGAGAACATAATCATCTTATGGTCCTGATCAAATTCAGACATTCTAAGAACATAGCTCTGGGGGCTAAACACATCAGAGAGCACTGAAATAAGAGGGCTGCTTCCCTATCCACTTGCTCAAAGAAGGCTAGAGTGAGGTGTCTCAGTGAGGAGCCAGAAAGGACAGACCCCAGAGCTGATGATACCACGTGTGGCTGGACTCTTATTCACAAGATGCTGCAATCTTCACACTCTCTTGTAATGGTCCCTTTATGGGCTGTGATTAGCTTCACCCCTTACAACACTACACCTGGTTTTCTAGCACTATCAAAATCAACCTTGCTAACTGTTTGGCTGCCTATTAGCAAAGACACATAAGGTTGAGACCTGAAAGAAATTAAGTTAGACCCAAAAAAAAAAAAAAACCGACCAGCATTTGTACTTTAATAAATATAAAACATATGGTACAGAGAATGCAAGAGTTAACTGATTTTGTGATGTGACATCAAAAGGTCAAAAGTCAAAGCCAATTTGGGGGTTCTTCAGGGTGGCTTCCATGAGTTCTTGCATGTCATAAACATTAGGTAGTCATTGAATGAAGAAGCAAAAAAGCTATTTTTCATTATAGAAAGATAAAGATATTTTCTAATTTATAATAGATTTGTAAGCAAGTAGTTGAAATCAATGGTTTCTTGTAGCTGTGTGCAGGCCAGTTCATGAAGTTTCAACGATCTGTAGTAAATACATATGCAAAACTAAGTTAATGTGATTTTTTAATTTTGGCGGTGCTGGGTTTGAATGCAGGGCCTAGGCAAGTGTTCTGCCACTGTGCAACATCCCCAGCCCCAATGTAATTTTATAAAACAAAATACAATCTCTGAAAAAGTCCAGCTATGTCCTTCTGAGACATTGAACACCTTAATGTATAATATCAGTAATGATAAATGATAGGTGCTTTAAATTAATACCTTTTCTTGGCAAGGCAAGATAAAAAGTGGGCAAAATTATACATTGGTCCCAATATCTTAAAAATTGCTTTTCTGTAAAAGCCAAAAGAATGAGTGTACTAATCTAAATACCTATTTATGTGCCTGAAATTAGATACATTAAAGCCATATGACTATGACTGTCAGCAAATAAAAAAACATTTGTGATTAAAAAATAGCATTAGTTGTATTGGGCATCATAACACTGGACTAAGATCTTGTCATGTGGAGCTTCTTTTAGGTTTTTCTCTTCTGTTCTATCTTTCAAACCAAATTTTAAACCCAAATTTGTGATTTTATGAAATGTTAAAAAATGTGATCTTAGCCACTGGACTTTTAATTTCAAGATAAACTTTTCTGATGACACAATGCTTATCTCCTGTCCTACATACTGTCAGGTCTATGGCCAGCAGTAGTTCCATTGCAATGATGCCATTTGGAAGGGGAAATTTTTTTGTTGTTATTTCTTTGGATTTTAACTTGGTTTGTAAGTTAAAACTTAAATTCAGAGTGTTTTGCTGTCCTCTGTAACTTGCACTACAGATTTTAAATATATTAAATATAATTGCTTCAATGATAGATCATAAAATTATTCATTTTGTTTTGTTTTTCAGTGGTGAGGATTGCACCCAGGGCCTCACATGCTGGGAAAGTGCTCTATAACTGACTATGTCCCCAGCATCCACAGTATTTCTTAATAGAGAATTAATAACTCTGGATTCATCTTCCTCTTATTTCTTTCACAAGGCTTTAGGCTGCAAGAAAAAGAGGACTGCTTTGTGTTAGTGTCCACACAAAGTCAGAAGGGTTGGTTGATTTAGGATCTCAGTCACATCATCCAGGACCCAGTCTTTTTCCATATTTCTCATTGGCCATCTTGGCATGTTTGCTTTTCCTCTTCTGATGGACATACTTCCAGGTATTAAATGCAGAAAATAGTATTGAGCAGCAGAGAAAGGGGACATTTGTCTGTTGTGTCCCTTATTTAAGACTTAAGGAACACTTTTCCAGAAGCCCTCCTTCTGACTCTATCTCAAGCTTTATCTAGAGTTTTATCAAAAGCCTGTTTCTAAACTGGTTGCTGGTAAGATGAATAGATTAATCATGACTGAGTTATTAAGCCAATCTATATCTCTTCCTCTGAGGATAGAGACGAGCATACCATGGCTAAAAATAAATTACGTTGAAAAAAATTTTCTGTTAACAAGGAAGAAAAAAGGACACATCAACTCAGAATAACAATTTTCATGATACCTGCTATTAGAAGTCAGCCATCATGTAAAAAATTCAGATACTCCATGGATAGCACACAGATGATAAAGCCTGACCTAGCAACATTATGGAGCAACACTTGGCACTAGTCAAGTGTATGAGACTTTATGGACCTACCAGCTCAGTTCAAGCTGTGTGAATAATCCGAGACAAAGGACTAGAACTGCTCAACTGTGCCCTGCCCAAATTTGTGACCCAAAGAATCTTAAGAGATAGAGTGGTCATTGTTTTAATCCTCTAAGATTTGGGGTAGTTTATTACATAGCAGTAGTCAATCAGAACATCTCACAACATGATGTCTAGAACAGAGACATTGTTTTAATATAAAGGCACTAATAGGTTAAAATCAAAAGATGGAGAAAAGATATACTATATAAACAGTAAACATGAAAACTGGAATTAATATATTAATATTAGACTAAAACTTCAAGATAAGCACTCTCATAAGATTAATATTCATAATAATTAAAGGGTTGATTAATCAGAAAGATTTTGCAACTGTATCTAAATCAGGGTTTCAAAATACATTATGCAATAACTGCTAGAAGTAAAGACAGAAACAGAATATTCAGAATTTTAACTAGAGATTTATTGACCTGCAACAACTAGACCCCACCCCAGTCATAAAGAATGAACAGTACAACCAACCACCTTGATGTAATTGACATTTATATAACACTACACCCACACATTAATTTCAAGGTAATGTAAACTATTCCCCAAGATAGATCATAGCTATGCCATAAATATGTTACAATAAATTTGAATAAATTGAAATCATATAGGGTGAGTTTTCTGACAACAGAAGAATGAAATTAGAAAATTTTAACAATAAGATATCCAAAACCCCCAAATATTTGGAAATTAAGAGACATACAGTGAGCTCTCCACATTGTAGTTTCCGTATCTTAGATTTAATTAGCTGGGGTTCAAAAATATTTAGGGAAAAACTGCATCTGTATTGAACATATACAGACATTTTTCTTCTCATTATTCCCTAAAACTATACAGTTATAAAAATCATTTACATAGCATTTACATTGTATTAGGCATCATAAGTAGTTAGAGATGATTTAAACTATATAGAAGGATGTGTGTAAGTTCTATGCAAATAGTGTGCCATATTATATCAGGGACTTGAGAATGTGTCAATTTTGGTATCCCTAGGGGTTCTATAACCAACTTCCTGCAATCAAGGGATGACTGTACTTCTGTTAACTATGGATTGAAAAAAAATCACAAGAAAAATTTTAAGAATATTTTTAATCAAATGATAATGTTAAAAAAGGTGTAAAATCAATCAAGTTTTTATTTTAAGAAGCTGGGAAAAGATGATTGGATTAAATCTAGAGTAAGTCATTTTATTTAGGAAATAATGGAGAAAACAAGACAAAAGCAAAAGTCAGTAACAGATAAATAAAACTGAATAGAGAAATTAACAATGCTAAATTTGGTTCTTTAAAAAGATTAATAAAATTATTTAAAGCTCTAGCTAAACTGATCAATAAAAAAGGGAAAAAAACAAATTAAAAATATAAGACAGAATAACAGGATGTCACCACACATCCAAAAACCATCAAAAGGATAGATAATAAGGAAATATATAGGTAACCTTTAAGCATCTATATTTGACAACATGGATTAAGCAGATACATCTTCTTTAAAATACAAAACTTATCAAATCCTACATGTAATGGAATAGAAGATTTAAATAGCTCTTATCTGTCCAAGAAGATGAAGTTGTTATTAAGACAATAAAAACAACAACAAAACTCCAGGCCTACTTTGTGTCACTGGTGAATTCCATCAAACCTTAAGAATAGTGTAATGATATCAAACTTTAAAAACAGGAGAAATCATTTCCAAACTCTTCTAGGATGAGACCAGCATAACCCTGATACCAAAACCTTAAAGATATTAGAAAGAAAATTGCAAGATAGTGGATCAGAGGCACCTAGCACTTGTCAGCCTCTCCACAAGACACAATCAAAACTGAAGAGCAGCTACTTATTGAGGTCAGTGACTGTAGGAAAATGCTGAAGTTCAGTAGTGGACAGAGACTTGAATAAATCCAGACTCTAGACAATGGAAAATAGAGAGGGTAAGACGGAGTACCTCAACACTCATCAGATGGCTTCTCAGCAGAGGGTAGGAGTAGTGGAGAAAGAGAAAGAGATCCAATAAGCACAACTAGAACAGAAATTGGCACTGTGAAGGGCTGTCTGAATACAGTTAACCCAGGATCTTCATGGCCAATTGGTGCTAGAGAAGTTCTCTATACTTCCTAAAGTATATTTACAATATGGTAGCAGAGAGCCATCTTGAGAAGGTCTTGTCTAAGCTTGCTGCTTTGGAAGTCAAAGGCCCCTGAATTTTTCTGTCCCTGGAAGCAGGCAGCAAACATTATTACACTTTCTCAGTAGGCATCCACCTTGAGACTCTGTTTGGCTCTGAGGGAGTGAAACAAATCGACTGAAAACTCTATGTGGTAGAACAACAGGGAGATCAGAACTCACTTCCCTTATAGAACAGTTGGACAGCTTAGGAAGACAACTGCAGGAGTTCGAGGGACTGAGCAGTCATGAAGTATTTCCTGTGACAGCTAAGTCTGGGAACATCAGAGTTGTGGAAGGAGGATTATGTGAGTCCCAACACTGCTCCCCACTCTGCCAATGCAGATAATTGTGACCCCATGACCTCTCTCTGCCCTCTAAGTGGCTTCACAAAGGGTGCTCAGACCCAGATATTCTGTAGCACCCAGTGTCAGTCCTGCCTTAGGGGCGCACACAGCAAATGTTTCTGGAGTAAGTTATTGCCAAGGGGAACTTTGTATTCTGTCCTAGCTTGTGTTGGCAAGCAGGGTGGAGGAGAGATACTCCATGTGGCTCTGGTCACAAACCACTCCTGCTAGTCACCTGGTGAGCATCACAAAAGAATAAAGGGGCAAATAACCTGCCTTGCTCTCTCCAAGGTGTGCATCACCTAAGAAGACAGAAATAAGCTCTCATTCACACAGATTTCAGTTATCCATTTTTGCCTGCATAATCACCCACTGCAGAAGAAATACTTTTTATTTTTTTATCAAGATTATTTGTATAATTTCTTTATTGTTTATATTTATGTATGTATTTCTGTATTAATATCCACATACAATATATGCATGTAAAACCATACATAAGATAAATTATATATAAGAAAAATATATCTTTTCTTATTCTTTTCTATTTTTCTTTTTTCTTTTATCATTTTTTCTTATTTTTATTATCTTCTTTTTACAAAAAAACCTTTCATTCACATTCTATCTTATTTTCTCTTTTTGGACTTTCTAACTTTTCTTTTTCTTCCTCTTTTTTATTTTTTTTTCTTTTTTAAAATCAATTTTATTTTTATCATTTTCCTAACTTCATATTATTTTATCCTATTTTTGCACCTGCCATTTCTGTTATTGCTGGTGTGATTTTTGTAGTTTTCATTTGGGTTTTACTTTATTTCTGCATCTGGTCTGCTTTTACTTATTGTTGTTACTGTTGTTCATTTTCCCCTTTCTTTGTGGTGCCAAGAATCAAGACTGACACATTCAGCACGTTTTGTCTATGCAAGTAAAAAACGCAGTTGAAAGTCTTATCAATACTTTAGATTAAGTGGAAAAAAAATACCAGGGTTGAAGACAAGGTTAATGAATTAACACATTTGGACAATAGAAAAGGAAAAATAAATAAAAATTAGGACTGGGGGTGTGGCTCAGTGGTACAGCATTTTCCTAGTATGCACCAGTACCACAAAAAAGGAAAAGAAGGAGGAGAAGAAGGAGAGGAGACAACAAATAATGAATAGAACATACAAAATCTATTGGACACTATCAAAAGACCAAACTTACCTAAAATCAGGATAGAAAGAATGAAGTTCTATAGGCTAAAGGCATAGAAAACCTATGCTGTGAAATAATAGCAGAAAATTTCCTAAATATTGGGAAATCAAGGTAGAGGAAGCACTTAGAACCCCAAAAAGATATGACCAGAAAAGAATCTTTCCTTGACATATTATAGTTAAACTGATAAAAGTACAGAGCAAAGAAAGAATATTAAAAGCTACAAGAGAGAAGCACCAGACGACATATGAAGGCAAATCCATCAGATTTTCTCAACAGAAACTCCAAAGGACAGGTTGGCCTTTAAGTCCTAAAAGAAAATAACTGCCAATCTAGATTACTACATCCAGCAAAGTTATCTTTCAGAATCAAATAAAAATAAAGATCTCCCAAGATAAACATAAACTAAAAGAATTCCTGACACTAAACCAACATTACAGAATATATTAAAAGGAATTCTACATTTAGAAGGGGAAGCAAGATAAACACAATCATGAGAGCATGTAATGAAAGAATAAATCTTACCAGAAGAGTAGATAAGCAAATAAGAATTAGGAAAGCACCAAACTAATTCACCTGTATCAGTTCAGTAAACCATCAAACTTCTGAGATGGATAAGGGAGAAAGAATTGAACATAAAATTATTCAAAACAACCATAAGAACAACAAAATGACAGAAACAAGTATATATCTTTCAATAATAACCCTAAATGTAAATGGTCTCAATTTTTCAATTATAGGGTGCAAACTGGCTAAGGGAATTAAAAGCCACAATAGTATGCTGCTTGAAAGAAACTTATTCTCACTGGCCACCATTACACAAACTGAAAATTAAAGGAAGGAATATGATATTCAAAGCAAGTGGAATTGGAAAGCAAGCAGGAGAACCCATACTCATATCTGATAAAAGAGACTTCAAGCCAAAATCAGTCAGAAGAGACAAAAGATTGTTGATAAAGAGAACACTCTATCAGGAAGATACAATGATTTATATGCACCAAATGTTAGAAGACTCAATTTAAAAAAATTACTAGACATAGAGAGATAGATGCCAATACAATAATAGTGAGTGACTTCAACACCCCACTGTCACCAACAGATAGGTCATCTACACAAAATATTCAGTGAAGAAAAAAGCACGGAAGATCAAATGGACTTAACAGAATCTACAGAATATCCAATCCAAAAGCTGCAGAATACACATTATTTTCATCAATTTCTGGGACTTTTTCCAAAATAGATCATATTTTATGTCATAAATCAAGTCTTAGAAAAATACAAAAAATATTTTTTATGATTTATCAGGGCATAATGGAGTAAAACTAGAGGTCAAAATATATCACAGAACTAGAGTTATAAAACAGCATGGCATTGACCTAAAAGCAGACATGTAGATCAATGAAATAGAAGAGAGCACCAGAAATAAAACCAGGCATAGCCCTGTGATTCTTGAAAAAGGTGCTAAAAACATACATTAGAGAAGAGACAAAATCCTCTATATATGGTGTTAGGAAAACTGGATGACCACATAAGATGATTGAAACTAGATCTCTATCTCCCACATTGCAAAAGAAAATCAACTCAAAATGAATCAAAGATCTTGGTGTAAGACCTGAATCTCTGAAACTACTAGAGGGAACACAGGGAAAATACTTCAGGCAATGATTTCCTGAATGGGTCTCTAATAGCTCAGGAAATAAAAGCAATAACTGACAAATGGGATTAAATCAAATTAAAAAGCTTCTGCACAGCAAAGGAAATAGTCAACAGAGTGAAGAGACAGCCTACAGAAAGACAGAATGTCTTTCCTAGCTCTTCAACTGACATAGGATTAATATCCAGAATATGTATAGAGAACAAAAAAAAACCTTAATTACAAAAGAACAAGCAATATAACCAGTGAATGGGCAAATGATCTGAACAAATACTTCTCAAAAGAAGAAATACAGCTGGGCATGGTGGTGCTTGCCTCTAATTCCAGCTACTTGAAAAACTGAGGCAGGATGATTACAAGTTCAAGGCCAGCCTCAGCAACTTAGTGAGACCCTGTCTTAAAAAATGAAAAGGGATGGAAGTACAACTAAGTGATAAAGCATCTCTAGGTTTAATCCCAAAAATGAAGAGAAAAAGCAAAAGTAATGGCCAATAAATATATTAAAAAATGCTCAACATCTTTAGCCATCAGGAAAATGCAAATCAAAACTACATTAAGATTCCTTCTCACTCCAGTCAGAATGTCTTTTATAAAACAACAACAGTAAATGCTGGTAAGGATATGGAAAACAAGGAACTCTTAAACAATGTTTGTGGGAATGTAAATTAGTACAGCCAATATGGATACTACCATGGAGGTTCCTTTATTTATTTATTTATTTACTTATTTATTTTCCCACAACAGTAAGCATTTATTGAAAACTTATGCATCTGTAAGGGTAGCTGGGTATCTCTGAGAGTCCCAACATAGTTGACCAGGACTGGCTTCAACCAAGGGTTTAGTTTATCTTGCATTCATAGGACACAAGTTCTTCTGGGACCAGCAGAGTTCCAAGGACATGCTGTCTTCATGGCAATGCAAAGCTGCAAGGAAAGTGAACTGTCACACCTTTCCTTCTGCCCACATTGCAGGGGATCAAATCAGTTACTTGGCTCAACCCAACTTTGAACTGCTCTGCATTCTGTCAGCCATGTAAGCTGCTTTTCTTGATCATGACTCTCACTGGGATTATTTTGAGCAGAGTTATAATCGAAAATTATTATTTCATGTGGCAGTTCTCTCCAGACTTAACAAGACTCTAGGAAAGTAATTATTGTTTCTGGAGTTTTCTTTAAAAACTAAGAATCAATCAACCATAACATCCAGCTATATCATTTTGGAGTGTATACCTGAATGAAGGGAAGTTGGCAAAAAAGATACATGATTACCCATGTTTGTTGCAACACTATTCACAATAGCTGAGATATGGAATCAGCCAAAGGTACCCACCAACAGATGAATGAATGAAGAAAATATTTTATATATATATATATATATATATATATATATATATATACACACACACACACACACACACACACACACACACACAATGGAGTGTCCCCAGCCCCCAAAGTAACATATACCCCCCAAAGTAATTTTTGTATCATATAGGAATTTTGATTTTTTGAATAGTTGCCATATTGTTTTCACAGTAAATACCCTCTTAACATTACCAAAAATACACAAGGGATCCAATTTCTCAACAACTTATTATTTTCTTTTGTTGTTGTTTTTTTTTTTTGCATATTAAACAGTGTGAGGTGGTGTCTTATTGTGGTTTTAATTTGCATTTATCTAATGATTAGGGACATTGAGCATCTTTTCATGTGTTTATTGACCATTTTATGCCTTTTTTGGAGAAATGTCTATTCAAGTCCTTTGCCTTCTTTTTGTATAGTTTTTTATGATTTCAGTTTAAATGTATATATGTTAACATTATACAAGTAAATGCATGAATTCCTTCAGATTATAAATGTTTAAACAATAAAACTATATATAGGTAAAAGCAAAGTGCCACATTCTTGCCCTCTGAATCCAGCAAGTCTAGTCCTCTCCCTTGTTGATCTATATATTTGGTTACATACATGATTGCTGGTTGTTCAAATCCCAACTTTGCTAATTACTAGCCATGAAGTCCCATGCACTTTCTTAACCTCTCCTCATTAGTACCTACTAATTTAGTTGGAAGGATAGTAATAGTACTGTTACATTTTGGACCTGGAATGACCTTCATTTGTTGAAGGTATGGTTCCTAATGCAGCAATATTCAGAGTTGGGGCTTTTGATAAGAGATTGGATCATGAGGGCTCTAATCTCATCAATTGATTAACCATTGATGGATTCTAAGATGAATGAACTATTAGGATGTAATGGGAATTGTAGGAGGTGGGCCTAGTTGAAGGGAGTGAGTCCTTGGTGGCATACCCTGGGGGACTTTATCTTATCCCTGGCCCTCCCCCTCTCTGCTTCTTGGCCACCATTAAGTGAGCAGCTCTGTTCTGCCATGGCTCCCTGCTGTGAAGTCTGCTTCATTACAGGCCCATATCAGTGGGGCAAGCTACCATGGACTGAGACCTCTGAAACCATGAGCCAAAATAAACTTTTTCACATTTAAGTTGATTTTCTAAGGTATTTTGTTACAGTGCTTGAAAGATGGGTAACAGAAAATTGGCACCAAAAAGTGGGGTAAGTGATGTGACTATACCTGACAATGTGGCTTGAACCCTTTGGAACTACTTTGGGGGAGGAGTTTGGAAAGGTTTGGAGGTGCAGACTAGAGAAGCCTTAAAAATGTCATAAGTAGAGCTTAATGGCAATTCTGGTGTGAGCTCAGAAGACAGAATGCTAATAGGAATGTGGACAGTAAAGGCTGTGTTCATAAAGATTCAAATAGGAATAAGGACTGTTGGGAATTGGAGTAGAGGCCATTCATGTTACATTCTGACAAAGAACTTGTCTCATTTTGTCCATGTCTTGAGACTATGTGAAAATAGGTGTGGACTAACCTAGTAGAGAAAATTTCAAGGCAGCACAGCATTTGGGCTGTGGCAAAAGTATTGTTGGCAGTTTTACTGTGAGAATTTGGAGCAAAAAGCAGAATATGAAGATTTAAAAAATTTATGTTTTGGCCAGAACTGTAATTTCTTTTAAAGAAGGGTCCAAGAAGGGTGTGATTGCTGAAGAGATTAGTGCCACTAAAAATAAGTTACTTTGTACTGGGACAATAAGAAAGATGCCTTGAGAGCATATCAGTAATTGGGCAGATGCCACCCATCATAGGCTCAAGGGTGGAAAGGTATAAATTTACTCTAAAGATTTTACTTTAAGAAAAGAGCTTCTGGCTGCCCTGCTCCCAAAGGACTGCCTAGGGAGTTGTTTTCCCAGGACCCTTCCACCACGTTCAGCTATCCAGGCACTCAGAGTTCCACTGAAGCCATGGTTCAAGGGGCCCCAGCTACTTTTGTTCCTAGTGACAGTGAAATTTAGCATCATTACATGGTGCTAGTTTTGCAGGCATGAAGAATCCAAGAGTTACAGGGTCATACAGGTTTCCACCATGATTTAAAAGGAAGGCCTGAGAGGCCAGACATTGTGTGGCAGGGTTGGTATTCCTATGGGAAATCTCTGAGAAGGTGATACACGAAGTTGTGAGAATGAAGCAAAAGTTGCAGTGGAGACTCCAAGCTGTTAGAGATGCCAGGAACATGGAACATCTACTAGGGAAAGCCACAGGCAATGAGCAGACCAAACTCAAGAGAGTGGCCAAGTTGGCCTGTAGCCAGCAAGGCCATAGGAATAAGGCCGCCCAAATCCTTTGGGGCCCAGATCCTACCACCAAGTGCCTTAGATGCTGGATGTGGAGCTACAGGATTTAATGTTTGCCCTGCTGGGTTTCCATCTTGTTTTGGTCTAATCTTTCCTTAGTATTTTCTGATTCCTCCCTTTTGAAATGGCAGATTTAACTTTCTGCCATTTTATGCTGAACATATTCTACTTATTTTTTGATTTTTACAGGAACTCACAGCTAAGAGTAAAGGTAAAAGCTAAGAATTTTTACCTTGGGTCTCAAAGGAGACTCTGGACTTGAATGTTTGAACTGTTAAGACTAGGGATTCTTGGAGATGGAATGAATTAATTTTGCATTGTGAGATAGGCATGAGCCTTTGGGGGCCAAGGATGGAATGTTATGTTTTAGTATGAGTGTCCTTCAAAATCTCATGTGCAGAAGGCTTGGTCTTCAATGCAGCAGTGTTCACAGAAGTAGGGCTTTTGGAAAGTTATTGGGTCACGAGAGCTCTAATTTCATTAATGAATTAATCCACTGATAGGTTCATAATTGAATGTAATTGTAATTCATAATTGTAATTCTACAATTTGTAGGAGGTGAGGGCCTAGTTGGAGGAAGTAAGTCACTGGGAGCATGCCCTGGAAGGTATATGTTGTCCCTAGCCCCTTCATCTCTGTTTCTTGACTGCCAAAAGGTAAGCAGCCTCCTCTGTCACACTCTTCCACCACCAGGATGATGTTCTTTTTTTTTTTTTTTTTTTTTCTGGAGCCCAGTGTACAGGTATGTGATTCTTTACACTCCCTGCTCTACTGTCTAGCTTCAGATGTTCAATAAATCCAAAACACATGCAAAAGTGATAAATTTTGAATAGCTAAAGAGAAAACCAAAATCCAATCTGGAACCATGATCTTCTGTTCTCTTAACATACTTAGCATTTTTATCTCTAGCTCTGTTTTTTGAGCTTAGCTACTATTTTATCATATAATTACCACTTTTTTAAAATTTATTTTTATTGTAAACAAATGGGATACATGTTGTTTCTGTTTGTACATGGAGTAACAGCATACCATTTGTGTAATCATACATTTACATAGGGTAATGTTGTTTGATTCATTCTATTATTTTTCCCTTCCCCCCACCCCTTCCATCCCTCTTTTCCCTCTAAACAGTCTTTCCTTCCTCCATTCTTGGACCCCCATTATGTGTCATCATCTGCTTATCAGCGAGATCATTCGTCCTTTGGTTTTTTGAGATTGGCTTAGCTCACTTAGCATGATATTCTCCAATTTCATCCATTTGCCTGCAAATGCCATGATTTTATTATTCTTTATAGCTGAGTAATATTCCATTATATATATATATATATATATATATCACAGTTTCTTTATCCATTCATCAATGGAAGGACATCTAGGTTGGCTGTTGTGAATTGAGCAGCTATTATGAACGTTGATGTGGCTGTATCTCTGTAGTGTGCTGATTTTAAGTCCTTTGGGTATAGGCCGAGGAGTGGGATAGCTGGGTCAAATGGCGGGTCCATTCCAAGTTTTCTAAGGAATCTCCACACTGCTTTCCAGAGTGGCTGCACTAATTTGCAGCCCCACAAGCAATGTATGAGTGTACCTTTTTCCCCACATCCTCGCCAACACCTACTGTTGCTTGTATTCTTGATAATCCCCATTCTAATTGGGGTGAGATGGAATCTTAGGGTAGTTTTGATTTGCATTTAGCTTATTACTAAAGATGGTGAACATTTTTTCATGTTTGTTGATTGCTTGTAGATCTTCTTCTGTGAAGTGTCTGTTCATATCCTTAGCCCATTTGTTGATTGGGTTATTGGTATTCTTCATGTAGTTTTTTGAGTTCTTTATATATTCTGGAAATTAGTGCTCTATCTGAAGTATGAGTGGCAAAGATATTCTCCCACTCTGTAGCCTCGCTCTTCGCATTGCTGATAGTTTCCTTTGCTGAGAGAAAGCTTTTTAGTTTGAATCTGTCCCAGTTGTTGATTCTTGCTTTTATTTCTTGTGCTATGGGAGTCCTGTTAAGCAAGTCTGATCCTAAGCCAACAAGTTGAAGATTTGGACCTACTTTTTCTTCTGTAAGATGCAGGGTCTCTGGTCTGATTTCAAGGTCCTTGATCCATTTTGAGTTGAGTTTTGTGCAGGGTGAGAGATAGGGGTTTAGTTTCATTCTGTTGCATATGGACTTCCAGTTTTCCCAGCACCATTTGTTGAAGAGGCTATCTTTTCTCCATTGCATATTTTTGGCCCCTTTGTCTAGTATGAGAAAATTGTATTTATTTGGGTTTGTGTCCGTGTCCTCTATTCTGTACCATTGATCTACCTGTCTATTTTGGTGCCAATACCATTCCGTTTTTGTTACTATTGCTTTGTAGTATAGTTGAAGTTCTGGTATTGCTATACCCCCTGCTTCATTCTTCCTGCTAAGGATTGCTTTAGCTATTCTGGGTTTCTTATTCTTCCAGATGAATTTCATGATTGCTTGTTCTATTTCTGTAAGGTACGTCATTGGGATTTTAATTGGAATTGCATTGAATCTGTATAGCACTTTTGGTAGTATGGTCTTTTTGACAATTTTAATTCTGCCTATCCAAGAACATGGGAGATCTTTCCATCTTCTAAGGTCTTCCTCAATTTATGATGATGTTCTTGTCTCAGGCCTAAAGCAAGCTGACTATAAACTGAAACCTATGAACTATGAACCAAAATAAACTTTTCCTTCATAAGTGCTTTTCTCAGGTAATGTGGATCCTTACAGAAAGCTTTTTTGTGATAGTAACGAAGGTCAATCATACCTTTCAACACAGAGAAAAACTCCCTAAAACTCTTTAGTCACAGAGCCATACTTCTTGGCAGCCTCAGATCTTCTTTCTCCCTCTCTCCTCAGACTCTCCAAGCTCTGAGTTATGGCCCTCTCCTCACTGTGCTGCCTCCAGGGACTGTCTGGGGACCCTGAGGGTATTTTACCCAAGGGTGATTAGTCCCTTTCAGTTTCAATCAGTTCTCACCTCCAGGCCCAGCAGTGATAAGGCCCAGTAGCAACAAAGAAAGAAGAAAGGCAAGAACTTAAAGCACTTTGAATTTAATAGAAGCTTTTGATTCTTGACACATACATAACCCCAAGAAAGTCATTTTTCTCTCTCACCCACACTCTTTGCCCTCCCCTTTTCCTTTCTCTTCTATCCCTTTTCTTCTCCCCTTTGCAACTCACTGTCCTGTGAGGGCCCTACCACCTCTATTTCAATATAGGCAGAGCATCCCTAACCTGAAAACCCAAAATGCTCTAAACTCCAAAACTTTTTGAGCACCAACAAGAAGAAAAATTGGGAAATTCACAAATATGTGGAAATCAATATGATTATAATAAATGGTTCAAATTAGTTTTCTTATTTTCATTGATTTCTAATTTTATCCCTGTGTTGTTGTAGAACATTCTTTGTATGACTTATCTTTAAATTTGTGGAGACTTGTTTTATGGTCTTACAGTCTATCCTGGAGAATGTTTCATGTGTACTTGAGAAGAATGTGTCTGTTAGATCTACCTGGCTTGGAATGTTGTTGAACTCTTGTTTCCTTGATGATCTTCTGTCTAGTTTTGTTTTCATTATTGAAAGTTTCTAATTTTTACAAATTATCTATTTCTCCCTTCAATTCTGTCATTGAAAATGACATGTATTTTGGCTTCATGTATTTTGGGATTCTGTTGCATATGATTGTATGTTATATGTGTTTATAATTATTACTTTACATATTCCTGATGATTTGATCTTTTATCCTTGTCTCTAGTAACAAATTTTGCCTTAAATTTTATTGTGCCTGATGTTAGTATGTGCACTCCCAGATCTATTTTAACTTGTTTGTATAGAATATTTTCCCCATCCTTTTACCTTCAAGCTATTTGTGTATTTGATTGAAAATGAATTTCCCATAGATAGCATATATTTCCTATTTTGTTTATCTAAGGATGTCTTAATTTCTCCTCCTCTTCCTCCTTTTTGTACAGGAATTTGAACCCAGGGGAATTCTACTACTAACCTACATCCCTAGCCCTTTTTTAAATTAGTGAGACTGGGTCTTGCCAATTTTCCATGGTTGGCTTCAAACTTGCCATCTTCCTACCTCAGTCACTTGAGTAGCTGGGACTACAAGTGTGTGCCACTGTACTCAGCTCTCCTGTATTTTTTATGAAGTTTTGGCAGATATACAATTCTTAAATCTTTCTTCAATTACTTTGAATATGAACTGCCCCTGGCCTTCATGACATCTGGGGAGAAATTAGGTGTTAATCTTATTGAGAATCCCCTGTATGCAATGAGTCACTTTTTATCCTGTTGAAGGTTTTCTCTTTGCTTTGGCTTTTGACACTTTATGGTATGTTTAGTTGTAGATCTCTTCGGGTTTATCCTGTTTAGTGTGTTGAATTTTTTGAATATTTAAATATCTTATAAATTGTGGGATGTTATTTATCAATTCTTTGATATTGTCTCTGCCCTTTTTCTTTCCTCTCTCCTTCCTATACTCCCATTATGCTTATAAGGTTATGCTTGATAGTGCCTATGTCTCTCTGAGGCTGTTTATTTCTCTTCGTGTTTTTCTTCTTCCGCTGTTTGGATAACCTCAATTCATCTATTCTTTCTGATTCTTCTGCTAAATCAAATCTACTATTGAGCCTTTCTGTGAATTTTTCATTTCAGTGATTGCAGTTTTCACCTCTAGGATTTCTTTTTATTCACTTTTAATTTCTTTCTCTTTATTGACAGTATTTCTAAGAACTCATTCTCACATTTTTCTTTGTTCTTTGAGGGCATGGTTTCCTCTGAAAATATTCAAACTAGTTGATTTGAAAATTTTGTCTAGAAAGTTCAACATCTGTGCTTCTTCTGGACATTTTGCATTGATTATTTTTCCTGAGAACAAGTTATTGTCTCTTGTTCTTATGCATGCCTAATTTTTTGTTGAAAATGAAACAATTTAAATAATGTAATGTGGCAAGCCAGGGAATTGATTTTCTCTTATCTTTCCTTTTAAGTTTGTTGTTATTGATCACAGTTGCAATTATTCATTTATTTAGTGACTGTTTTGAACTAATCCCATGAAGTTGTATTCTCTATTGTGAGGTCACTTCCTTTTTTTAGTTTAGTGGTCATCTAATAACTGCATTGAGATTTCTTTAAATGCGTGGAACCAAATGAGTTTGTGTTGGGGCACACCGTCAGCACTCAGTCAGGCAATTTACAATTCTGCCTCTGCACCCACCCCCCACCCCCCCGTGCAGGTATGTGACCTTTTAGAATGCAAGAAATATGTCAAAACTTTTCAGTCTTTAAGGACATCTCATTCTCCAGCTTTTTCTACCAAGGTTTTTCACTAGTGTTTGCCACAACTGTTATTTATCATCCCTGGCAGCAGTAATTGAAACATTGGCTTATAAATGTTTCAGCAAAGGTCATGTGTGTAGCAGCTTTAGCATGGAATGAGTTCTAAGTGAAGTTAATAAAAAGAAGTCCGTCTATCTAGTCTTTCAATAAGCCACCATACAGATCAAATAATGACAGTTCTTTGTGAATGAAGCCCATTTGTCTCTCTTAGGTATCTATCATGTGGGCAGTTAATTTCAAGGCTACTGCTGAGCAGTAGGGATGAGACCAGGGTACATTAAAATGATACCAAATTCTGTTGTTATCAAGAACCAGTTTTTTTTTTTTTTTTTTTTTGAATAGGCAGCCCTCAGATTGCTGCAAGCCTTTGACTTATTTGTAGAGTTCTGAAAAAGCTGGTTAAGATAGTTAATTCTAGAGTTCTGGAAAGTTGGTTTAGATAATTTACATTGCTCTTATGGAGGGGTGGAATTTCAGAGTTTATTACTGGGCCATTTTCACAAACGTTATTCCTTCTTCACTTTCAATGAATAGATGCAGCAGAGGTAATGCTGAATAATCTGTCAAGGCAAGGTCAGAAAAGATGAAGCAATTTGTAGCTCTCTATTGAGATACTTATCCTTGGAACAAGTGATAAATGGTGATAGCCGCCATTCTGGAAGAATGCCCAATATATGGAAAGGGTATGTGATAATACTTAGCCAACAGCCTAAGGTCCAGGTTTTCAGTCAGTATGAATCTTCACTGAATTCTAATCCCTTGCCATTGAGCAGCTCTAAGTGGGGCAGGGAAAGTATTGCCCTACTGAGTCCTGCTCAAATTACAGTTTCATGGCTAAAATATTGTTTAAAATCATTAAGAGCTGAAGGTTTTTCTCTCCCACACAGCAATAGATAACTGAAATAGAGTCAGGTACCCAAGAAAAGTGTGCTGCACAAACTACAAAACTACAGTACAGGTAGTGACTTTGGTGGAAGATGAAAAATCCTCAAGGAGAGTGTTAACCAAAGAAAAAATGTTCTCAAAGATGCTCTTAAGGGAAACCTGTTTACCCTGAACAAGGCTATTGAGGAGAGATTAAAGGAAAGAGAAAATGTAATTAGAAACTGGAGAGAAGGGAACCTTTATTATGTAGTGGTGAAATATTAGCTTCATGGTTGCTTTCTATAACATGAAAACAAGAAAATTTACATAATTAACTGAATGCTCTAGCTAAGAGTTCCAAAGAATTCAAGTTATGGTTTGGGTCTTTTGTTTTTTTATAGTAAAGGCATAAGGAAAGGAATGTGCTAAAGGAATGTGACTATTAAATAAAAATAACAAGGGATTGCTGGTTTGTGTAAGGAATCCCACGGAAACCACGCCATGCATGGGAAATCACATAAGGGAGTTTATTAAGCAAACAGAGTATCTCCTTGCAGGGTAAGAGAGAAAATGAGAGGAGAAGAGAAAGGAAAGAGAAAGGGCGGAGGAGGAGAAAGAAAGCAAGTCAGGGGGAGAGAAAAGCAAGAGAGAAAAGATGGCGGTGAAGCTATCTTTAAGAATCCCGCAGGGGTAACAGGGGACCAATAATGGAGAAGGATACTTGCAAGCTGACTGATGAACCAATAGCTAGCTAGGATGTTCACAGACTGACAGTAGTTGGGAGGCAGGGAAAATGACTGCACCAGAAAGGGTGGGAAGAGCAGCTTTCAGACTGACAAGCTAGGTTGTCATGCAACGGAAAGGGTGGGGGGAGCAGCTTTGTATTACAGTTTGGAAGATAAAATTATTTCTCATTTCCAGCATTTACAGATGGCAAATTGTTTCAGTCAGTTTTTTGTCACTGTGACCAAAAGATCTGACAAGAACAATTTAGGGAGGAAAAGTTTATTCTGACTCAGAGTTTCAGAGGTTCAATCCATGGTTGGTCGACTCCATAGCTCTGGGCAGAACATTATGGTGAAAATGTGTTTCAGAGTAGAAAGCAGCTTCAGGAAATGACATGGCTCCACTCACCAAAGACAAAATATAAACCTCAAAGGCACAGCCTAGTGACCTACTTCCTCCAGCCACACCCTACCTGCCTATAGTTACTAACCAGTTAATCCATATCAATGAATTAGATTACTCTTCTCAGAATCTAACCATCTTGCCTCTGAAAAACTCTTGCATTGTCTCACAAATGAGCTATTGGGGGATACCTAAAATTAAAAATGACTTCAGGGCAGAGTTCAAGTCTATAATGATGTCAAGAAAACACCGTATAAAAATGCAACCCACTATATGACTGTAAAACTTTAGAGAAAACCTAAGAAAGAATTAAGATGTTGCTGCAAACAGAAAAAAAGTCCTTGTAAAGACTTTAAGAGTATACCTTAAAGATCCTCTCCATTAAACAGTAGGACTTCTAAGGATCTTATGCATTTTGTCCCACAACAGATTTAAAGGAAAGCAAGGTGTATAACACGTTATCTTGATAAGATTTGTGAATGCTGCTTTTGTCTAATGGATTGAATGTCAATAAGAGTCATAGGAAACCCAAAGGCTTTTAAGAAAATTGTATCTACAGAAACATAACCATCTTGAACTAAAAGAGACAAAAAAAATTACAAAATGAAACTTCTGGATTCCTGAACTACTAAAGGCAGGATGCTAGCTGAGAAATCTTACTCAGCTGCCTCACTGTCCATTTATGTGCTAGGAAGTATGACTTTCAAATTGAAGATAAGATAGCAAAGCCCAGAGGGAGGAGCAAGATTTGCAGAGAATCATTGTGAGGCAGCAGGATAAGCTCTAATGGAGGAACTGGCAACATGTGCTATACTGGATTTCCTAAATTCCATGCAGCAATAATTTCTGTGTGCCTCCTGTTTCCCCCCATTTTTGAATTGCAGTATTAGCAGTCCTGTTTCATCACTGTATGATGTGGGAAGGGGACTATCACTTGTTAGTTCACAAGTTCTCAGATTAAGAAGTACTGTACTTAAGGGGTTGTACCATGGGAACCTCATCCACCTCTGAATATAATTTAGATGAAATCTTGACCTTGAGCCTGATCCTAATGCTGTAACAAATGAGAGTCTTTGAAGAGACCTGAGGAGGGATGAATATATTTTGCATGTGGAAGGAATGTAAATAATTTGACAGATTGTGGTTGCTTTAAACATGTTTGCAAATTCTTTAACATTTCTCCCCTCCCCTTGAATACTGGCCAGTCTGACTGACTCATTTCTAGTGAAGACAGTAAGACAGAATGTTGATGCATGACTTCAACTTCTGAGGCAAGGTTAGAAAAGGTTTCTACCTGGCTCTATCTCTTGGGATACTCGCACTTGGAATCTAGCCATGAGAGAAATCTTGGGTGATATGGAAAGGCCATGTGCAAATGTTTATACAACAGTTCCAGCTGTCATCCCAGGTGAAAACTAACATCAACTGCCAAACATATGTGTGAATGAGGCTTCAGACAATTCCAGCCCTAGTACCCACGTAGTCTTAGTACCAAATGGAGTGGAGGTGAGCTGTTCCTCCTAAGGTTATCCAAGTTTGTAGATGTGTGAGTAAAACTTGTTGTCATTGATTTTAAGTCACTACATTTTGGGCTGCTTTGTCACAGAACAACAGACAACTGGAACAAAATGGTGGTTTTAATTTGTATTTCCCTGGTGACTAATGATGTTGAGCATCTTCTTTTTAAAAAAATATTTTCTAATGTTGATTGATAGACCTTTATTTTATACATTCATTTATATGTGATGCTGAGAATTTAACCCAGTGCCTCACACAGGTTAGGCAAGCACTCCACCAGAGCCGCCCCAGCCCTGAATATCTTCTTGAGTATGCCAATTGGTCATTTATGTATCTTCTTTTGTAAAGAATCTGTTGAAATTTTTGCTCTCCTTTTAATTTAGTAATTTATATTGTAATTAGTTGTAAAAGTTAGAAGGGCAAAAGTTTTAAAATTTTAAGAATAAAAATTTAAATTTTTTTTAGAACCTATAATGTTCTATGAATTTTCTATATATTATCTTTACTTTTAGCAGCAACTTTCTAAAGGAGAGGTTATCACTGCCATTTCACAGATGATGAAACAAAGAGTGATAAGAGGTAACACAGTAAGGAACAGTACGAGGTGTCAAACCCAGTGTATATATATGATGCCTAAACACAGATCTATTCCTTTAACCATGCAATACACTTCAGTGAAACTTGTTAATTAACCTTGTGTTACTGGGACCAAAATATCTGATGAGAACAACTTAGGGGTAGTCCTTTCAAAACCTTAGTCCATGGATTAGTAAATGGATTAATCCACTGATTAGGTTACAACTTTAATAATATAATCATTTCACCTCTGAACATTCCTGCATTGTCTTATACACAAGTTTTCAGGGATCTCATCTCCAAAGCATAACAATCTATGTTTAAAACTTGCCTCTTTGGCTCACTAATTATGACATTAAAGAAGTCTCTAAATCTCAAGGACCTTGCCTCAGTTTCCTGATACCGTAAGATCAGGAAAATGATACATATGTCATTAAAGTGCTGTAAAGATGGCTGTGCATGAGAAGACATTGTAAACTGTCAATTGCCTTATACTTATTTCTTCATCAAAACTATGCTAAGGAATTGGCTTTTCTCCATAATGCTTTCTCATAATTTTGGGGAAAATTAGATAATTTGTCTCTTTACCCCATAAAAGTGCTATAAAGATGCTATTTTTGCCTTCCCCTCTATACTATCATATTCTTCTTTGACTATTATTATTTTTTTGCATGTGTGCTGGGAACAAACCCAGGGTTTCACATATGCTAAACACTGTACCACTGAGCTAAATCCTTACTTAAATTTAGTACAAAATGGTGTATTTTTATTCAACATTCCTTTCAAACACCAAGCTTTCCTTCTGTGTTTACAATTAAACATTTCTTTTTATTACTTACCATGTCCTTTTCAAAACTTTTCAATTTGTTGCTTTTAGATATACATGACAGTAGGGTGTATTGTGACATATTATACATACATGGGGTACAACCCTTTACAATTTTTGATCCCATACTTATGATTGAACATGATGTGAAGTTATACCAGTCATGTATTCATATATGAGGACAGGAAAGTTATATCCGATTCTTTCTACCATCTTTCAGCCTTTTTGAGTTTGTTAGCATACATCTCCTATGACCCAGAAACCATGAATAAGCACTGGTAGGAGTAACATGCCAACGCCCTGCTCAGACAGAGTTTACTTGTGTTGAGCAGTGGGGGAGGTGAGGCTGCCACAGCCAGGCCCAACAATACTCACTTGTTTACAGACACCTGTTGACCCGTTGGCTGTGGGGTGGTGAAGTACTATGGATGCTATAATGGGTCAAGGTTATGTTGTGGGTGAGACTTCATAGCTGAGGAAGTTCTAATTCATCACTGCTGGAAGACTGACCAATACTCATATGCATAGGACCTTTCTTGATCTTTTTAACAGTTAACTTTCTCCAGATTGCATGTGTGTGTACATATGCAGAGTATTAAGGACAGAACCCAGGCTCTCACTATGCTAGGCAAGTGCTCTACCACTAACTTACACTCCCAACCTTTTTTGAGACAGGGTCTCACTAAGTTATTGAGGTTGGCCTTGAACTTGCCATTCTCCTGCCCCCACCTCCTAAGCAGCTGGGATTAGAGCAGCGCACCACCATACCTGGCTTAATTCTATAAATGGCCTAAATTTCCTTTAGGTTAATATAAAATGGTGGATTAACTAGATTTGCTTTCTTTTCAAACTTTTTTTTTTTTTTTTTTTTTCCTTCAACTCATCCCTGGGCATATGGAAAGTAGTTTGGATTAAAAATCTTAGGTATTTGAGTTGACTACACTGGTTTTTAAAAAACATTTCTTAAAATTTTGTCTACCGTTCTATTAGCAAATCAAGGAATAACTTTTTGTTTTATAAATTTATTTCATTTCCAATAGTTTCTAGTTTTATGAAGCTGAACCACATTCCATGATGACTTTTGTTGGTCAAATATGGTTAAACATCAGCAATTTCTTATGGTTCTGCCTAATTACATCGTGAAGAAGCACTGCCCTCTCCCTAAACAGGTATTTAGTGATGTTTTTTTCCCTGGTCCTCCCCAACTTAGTATTTGATTTTTACTATGATCTTCCTGCCCCTTTCGCTGCTTTCCCCCATGCGAGCTTAAGGATTATTTCAGTCTCTCCTGAAAAGTTTAACTACGTTGGTTTTGGGTAGTTACAAAAATGTCACGAGATCACAGCTCTTCCCAAGCTTAAAAAAACTGTTATCTACCACTGATCACTGACCTAAGAAAGTATCTTTTATAAACTAAGATGACAAACTAGCATCCACCTTCCAGAGAACATAATGCTTTCAGTCTGTGCATGGTGCCATCTGGTGGTTCTACACACGAACCAGGACTCTTACTCTGGCTTCCATTTATAAAACCTGGCATTTGAGAACGGAACAGTGATTCCAGATTTGGCTCTATCCGAGTTTGGAAATCACATATCTACACCTACATACCCTGGAAGTGGTCCAGGCCTGATCACAAGCATTCCAGAATTTTGGGGAAAACTGCCTTGGAAAACCTCAAATGAGGTAATGCCTTTGTATGCGTGTGTGATGCGAATTGATTCCTTGATGGAGCTATTTACTGCCCAACAGGAAACTGGCCTCAGAGGGGCTCCCCAGTTGTCAGTATATCCCTTGCTACCAAGCAGAGTCATTACTGTACTGTGTACTGTGTCAAATCTGAAGTTTGTTTGATAATGTGTAATTTCAATCAGGAGGATCCATCAGCAGCCTTTATTTCTGAAGCAATGATTCTCTCAGTTGCTGCTTTCATTCATATATAATAAAGCTTAAAACTCAAAAGTACCTTCGCTATTTTGTAGTATGCATTGGGGGGTAAGATTTACAGAATACCTTCTTGAGAGGCTTTGCATCTTTCATGACTCATTTTATACCTATTTTTTTAATATCAGATAATAAAATATATTAAGGCAAATGATCACAAAATCCTCTGCATTTCATCATTTCTTCCTTGGGCACCTGCATGGAATTATGATCTCAGCATGCTGACGTAGGTATTCTTTCCTCTTTCTGCTTCTTCCTGTCTTCTATGTTGTCATTCATCTTGCCAGTGAGTTGATGTCGACCAGTCAGAACCAGCTAATGAATCTAACTCATTAGCTATCAGCAATGCAGAACATTAACTCACAGAAATTGATAGGACTGGGTCGCATGGATCCTGTCAGGAAAAAATCAGAAATAAAATCCAGAAGAAATAAATCAAGCTGGGCATGGCTGTGCACATCAGTAATCCAAGTTACTCTGGAGGCTGAGGCAGGAGGATCTCAAGTTCCAGGCTGGCCTGGGCAACTCAGTGAGACCCTACCTTAGAAAATAAAAAGGGCTAGCAATATTGCTCATAGGGAAAGAATGCCTGGGCTCAATCCCCTGTACCAAAACCCCCAAATCAAACAAAACAAGAAACAAAACAAAAAACACTTCAGTATGACCTTGGATATGCAATGTGAACACGAAATTAATAAAACCCATTAACTTAGAGATATGTTCATCAGTTGTGATTGAGTAGATTATTTACATTAAATAACTTAAAAAAGAATAAGAAACCAGCCAGACAAATAAATCTAACAATTAAAAAATCTTAGGACCACGGTGATGACTTTTATTTAGGCATAAATTCTCTGCCAGTTCTAAAATGAAAGCAAGTATTTTATGTAGTCAAATGTGTTTCTAATCTCTACCAAGCTTAACACTAATAGATTAATTAGTCTTATTCATCTTGACAGACTCCACTATGCCTCACCAACAGAAAGCACTTTTTATTACCTACTTATTAAATACATATTAACCACTGGTACAAAGCCTCAGGCTGGGCAATGGGATTGTTAAGAATATTATTCTGCATTGTGCAGTGGGAAGAACATATATATTTGGGAGTCTGATGACAATTCCAAAATCTGGTGTGACTTGACACTAGGTAAGTGATTTTAGCTCTCATGAGCCTCTTTCTTGATCTGTAAAATGACATTTCAGGATTGTTGTGAAGATCAGTGAGCAAAACATGGCAATGTAAATGTTGTTATGAACATTATTAATAGCTTAGTGAATATTAACCACACTATGACTGGAATGTTCTAAGAATCCATTGTTTTCTACTGGAGGTTCAGGGGAAGATTTGCAATTGCTGAATCGTTTTACATTTTAAGTATGTAAAGCAGAAATTCATAAGAAAACTAGAAATTCCAGTTCTTAAAGACTTGTTTTATAAGTAGGAACCCAAGCCATTTGGGCATTCTGGTATCAGGGAAGTTTATGTCATTTTGTTTCTTTTATAGAGATTTTGTTTCCCACTGACAATGTGAGATACACATTTCCTGGGGTCACAAAGATATTGTATAGGTCTAAGAATGAAGATAGTAGATGGGTTGTAAACTAACATGCTAAAGTAACATACTGCTTTTAAAAATAAGCAAATAATATTCCAGAACTGTTGTTAAATATGTCTTTGGTAAGACTTTTATCCAATAGTAGATGGCATTTCTCAGTGTTGAGTCTTTTAAACACCAAAATATTAAAATCCACAATAAAGCATGCTCCCAAGCTTTATTATTTTTTAAGACAGAGGTCTCACTATGTTACCAAGGCTGATCTCAAACTCATGGAGTCAAGTGATTCTCCCATCTTGGGCTTGTTAAGCAATATGGAGGACTCTTCTGCTAAATAATAAAGTCATTAGATTTTAAAAGTATAGCTCTCAGATGGGTGTAGTCAAGTGCTTATTATCCCAGTGATTCTGGAGGGAGAGGCAGGAGGATAATTAAGGAGGATCTTAAATTTGAGGTCAGCCTGGGCAACTTGGCAAGACTGTCTCAAAATAAAAAATAGAGCTGGGGATGGGGCTAAGTGTAAAGCACCCCAGGGTTCAATCCCCAGTATAATAAATAAATATCAAGAATAGCTCTCAGAGAAGCCACATTTGTTTTGCTTTTTAAATTATTTACTTATTTATTTGTACCAGGAATTGAACCCCGGGACAATTAACCACTGAGTCATATCCCCAGCTTTATAAATTTTTGAGACAGGGCCCTGTTAAGTTGCTGAGGCTGGCTTTGAACTTTCGATCCTCTTGCCTCAGCCTCCAGAGCCACTGAAATTAGTTTGTTTTGCTTTTAGAGTCTGTCACAAGGCTGGAGGGAGAAGTTCTACTTGGTAATGACAATGGTAGCTGTCAGTGAGTTACAGGCAGTCAGTCAGTGATGCTTTTGAACTCTGAGGCTCTAAGCACATCTCACAGGACTACGGGTGTACTGGAGCAACAAGAGGTGACTGCATGTTTCCCAACCCTGCCTTCATTGACATCTTTTTGGTAGTTTGCAGCCAGTCATAGAGGAAACATCTACATCACTTAATTTGGCAAATGCCACAATTCAGATACCTGTAACTACCCAAGAACCCGTAGCCAGAAAATCAGTGAGCTAAATATTTACTAGTTTACTTCTATACAGGACTACAGTTTCTTAAATGTTATTCTTACTGATGTTGAATAAGTGATTCTTACTGGACAAGAAGGCAGAACTCTTAATAAGCTGTTGGAATGAAGTCTAAAAATTCTACTCTAAACCACCCCTATCTTCCTGGATCTATACCAGCAGAAACAGTTCAGTTTTAGTCAGGCATACTAGTTTCAGGATCCTAGTTCCCCAGAATCTCAACCTTCAGTGCAATATACCTATATTGGTCTGATGCTTAGAGTTGAGTCTTAAGAGCTTGAAACTTCTGAAAGGGTACTGTATGAAATGCATATATAGAGAGTTTGACAAAAAATATTCCACTGATACCAAATTTTTGTTTAAAATTCTCCTGTTGTGTTTCAGAAACTGTACAGTTGTACAGACATTAGTGGTGCCAATCAGAAACAGATTCAATTCAAAACTGTCAACTGATAAAACTAAAAACAAAGACTCCCTTGCTATTCAAAAGCAATTTTCTGAGAATTTAATTAGTTAAATACATTTAGTCAAATATATTTTGTTAATATATACACATCTCCTGTCATTTTTATGGCCAGGTATTTTTGTTCTTCAATCTTGTTAGTATCCAGAACCGACACTTTCAAATTCTTGTGTAATCATCACATCTCTTCCTATAGGCTACCCATGTCAAAGATAAGACAATATGTGTTTTGAGGGATAGTAATGGGTTTTAAAAAGATTTTCATAGAATAAAATTCACTTGGTAACCCACTCAATATTCTTCATTCTTTGACAAAATCCCTCCCAATCATGATTATGTCCATTTCTTGTTTGGAACTCAGGGAAGATACAGAATAGGTGGTCACCATCTTTCCACCTAATGGACCTGAATATTCTTATTTGGGTGGGATTTACATTTAAGATAGAAGTGTAGGGTCCAGTATTAAAATTACAGAGGTTTTCTTTAAAAAGAAGTTTTATTCTTTAAAAACTATTACCCAATCTCCTGTTTTTCCTCCCTGCTCCCAATGCTGAGGATCAAATCCATAGCTTCACACATGCTAGGCAAGTGCTCTACCATGGAGTCACACCCTATACTCTGCCCTTTTAATTTTGAGATAGGATCTCACTGAGTTGTCTCCAACTTGGCATCCTTGACCTCGGTCCTCCAGAGTAGCTGGGATTATAGGTGTATGCTACCATGCATAGCTCTACTGTTCTTTTAAAATTAAGTTTATGAATTTTTTTCATAAGTAAGTTTATGTATTTCAGTGGTTTTCCAGGTTAAAAAGTCCAAGTAACTAGATATTTGAAAACATTTGCATTATGATGCCCTTTTGTAGTCTTTAATCACCTTACCATCCTTCATTATCATTTGGCTCCACAAAAATATGGGTCAAATCGTAAAACAATATGAAAGGTCTGTTGTCAATGCCTATGGCCCTGAAGAAGTCCAGCATAAGCAGGATTTCTCCAGAATTTTATACTATTACTTAACTTTTTAGTCACATGCTCCATTTCCACTTTGGTTTCTAATGATGTTTACATGAAATAAGTTGGTATTAAAATGTATTAATTTTTCTTGCTTTCTCATACCATTTTGAACTTTTTGCTTCTAATCGTGACCATTTTCCTACCTCTTTGAGTCTGTTATGTCTAGAGTGTTGCTTATGTTTCCATTTCTATCTTATTCCATTAAAGGGTCATAGTTTTATATAACCTTGTTAAAAAAATAGTTAAATCTTTTTTCCTGAATTTTCGCATAATGCTCCTTCTTTAGCATTTATCAGAAATATTTCCACATACCATCAGAAAGCTTATTAGGATTAACTAGGGATCTGTATATTTGGGGTGCATTCTAAATAACAGAAGAGATAATATAGTCTCCTCTCCCAACAACCAACAAAATATTTAGCAGTCTGAGGGATGACAAAGAAGTCCTAAAGGAAGAACATTTTCCATTTAGGTAAATCACTTAGGCTCCTGGAATGTGATATACTTCCACAATAATACTGAATAAAGGAAACAGTAGATTCAACCGCTGTGACTGGAAAGACTGAATGTGACTGCCTTTATTCTGGAACATGCCTCAAATCACTGAGGCATTAAACTAAAGTCAAAATCATACAGAAATTTCTCAAGTAGTGCTCTTTTGACATACCCTTCCCAGGAAACTGTGACCGACAGAAAAATTTTTGGAGTTCTCCGATCAAATTCCTATTTGGAAGGTCACTTTACCTAGTCAGAGTGTTTTAGTTTTACTAATGTTTTATTTCTATATTTTACCACATAAAGGATGGGTTTTTAAAGTATATCTAATTGGCTTCTCCATTTAAATGGAAATTCACAAGTTTTTTGAAACTGTGGCTTTGATATAGGAAATAAGATCAGTGAATGTTTATAGGTCTATTGAGAAGACAGTTGTTTGAATAATTTCCACAACAAAGTTTACAGAATATAAAATTAGGGTGAAATTCAGTCTTTGTTATAAGAAGATGACACGCTCATGTTTAAGCAAATTTGGTGCATCCCACTGGGTTATGTGTCATTCAGCGAGAGGTGCTCTGAGTCAGGGGCCAGATGGCGGATGCAGAAGTCTTTTGCTAGAATACATCTCTATAGAGGATGACTTCACGTTGGACTTGGTGACCAGGCTGACACTGAATGCAACTCAGTCACGGTATTTAAATCACATTAAGACTTTCTTTTATTTATGGCTTTTCTTGTGATTTTTGTCTGGCTTGAGTCTAATTGCTAGCCTCCATGTGGTGATAAGATGTGCTACCAGCTCTGCTTTTTATCTTAGCCAAATGAATTCTGCATCCTTTCAGAGGCAGTTTCCAAAAAATTCAGTTACATAAACCAATTATAATTAAGCATAAGCTTCATTAAAAGGATACCTTATTTTTTATATGCTATATTCAATATTCTTGACACTGTTCAGACCAATTTCATTAGTGTTGGTGTGGATGTTTTCTGTTCTAATGATGTAATTTTAGGGGTAGAAGTAGTCTAATCCCTGGGGCTAGGGGAACTAAAATCATTATGAATTCAGGGTTTTGTGTGGCTAAAACTGAGACAACACAGGACTAAAAACCAAATTATGATACCTGGGTAAGTATTTCTGTTAGTTTTTTATTGCTGTGACCAAAATACCTGACAAGAACAACCTTGAGAAGTCTTATTTTGAGCTCCTGGTTTCATATGTCTCACTCTATACTCAACCAACTTCATTGCTCTGGGTCCAAGGTGAGGCAGAGCATCATGTCAGAAGGGCATAGCAGAGGAGAGCTGTAAACTCATGGTAGCTGGGAGCACAGAGAGATTGAGGGACAAAATATAAACCCCAAAGCCTCACCCCCAATTAACTATTTCCTGCAGCCACACCCTATCTGCCTACAGTTACCACCAATACAGTAGTCCTTTTAAATTATTAATCCATCAAATAGATTAAACCACTGATTGACAGATCTCATAATGTTTCACCTTTGAACATTCCTACATTGTTTCACATATGAGCTTTCAGGGAACACCTCATATCTAATGACTACTCTCTGGCTTCCCTCTAATAATAACCACAGACTTCAAGTTTGCCTTCGGTGTGTCTCCTCTTCTTCCTCCTCCTCTGTTCTTATCATCATCATCATCATCGTATACCATCATCAACTAACCACAGTGGTAATTTTTTTTAAAAAATTAGTAAAAAATTTTGGTTAAAAAAAAAAAGGGCAACTATAACTCTCCCTTAGCTATAGACCAAAGGTGTTTTTTTCTTTTTTTCCTAGCTGGCTCTTGAAGCATACCCCTGGGTTGAGTATGAAATTGCTCTGAGGAAGTCTTCCCAATAGCCCCTAATGCTAACATTGGTCTCTCAATGTTCACTTTTAGAAATTAGACTCTCTTCTACCTGCATAGCTTATTCAAACTTTCATCATGTTCTCAATACATAATCCCTCTGGTAATTTCTTAATTGTCTGATTTGTATTTTATTATCATTCATACTACTGGCCTGAGTCTTAAGGACCAGTTACAAGGATTAATACTGACATTTAACATACATAAAAAATTCCACTGGATTTATCACAGTAAGACAAATAATTACAATCTTGGTCTGCATAGTCCATCATGATATTGCCCTTTTTTATGTCAAAAGTTTATTTACTAAAAGTAATATTAGGCTGAAGCCCTAGGACAGATTTCTGTTGAGAGCGCAACTCACTTAAGAATGTATGAGAGAATCTGAAATCAGGCCAAATCTCTACCAACGAAGTTACATATTCTTTAGAACCAAAGAAATAAATTTATCAGACAGCACTCTTATAGGACCAATGGGGTATATTCATTAAGTATAGGCCATTTGGCAAATATATTCAATTTTTTCTTTTCTAATAATTAAGATCTCCAGAATGAAAAGTAATCCCTTGGGAAATGGTTATATTTTTCATTTGATCATGGTAGTTTGTAGGTGAATTATTTTTTAATTTCTTTTAGAAATTTCACATTAATACCAGTTCCTTTTAGATTGACTTTTCATTGGGAACTAGTAAAATTTCAACATTTTTGAGAACTGAATGTAATTAACATGTTAGGTATAGAAAGGTAAAATTGTACTGCAGTGTAGGGGGAGAGGGAAGGAGTGACAACAGGGCTGGGAAAAGTTTAATGTTTATAATGGGAATTTCACCATTGTTTAATGAATGTTTGTAACGGGAATTTCTCTCTTTGACATGAGAGAAACTTAAGAATGAACAACAAAACTAAACAAACAAAAAGTAAGTGATAGCCAAATATTAATAGCTTCATCAAGGTATGGTGACTGACTTTACAACCTTTCTCATGCAGGAAAGGGATAAGGCAATCATAGTAATCCTCTTCCATGCCAGGTTCAGGAAGGAATATGTCTGCCACTTACAATGAATGAGGTCACCTAAAATGATTCTGAGTTTGAGGATTTATTAGTTAAAATTTTCTAAATCAGTAGTAAGAAATATCTATACTAGATGTTTAACTGAATCTTCCCTATTCCAAAAGAGGAATGTAACAAAGAATAAAAATACAAGAAAGATGTGAGAGCTGATTACTGTGTTCACCTGTAAATCCCACCTACTCAGGAGGCTGAGGCAGGAAGATCCTAAATTCAAGGCCAACCACAGTAACTCAGTGAGTTCCTCTCTCAATAAACAAATAAGCAATTAAAAAAGAAAACAATTACACTACTAAGGCAAACTTGTAATAAGTTAATAAATACAAGTTAAAGAATATAGAAAAAGAAGTGATAATTAGTCAATTCTTCAAAGTAAGAAGTTCTACTGGAACATATTAGGGTTTAAAGAAAACTCCAATTAGTTTTTTTTTTTAATTATCATTGGTAGGTTTTTATTTTTTTTTTAATTCCCTTTAAAAGAAAGTGCAGGGTTCCTAAATTTTTTTTAAAAGTTTATTATCTATTGCCACCATTGATTCCCAGATAGTAACTGCAAACTGTGTAGACAGGACACTTCAGACAAAAAAAATCTGTTGACTACCAATCTGAGTCAGCACAGGGATTCTTTTTGTCCTGGATTACAGATCAGTGAAAGTATTCTCCATGTCTTCTTTTCCTGGAACCACACTCTAGTTCTTGTTTAGTCTCTATAAAATAGGGCCATCTGTTCACCCTACTTGTTCACCTCGATCACCCACAGTCTGCCAGCATACCAACTACTTTTTGAGTGCAGACTGCTCACTGACTGCAGCCTATCATCCGCCACTTGCCTGTTTGCCTGCCTCTTGCCTGCCCATCACCCACCACCAAAGGTCCACCAGCCAATACCACCTGCGGATAGCCAGCTGCCTACTATTGCCTGGAAGTCCACTGTCACAGTACCCACAGGTTTGGTTATATGTGGCTGCCACCATTTTGGGACAACAACCAGGACCTGCGGGACCCCCTATCGGACCAACCGTGCCCCACCTCCAGGACGCCCAGCCTGAATAACCACACCCCACACAGACTCGGGACCCACACCCCATGCTGTAGCTCCCCATTTGCCAACACTTTTGGAAGCCAGAGCAGCCATCTTGAATTATCCTATAAGTGGAAGCTGCCATCCTTAGATGGGGCCAATTTCATCTTGAGACACCTGCTAGAGATTGGAAGCTCATTGCCAGGTACCTCTCAGGCATCAGGCTACTGGAGGCTGGGAGGTTTTAATAGTATACGACTGTTACTGTGTACATTTGTTTTTCCTTATTGAAAAATTTTAAGATTTTCTTTATTTCTCTCACTCTCTATTTTCCTTTTGTTTACCTGTTTCCTCAGTCTCTCACACTTTTCTCATAAGAACAAGCAACTTCTTTTGATTCCACTTTCACTCTTCCTATGATTTAATACTTCTATATAGTTTTTTCTTATCCCATTAACAGTTACATCCTACACCCTTCCCCAGCCACTGTGTCCACCATTAAAAACTGTAGACCTCAATATAAATCTATGTGTTATACTATAGATAATAATTGAACAAATTCTCTGTTTATTATGACAATACTGTTAACAACTTCATAGGGGTTATTTGATTTAGGGCTGCATATTGTCTGTACTGGGTGCAGCTAAAATTGATCTCCCCCTTAAACAAGAGGTTGTGGAAACCTGCAGGGTCACTATAACCCTACAGTGGGGAAACTGCAATACCCCAGATCTGCACCGCTAGAGGGGAAGAAACCTGAAAAACATGAAAAAACAAGGGAAGAAAGTGTTCCAAACAAACCTAGATTCTACATTAATAGAATCCAGTGACAGCATGGTAGAAGAAATGTCAGAAAAGGAGTTCATAACATAATTAAAATGATTTGTGAAGGAAAGGATGAGATAAGAGAGCAAATGCAGGCAATGAACAATCATTCCAATAAGAGTTCAAAGAACAACTGCAGGAAGCAAAAGATCATTTCAACAAAGAGATGGAGATTCTGGGGGAAGGGGGACAGAAGTCCAAGAAATGAAGGAAATAATAAACCAAATAAAAAACTCAATGGAAAGCACCACCAAAAGACCAGACCACTTGGAAGACAGAACCTCAGAGAATGAAGACAAAATATTTAATCTTGAAAATAAAGTTGACCAAACAAAAACGATGTTAAGAAATTATGAACAGAAACTCAAAGAACTATGGGCTATCATGAAAAGACCAAATTTAAGAATTACTGGGAATAAGGAAGGCACAGAGACACAAACCAAAGGAATGAACAACCTATTCACTGAAATAGTATCAGAAAATTTCCCAAACCTGAAGAATGAAATGGAAAATCAAATACAAGAGGCTTACAGAACACCAAATGCACAAAATTACAACAGGTCCACACCAAGGCACACTGTAAGGAAAATACCTAATATACAAAATAAAGATAGAATTTTGAAGGTTGCAAGAGGAAAGCATCAGATTACATACAGGGGAAAACTAATACGGATATCAGCAGATTTCTCAGCCCAGACCCTGAAAGTTAGGGGCCTGGAACAATACATTTCAAGCTCTGAAAGAACATGTTTGCCAATCAAGAATCCTATACCCAGCAAAACTAACTTTCAGATTTGAAGACGAAATAAAATCCTTCCATGATAAACAAAAGTTAAAAGAATTTACAAATAGAAAGCCTGCGCTACAGAATGTTCTCAGCAAAATATTCCATGAGGAGGAAATGAAAAACAACAATGTAGGTAAGCAAAGGGAGGAATTAACTTAAAGGAAAAACAAACAATCAAAGGAGAATTCAAATCAAGTGAAAACCAAAAATAAGCCCAAATGACTGGGAATACAAATCATTTGTCAATATAACCCTGAATGTTAATGGCCTAAACTCATCAATCAAAAGACATAGACTGGCAGACTGGATTAAAAAGAAAGATCCAACAATATGCTACCTTCAAGAGACTCATCTCATAGATAAGGACATCCACAGACTAAAGGTAAAAGGATGGGGAAAAACATGCCATGCCCCAAACAACGGCACATTCATGGACATCAAACAAATCCTTTTCAATTCCAAGAATCAAACAGACCACAACATAATAATTCTGGTTGACTTTAACACACCACTGTCACCACTGGGTAGATCTTCCAAACAAAAACTAAACAAAGAAATCATACAACTCAACACAATCAATAACTTAAGACTTAACAGACATATCTAGAATATTCCATCCATCAACGAGCAAATACACTTTCTTCTCAGCAGCATATGGAACCTTCTCAAAAACAGACCATATGTTATGCCAAAAAGCAGCCCTCAGGAAATGCCAAAAAAACAGATACTACCTTGTGTTCTATCAGATCCTAATGGAATGAAATTAGAAATCAATGATAAAATAAAAAACAGAAATGACTCAACACCTGGAGACTAAATAATATGCTTCTGAATGAAGCATGGATAACAGAAAACATCAGAGAGGAGATAAAAAAATTCTTAGAGGTAAATGAGAACGATGATACAACATATCAAAATCTCTGGGACACTATGAAAGCAGTATTAAGAGAAAAATTCATTGCATGGAGTGCATTCAAGAAAAGAATAAAAAGTCAACAACTAAATGACTTAACATTACAGCTCAAAGCCCTAGAAACAGAAGAACAGAACACACCAAAAGTAGTAGAAGACAGGAAATAATTAAAATCAGAGCTGAAATCAATGAAATTGAGATGAATGAAGCAATTCAAAAAATTGACAAAAAGTTGGTTCTTTGAAAAAGTAAACAAAATAGATAAATTCTTAGCCATACTAAAAAAGAGAGAGAAAACTCAAATTACTAAAATTTGTGATAAAAAAGGAAATATCATGACAGATACCACTGAAATACGTAACAGAATGAGAAGCTACTTTGAAAATCTATACTCCAACAAAATAGAAAATATCGAAGACATCAAAAAATTTCTAGAGACATATGATTCTCCCAAACTGAACCAGGAGGACATACATAATTTAACAGATCAGCTTCAAGCAATGAAATAGAAAAAGACATTGAAAGCCTACCAACCAAGAAAAGTCTGGGACCAGACGGATTCTCAGCTGAGTTCTACAAAACCTTCAAAGAAGAACTTATACCAATACTCCTCCAAGTATTCCAGGAAATAGGAAGGAGGGAACCCTTCCAAATTCATTCTATGAAGCTAGTATCACTCTGATACTAAAATCAAGCAAAGACACATCAATGAAAGAAAATTTCAGACCAATATCCCTGATGAACATAGTCACAAAAATGCTCAATAAAATTCTGGCAAAGTGCATACAAAAACATATTAAAAAGAGTGCACCACAATCAAGTGGGGTTTATCCCTGGAATGCAAGGTTGGTTCAACATCCGGAAATCAATAAATGTAATATATCACATCAATAAACTTAAAGACAAGAATTATGATTATTTCAATAGACTTAGAAAAAGCATTTGACAAAATGCAGCACCTCTTCATGTTCAAAACACTAGAAAAACTAGGGATAGTAGGAACATACCTCAACATTGTAAAAGCTATCTATGCTAAGTCCATGGCCAACATCATCCTAAATGGAGAAAAATTGAAAGTATTCCCTCTAAAGACTGGAACAAGGCAGGGATGCCTTCTTTCACCAATTCTACTCAACATCGTCCTTGAAACTCTAGCCAGAGCAATCAGAGACCAAAGAAATTAAAGGGATACAAACAGGAAAAGAAGAACTCAAACTATCACTATTTGCTGATGACATGATTTTATACTTAGAAGATCCAAAAACTTCCACCAGAAAACTTCTAGAACTCATAAATGAATTCAGCAAAGTAGCAGGGTGTAAAATTAACACTCATAAATCTAATGCATTTCTATTCATAAGTGATGAATCCTCTGAAATAGAAATTAGAAAAAGTATTCCATTTGCAACAGCCTCAAAAAAAAAAAATTTGGGAATCAATCTAACAAAAGAGGTGAAAGACCTCTACGATGAAAACTACAGAACATTAAAGAAAGAAATTAAAGAAAACCTTAGAAGATGGAAAGATCTCCCATGTTCTTGGATAGGCACGATTAATATTGTCAAAATGGCCCTACTACCAAAGGTGCTACACAGATTCAATGCAATTCTTATTAAAATCCCAATAACATTTTTTATAGAACTAGAAAGAGCAACCATGAATCATTTGGCAAAATAAGAGACCCAAAATAGCCAAAGCAATCCTTAGCAAGAAGAGTGAAGCAGGAGGCATCACACTATCAGACCTTAAACTATACTACAGGGCAATAGTAACAAAAATGGCATGGTATTGGCACCAAAATAGACATGTAGACCAATGGAACAAAACAGAAAACACAGAGAAAAGCCCACATAAATACAGTTATCTCATACTAGACAAAGGTGCCAAAAATGTACAATGGAGATAGATGGCCTATTCAACAAATGGTGCTGGGAAACTGGAAATTCATAACAAAATGAAATTAAACCTGTATCTCTCAGCCTGCACGAGTAAACCTAAAGTGAATCAAAGACTTAGGCAATAGAATAGAGAGCCAGCACCTAATAGAAGAAAAAGTAGGCCCAAATCTTCATCATGTTAGGACCTGACTCCCTTAACAACACTCCCAAAGAACAAGAAGTAAAAGTAAGAATCAACAAATGGGATGGATTCAAACTAAAAAGCTGCTTCTCAGCAAAGGAAACAATAATGTGAAGAGAGAGCCTACAGAATAGGAGAATATCTTTACCATACCCACCTCAGAGCACTAATCTCTAGGATAGATAAGGAACTCAATAACCTTAACACCAAAACACCAAATAACCCAATCAATAAATGGGCTGAGGAACTGGGCAGACACTTGACAGAAGAAATACAAGTGATCAACAAACATGAAAAAATGTTCACCATCTTTTGTAATTAGAGAAATGCAAATCAAAATTATTCTAAGATTTCCTCTCACTCCAGTCAGAATGGCAATTATCAAGAATGCAAGCAATACTAAGTGTTGGTGAGGATGTGGAGAAATAAGTACACTCATACATTGTTGGTGGGACTGCAGATTGGTACAACCATTCTAGAAAGCAGTGTGGAGATTCCTTAGAAAACTTTGAATGGAACCACCTTTTGACCCAGCTATCCCACTCCTCAGTATATGCCCAAAGGACTTAAAATCAGCATACTACAATGAAGAAAGCACAGCAATGTTTATAGCAGCTCGATTCATGATACTGAAACTATGGAACCAACCTAGATGCCCTTCAACAGATGAATGGATAAAGAAAATGTGGTACATATACACAATGGACTATTACTCAGCCTTAAAGAAGAATGAAATTATGGCATTTGCAGGTAAATGGATGGAGTTGGAGAATATCATGCTAAGTGAAATAAACCAATCCCAAAAAAACCCAAGGTCAAATGTTTTCTTTGATAAGCAGATGCTGATCCATAGTTGGGGGTGGGTAAGGAAGAATGAAGGAACTTTGGATTATGCAGAGGGGAGTGAGGGGAGGGGTGAGGATGGGAAGGACAGTAGAATGACACAGACATTGCTACCCTTATATACATATATGAAAAAAACTAATAAAAAATTAATTAATTAATATTTGTTAAAACATTTAAGAGTGAAGAAATTAGGGGAGCAAAGGTGATTTCAAAAGAGGTCCTTTTTCCTCCTTCCGAACACTAAGCTTTTAGCTTCTCTGTAGCTAAATGGCTACTGGGACATACAGACAACTGGTGTAAATCTAAGTGAGGCTTAGGGCTCTGTTGGGGTCCTTCATGTAAGAGAGATAAGGGAATGATATGGAGTTTTCCTCTCCATGTGTTGAAGATTAGGATTAAGGACCAGAGGTGACAGATCCTAGGAAGAACTTGGCCATCAGAGATTTGTGGGCTCCAGACAGAAAGTCAATTCTGGCCCCCAGGTTAAGTGCTTCACGTTGTTCTGAAGCCCAAGAAGGAACTGAATGTGTAGAGGGAGTTTTCCTTGAACTTGAAACCAAGAGATTCCAGAGTGCTCAGGGAAATCAGGGAGACCAGGAAACAGACTCCCTTCAGTGCCCCAGCAGGGACTGCCACTCTACTTTTCATACTTAGAGGATTACTCAGATGTAGTATATCCCAACAAACAGACTAGAACCCACTGAGCTCCAAAAAAAAAATAACCTATGTAAGGTGGCCCACAACCAGAGAGGAAAATCAGAAAAATCTGAACATGTCCTCAGTAAAAACAGAAATGCTACAACAGATAAAAACATAAAAATAAATAAGAGCATTTAAGAAGATTCAAGTACAATACACAAACACACACACACACACACACACACACACACACACACACAAACTTAAGGGTTAGTAACCGTACTTTTGAAATACATTTAAATGATGGTTTGGAGGAGAATGGTCATTGTAAGTACCAGACACATCTCAAAGTACAAAGCAAACATACATACATGGAAATCAGGAGGGAAAAGATTTGAAGAATACATCAAATAAAAGTAGATCATGGGAGTTCTAGAAGGAAGAAAAGAAACAACTGGAAAAATTAAAGTATTAGCTAAGTAACAGCAAATTTTACCTGAGTTAGGTATTTTTTTTTACCTGAGTTAGATTTGCTCATTAAGTTCCAAGGTAGAATGATTCTCTCTCTCTCTCTCTCTCTCTTACACACACATTACGAATGCTTAGTAAAGTTCCTGAACTCTTAAGGATAAACAGAAAACCTTGTAACAAATTATTTACAAGGAAAAAAGTCATACTAGTAATCGAATAGCCAGCCCATGCACTCTGAGAGAAAAGAACTGTCTGTCACCATCTCATATCCACTCAATTTATTATTCACCTTTCTGAACAAAAGGAAAACAAAAAACTAGAAAAGATAGCTCCACATGGATAGATTTGTCAGAGTAGAAAAAAGACTCAAAACTTTTTAAACAGAAGAAATGGATAGTAAGATCATTCAAAAGATTTGTAAGAATACTGCAGATGTATGCTAAAGGACAAACAATTTGCTCTGTCAGTTATCAGAACACAGGATAAAACAAACACCTGTAATAAAATACAGTACTCATTTAGAAAAAGAACAGTTGAACAGAACAGAAATTCCAGATGCTGTTCCTAGGTTACATGAGAATCTGGTATATGACAAACATTGTTTAATAAATGGTGTTGTTACAACTGACTATACATTTTTGAAGAAGGGAGAAATGGATTACTATGTTATACTGTAAGCCAAAACTAACTGCAAATGGACTAAAGATTTAATTTAAAAAATGATTAAAAAAAATTGAGAAAAGCACCTGTATTATCTAAGGAAGATACTTCTCTATGCCCCATATGATCCTATTCAAATATATGTATACAAAATTCACAAATAAAATTCAATCAACCAATAAAAGATGGGAAAGAAACAGAAATGTTAAGCACAATACATAGAAAACAAAATAATATGGTAAGAGTAAATGCCACTGACAAAAGACAAACCTAAAATAAAATGATATCAAAGAAAAAAAGGCAATTTTGGTATATCTTTTGGTATGTGAAACAAGGATCAATCTACCAAGTAGATTCAACAGTTATGAATCTTTTTAAATTAAAAAAAAATATTTAGAAATATAAAAAGCAAAAACTGAGAATATGAATAAATTAACAAAACAATAATCATACTGGGAACATTATCTTTCACAGAATTTGACAGGTAAAGCTGAGTATGAATAAAATATAGATAATTTTAACAGCATAATTCAAATCCTGAATAAATATAAATCAAGATTAAAAATATATAAGTAAATTATGTGTCAAATACATAAAACTCTGTATACCAAACCCAGATATCATATATTGTTTGCAGACACAATGAATATTACCAAAAAGTAACTGTATATGTCTTAAACCATAGAGAAAATTTCAATAAATTCCCAAAAGTAGAAATTGGTTAAAAAGGAATCAAAGTTGAAGTGTAATATAATTAGTAAACTGACATTTCTAATCTCTAAGCCTGTGGGATATGGTCAAATTGATATGCATAGAAAAACAAATTGTCTTATATGTACTTAATACAAATCTAGAAAGGCTGGAGATAAATAAGTTACAGCACATAGAAAAACTGAGTTGATAAATAAAATACCAAGAACAGGTTCTTAGAAAAACAAAAACAGATTTTTTCTTTAAAAACCTAATAACCTATGATTATAGAAGAAACAGTAAAAAGTAGACAAAAGATCTTTCCCAAAAGGTAAAAACTCAGATAAATTCATGAATGAGTACTTTATCAAATAACTTTAAGAAAGCAATATTTTATAAAAACTCTATTGGAGCATAGACAAATTTACAACTTTCCAACTCATTTTATGAAGCTAGCCCAACTGAAACATAAAATCCAGATAAGTAATGCAGAAGAAAAGGTCAACAATACTAATATACATAAAAAAAAATTCTCAGTGAAATAAATACAAGCAAATCTATTTTATAGTATTAACCACCCCTTCAAGACTTAAGGAAAAATTTAAAATGGCTTAAACTCTAAAAGCTTATTAATGTATTTTATTAACATCATCAGATTAAGGAAGAAAAAGCACATGGCAGTCTTAAAGAGACTGAGAAACATTTACTAAAGCTGATATTCCATTTTCTATTAAAAAAAAACAAGCAAAACTTCTTGTCCACTTATTTTTTCACTTTGTCACTTTACTTTTATCTTCAATTCAATAATTTAATGATAAAACACAAGTATCCCCATTAAAATCAGAAGCAAGAGAGGTATGACAGCTATCACCTTCATAATGTATAAACACAAGAAAAAAAAACCAGAAATAAATATTGTAAAGGAAGACATACATGTCATAATTTTCAGATGACTGGCTACCTGCAAGTTTCATGACATTTAAATGAAAAAATATTATCACAAGAAAACTTACCAAGGTAAAAAGACTGTAAGGCTGATACATAAAACCATCAGCAATATTGCATTAGGAAAAAACTCATTTACAATAACAACAAAAATAAAATACACAAATTTTAAGAGCAATCTGCAATTCTCTATAAAGAAAACTGTAAGATTTTCCTGTAACATATACAAGATGAATATAAATGAAAGAACAGATAATGTATGTAAAAGGAAAGACCTCCATTTCCCCATTTTTCACAAATTTCAGTGAAGTTACAAGCAAAATCTCAGAATATTCCAAAGGAATTGGTTGAACTAATTTTAAAACACATAAGGAAGAGAAAAAAATGCAATAGAATAGCAAAAATATATTTTGTAAGAAGAAAAATAAGGGAAAAATAGATTTTGTACCCCATGCAAGTTTGGTTTAAAGTAGCTTGTTCACTTTATGTGTCACTGGATATATCTATTGTATCAGAACTCTTCTAGGAAAATAGAGTTGAATAAAACATAATAAAAACCCCATTCTCAGAAATTTGTGTACATATTTCTTAAAATGCTGGATTAATAATAACAAATATTTGATATAAGCATCAAAAGCTAACAAAATAATGAAAAATTATTGAGTCAAAATCTAGAAGAAAAGAAATCCAGTGAAGGCCATCTAGCAGTGAAACCTTTTATTTTTGCCCCAAGGACTAGTCCTATGTGAAAGAAATAGCTATGAAATCAGATTGCATTTTGATGGTCTCAGGGGGCTAGGCAAATAAAACCATACTTCCAGGGCAAAAGGTAAACTAGATATAAACCAGCCTTTCCCAGATCTAGCTCTTATTAACTTTGGATCACCTGATTAGGTCAGGTAAACTCAAAACTTAACTTGGATTAAGGTATTCTAAACTAGTAATCAATAGTTTTCAAATATAATGTTGGGCACACAGTCAAATGTTTGGGCAAAAAGAAGCATGACACCATGAACAAGAAGAAAAAGCATCAATAGAATCAGACCCATAGTCATTTTAAATTCCAGAATTATCACATGTGAAATAAAATGTGAACCATATTCAAAGGAAAAAAAAAAAAAAAGCCAAGCCAGGGTATTAGAAACAATGAAAAGTATTATCTGAAAAAGTACTAATAGAAATTCTAGACCTGAATAATATAAAATTAAGACACTAATGGGTGGTTTAAACAGTAGCTGAGAAAATTAGTAAAGTGGAAGGTAAATCAAGAGAGACTAGAATGCAGCATAAAAGAGGAAAGAGAAAACAGGGAAGATAAATAAAAATCTAGTGAAGATAGTGAGCATTTATATTTAATTGGAGTATCATCAAAAGAACGAGAGAGAAAATGGGGGAAAAAATTAGTTGAGAGATAATGACTACGAAACTTCCAGAATCCAAGAGATCCCACTAAACTTAATAGTAAAAATCTCTACACATAGATGTATTATAGTAAAATTTCAGAAAATTAGATACAAAGCAGAAAATAGTGGAACAATAGCTTCAACATGTGGGGAGAAAATAAATGCAAACCTAGAATTCTACACCCATAAAATATTCTTCAAGAATCAAATAAATAAAGGCCTCCTCAGACAAACAAAAGCCAAGAACATTGGCCACAAATGACTTAAGGTACTTAAGGATGAAAAACTAAGAATGAAATTGATTATATTAAGATTAAAGACTATTCATGGAAAGTGACCATAAAGCAAATGCAAAATAAAACAACAAAGCAGAAGATAACTATAACACATACAATTTAAGGATTAGTGAAATTCCTACAGCTAATATGAATAAAGACAGAAAAAAGGACAATCTGTTAAGACATTTCTCAAAAGAGGAAATCCAAGTGGAAATGTAAATTAAATTCACAATGAAATGCCACTTACACTTACACCAACTAGCAAAAATTTTACATCAGACTGTATTAGTGAGGCTCTGGAGGAACAAGGACTCATATGCACTCCTGTGGGGATATAAACTTGTATGATCTTTTTGGAAGAGTTTTGTTTATCTCTGAAGCATATACTCTATGACCAAAAGAAAAAAAAAAAAAAAAAAAAAAAAAAACCATTCCTTCGTATGTACCCTAGAGAAAACTGCAATGTTGTTTGTCAGCGGACACATAAGAATATTTACAGCTCCACAGCATTTAACACCATAACTAAAAACCCACAATATGTATAAATAATAAAAATGGATAACTAAATGGTTGCACTATAGTGCAGTAGCATATAATATAGGGCAAAAAGAAAATACACTATAGCTAATAGAACAATAGAAATGAACTTTAAGGACAATATTAAGCAAAAGCTCCAAGACACAAAAGAAAATGTGACTTAACTCCATTTATATAAAATACACCAGGTAAGATAAACTACACGCATTCATAGGAAGTCAAATGTTAAAAATAAAAAGGTAAATAAATGATTATTTAAAAAGTCAGAATTGGGCTGGAACTCAATTCTTAGCATTCCTGAGGACCTGAGTTTGATCCTCAGCACTGCCACCCACCCACCGCCACACACACAGAGAATGGAGATGGAGAGCTTAGTTGGGGGTGCTGGCAATGTTTTACACCTTGTCCTTGTAAATAAAGTACTTTTTAAAATAGTACTTCAATGTACTTCATCTCACACTAAAACAAATTTGACAAGAGGCAATTTGTACATACTTAAAAAATATCTGGTCTATTAGATTAACAGTTTTAAATTTAGTATGTGTGACTGTGTAATCAACTTTGAGTTGTGATTTCAAAGTAGACATCTTATTAATTATATATGGAAAACATTCAAGAGAATTCAAGGTTCTCCGTATTTATTGGGTTTAACTTTTTATATTTGGAAGAGAAATTCATGCACCAGAAGTGTTTTTATTTTTTTAATTTTGGGGGGGCAGGACTGGGACTGGGGATGGAACCCCGGTCGCATGCATGCCACTCAAGCACTCTACCACTGAGCAACATCTCTGGCCCTTGAGAAGGTTTTAAATCAGAGAATGAAAGTTACTGAAATAGGAACTAAACGTGAATAAATAAATACAGTTTAAAAATTTGTAAAATATTGTGTTATAAATGAAAGTAAACATTACCTAAAAGCTCCTTAATTAAAGGTATTTGCTGAAATTGACTAAATTCACCAAGAGAAAGATAAAACTAGAATCTAAACATCTTTACTTAAAAAATGTTCTTTTAATTTACTTCCTTAAGTCCCCCAATTGCTTTTAATTTAAATTCTTCTTCCTCCCCCTCCCCCCCCCTTCTTTTTCTTCTTGGTGTGGTATTGGAGACTGAACACTGAGCTACAGCTTCCTAAGTAGGTGGGATTATAGGCATGTGCCACAACACCTCACTTGAATTATTCTATTTTCATGATTGATTAATTGAAATAGTTGTTTAAAATATTATTCAACATATGAAAAACAATGTAGGTTCAATTATGAAACTTGTATTTTAATTATTCTACTTGTATTAATATATCTTGATAATTACCTTCATAAGGCAAAATCACAAAACTTTAAGAGTAAGAGCTGAAAGGGGTTCTAGAACTTGCTAGTCTTCCTACAAGAAATTCTGTTTTATTTTTTTTAACTTCTCAACTCTACTTGCCTGTAGTAAGTCTTTCAATTAAAAAAAAAAAAAAAAAAAAAAAATTTGAGTCAGGTGCTGTGGTCCATGCCTATGGTCCCAACTACTGGGGAAGGCTGAGGCACTTGGATTATGAATTCAAATCTAGCCTGGGCAACTTTGTAAGACTACCCCATCTCAAAAAAGAAGTGTATTTATTTATGTATGTGTGTGTGGATATATATGCAGACACCTACATATAGATATACATCTATATACATCCACACATACATGTATTTTTAATATGGGGAAAGAAATAGCCATCAAAGTATTTTGTGTGATAAGAGATAACCAATATACATAGACTTGGTATATTTTTAGTCCAAAGTAAAGAATCTATCAGGCCTTTTGAAAAACTGAAAACAACTTACAAGTACTTTTCCCTTATCTAGGACCCTAGAGATCAGAAAACCCTTGGTGTGATGATCCAGCCAGCCCAATGTTCTAATTTCACACATAAAATGGTCCTGGTTTAAAAAGTTTAATTAATCATGAGAAGGGGGAAATTATCTTTCTCATATGTATTATGTTAACCAATGCAATGTTTCTAGCAAAACTACATCCTGTAAACCCAGTACATATAAACAATTTAAATCAGGGAAACACAACCTCAAATGGACTATTTTCACCAATGATTAAAAATAAGAAATGCTTCACATTATAGACATTATAATTTTCTTTAAGTCTTTTTTTATTTAGAGATTTTTCTGGTAAGGAGATATACCATAGGAAAGCAATTTCACTGGCAGTGAGGTATGTATATACTCTACCAAAATACTCCTTATTTTAACTGTTTTTGACTTTATTTACACATAAAGAAAAGTATCAATGCATATCCTTGGTTCAACTATAATATTAGCCAAACTACATGAAATTAAATGAAAGGTGCCTGCATACAAAAACTGTTATTTGTAAAGGAATCTAATTTCAAATTAAAAGAACTAACTTGTTTTTGGAAAGAGTTGAAAAGAATAATCACAATTTATCATGACCAAGACACCTGCACCATATTTCCATTCCTCACAGCACATTTATTTCAGTAATTCCGTTATGTCGGTTCTTAGCATGAGCATAGTGTTACACAATTTTCATACATATAATCACATCCAAAACAAGTTCTAAAATTTAAATTGTAAACATTCTCATCATATGTAGAAATATTTTAATTGGTGTATTAAGTTTTGCTAACTGACCAAATTTGGAAGGTAATATAAATGAGAAAGCCTATTCTAAATTGTGTAGTGAGCATCGTTTATTACATTTCTACAATGTTAAATAAAGTAAGAGGCAAACCTGTCCTGTAAGCATGTCAAATTTTAGGTAAAACATTAAAAAGAAACAAATCTGTTAACAAAAGGATGTCTTGCAATAAAGAACATTAGATTTTTAAAATCTATTATGATACAAAAATGTAAAGGGTAAATAGCATCTTTGTTGACAAAGTAGGAGGTAGCATGGATGCACCACTTTATTGTCTGAGAAATGCAACTGGAGTAAAGAATATTTCCTTACCACAAATAATTTCCAGGACTATGTACATATTTCTTTTAGAAATACTTGTTTAAACAAATCTCCCTCCACTTTTTAGTATAAAAAAAACCGTTCCATGTGATTTTAAAAAAACACTTACACATCTAGATAGAATAGTACTCTGCCCTATTTGAGTGAACAGTCTCAAACTATGAAGTACATGATATTTAATGCCCTAAGTTGAGTAAATTTAGTTAGCAAGTTCCTGGTATTATACAAAACACTAAATACATACAAACAAAATATAATATCTTATTTGTCTATGCAAGTCTTGTGGGGAATAAACAGAGCCTTGATTCTGGTAACACTGCAGAAAACATAATTTTCCAATAAGTCTGTCTATTATGTATCCATGTGCAACATTTATAAATGGCTGCTTACATGTAAGGTCTTTTATTGAGTGAACATAGTTAACCAACAAAACTTAGTAAATCTTAAAAACACATCTTCCACTCTATATAAAATATATAGACTACTTACTGTTTTTAAGTGTTCAATTTGCTCTGATGTCACTGTAAATTCACTTTTCCCCATTTTCCTGCTTTAGTATTTATAAACGGATACTTTAATGTGGCTTACAAAAAAAAAAAAAAAAAAAAAAAAGGAAAGAATTTCAAATTTACATCCAATTCAAATTTGCTATTTAAAAGATTTCCTGGTTCTATGAAGCTGCTTCTGCCATTAGTAGAGAAAATGAAGTTTCTGTAATGGAAGCAGGCTTTTTAAGTAGTGACGTGACTTCCACCATGCCAGCTCCAGTCCGTGGAAGGTTAGCGTTTACAATGTGTCGTTGTAAGTGCTTAATCCAGTCTTCTTGAACAGACAATGGTCCTCGAAAGACTAGGCCACAAAACCTACAGAGGTTGATAAAAGTTCTCTTAACATAACCGAGTTCTTTTATTTAAAGCAAATTCACATAAAATCCATAAAACATTTCAGGAATAAACCTGACAGTTTCTAAATGAAGTTGAGATGATTTAATGATACTGAAACTCCTAATTCCTATGTTTATTAAGAGTTATAATAAATTAAATAGTCTTAACACCTACAAATCTTAAGTAATTTACAATTATCACTCTAAAATGTGCCACTCTCTAAAGACCCTCAATTCAGAGTATTTTCCTGTGTGACTGTTTGGAAGAAGTTATTATATGAAGGGAAAGTAGAATGTGTTCCCAATAAGCAGGAACTAACAACAGAAAAATTGAAACTGAATCGAACTAAATGAAACCAAACTAATCAAATTAAAAACCAACAACAATTAAAAAGTCACTTTTACAAATCACAGTATTTAACAGAGGTTCTTGGCTAAAGTATAAAATGTTTCTTAGCTGTTGAGTAAACTAAAAGGATTTTAAGTCCGTCTACAAAAATTCACTTATAACTTGACTATTCAATGTACTGTCACAAATTTTAAAATTCCAAATAAAATAGTTAATATGTCTCAAAGCAAAATCTGAAGAAACTAAGTAGATATGGCAATATAAGTATATACCTGCATCGGAGAATGTAAACCTCGTCAGCACCATGAGGTAATGTTAGCATTTTCTTCTTGCTTCCAGATCTTGACCTTGATTTCTTTTGCTTACAATCTAAGGCTAAAAAAGGGAAGAGAAAGACTTAAATTCCTTATTTATTATGTATGAAATACACATACATATTTTTAGAGAGGTCAGACCACCAAAATCAAGTAGGAAAAAGTTTGTATTTATTTTCCTATTTTCTGAGGCATGCACTAAATTGCAGCTGAATCGCTTAACAGCAGTAACGTTACCTACATACATTTGTCCTGTATTGCTTTTTTCAAATAATGGTTTACCATTCCAAACTAGAACTGACAAAATATAAGTAAATATCTGGAAACTACTAAGTTAGTCAATAATTACCATAAAATTTTCTTGATTGTATGTAATTGTAACATCTGGTTAAATCTTTCTTAATTTCAGGAAAATAATAACCTTTTATTTAAGATCACTAAATTGCTTGCATTTGGTTACTACTCCATTTAAGCAGGTCTTACAAGTAGAAAATTGAGTAAGGGAACATTGATAATGTAATAAAAATCAATTTTCATGGCAATACAAAGGCAAAAAAAACCCTCAAGTTTTATTTTTAAACTCAATCTGTATTAAATGTAAAAATCATGCAAACATGTAACTTTTTTTTTTACTAGAAAATAAATATAGGGGCTGGGGCTATGGTTCAGTGGTAGAGCACTTGCCTCCCACGTGTGAGGCACTGGGTTCCATCCTCAGCACCACAGAAAAAAATGAAGATATTTAAAAAAAGAAAAGAAACATAAATCTACATTATATAAATTCAAAACTGAATCCAATGTTTGATGTTAACTATTCTCTACATTTTTCCACTTTATATTTTCTTCAATAGTATATTTTAAAAATGTGATTTAAAAGGAAAAAAGATTTTATATTAAGATAGACCAAAATTTTAGTGCTAAGTGTTCTGAAATCTTTCCATTAATTGACTTTTCCTATTATTATTTATTCCAAAAATTTTGGCTTAATAAAGGAAAAAAGCATTTTTATAAATTCAAATAGGACACACATTTTGTAAGTCTTTGAATACAGTTACACCATTCCTTTGAACAAAGGGATGATAGTAATCCAGGGTGCTGCTGTCAATTAGCAGGAAGAGAAGGTAAGAGTTTATCTCTAGGGATCCAAGGGGGAGGGATACAAATGTAACAGAAGAATCACTCAAACTGGTTTTTCTTCTTATTCTGCCACCTGAAATCCCCTGAAAAAATTCCAAGTAAGAGAGAACAGGAACTGGCTATCAATGATTCTGTGCAATGAGTTTTTCAAAGTCTGGATTCCAAAAGAACAGATGCTACTATCACAAAACCAGTAAACATATTTCCTTACAATACTCAAGTGGCAATGACAACAGAAATGCCACATAGAAAATTAAAAAACCATATAAGAAGCCTAAATCTTATTCAAGTCACTGGTTTTGGCATCCTGTCACCTGCCTGTTTAAAAGTAAAATCTAAGACCCACAGTCTTTTTCGGTTCATCCTTTGAACAAGAGTCTATAAGTAATAAGAACAACTGGAAGTCAAGTTAAGTATTAAAGAATGGCTAATTCAAAGGTAAACAATCAAAATCTGGAATAGAAAAATCTTCTAAGGTTTTCATTAGTTACTTCAGTCAAGAGCCTGGCACACAACAGGAACTCTACAAATAATTCTAGAACAGAAATAAAGCAAAACTCAGCAATTAAACCAACATTTAGATAGCCTATGAATGGAAATATGTTCTAGCCCTGTGTAACACAGGTAACATTCCTAAGCAACACTTTAGCATCATTTCTTTAAATATGTTGCTCTTGTCACACATTCTTAGGTCTAAATCACTGACCGGTCAAGCTTATATATAGAAACTAGATTCTTCACAACTACCACGAAGAGTAGAGTACCATGTATTTTGTTAACAGCAGTTCTTCTTCCTGATTGTTCTGGTGAGCAATGTGAATTTAAGTGAATTTTAAGTGATTCACACACTGGAAATGAGAGTTCAGAGAACTCAAAAAGTAAGATAGTAGATGTCAGCTACTCTTTTCACCTGTAATGTAAACCATACACAATATCTGCCTGTTAGGTGGAACAGAGCAAGCATTTCATTTATCATGAGATCACTGGTAGATGAAATTTCTGGGTGTCAAAATGCCACACTGTATTCAAACTTTCTTAAAAATGCAAATAAATTACTGCAGGATGCAAAAAGAATACATTATAACAATTCTTAAAAACTATGTTCACAGAATACTAATGTGAGGGACATAAAGCAAATTGAGAAAGGGTAAGAAAGTATGCAAAATAATGGTTTATGAATTATAAAACATGTAAGTTACTTTTAGATGCTGTATTAACTTTAAAAATGGAACATGTTTTACTAAGATACAGAAATTAAGATTTTTTCTTTAACAGAGGAAAAATGGTATTTTCTGACTTTTGATGCTGTACAGATTCTAGAAATTCTGAAGTTTAGGTGGTTTGATAAATGATCATGTGAATTTTAAATGTGAATATCATGGTTTTTATAGTAATTAATATTTGAAGGTATTATGACCTTGGAAAGCAGGACAACTCCACCAGCACGAGACTGATAATTTCTGGTAGTTAGGGCTCCAAGTAAGTTAGAGAACCTCATACATTAAAAATTCGTTGACATATACCCTTAAGATTAAGGTATTAAAAACTTCATACCTCTAATAATTAAACCCAAATGCCTTCATTATTACTTAAAAACTTCTTAGCCCTTGAAATTTTTTTTTAATTTGATAAAAGACATTATTACATTTAACAGGTAAGGATTTTTTTCTAATACCAACCCTACCTCTGTAAAAAACTGAATATTTGACAAGTACATAAAGGGGACATCTATATAATATCTTTTAAATAAAAAGATGACTTACAGGAAAAGCTCCCCTATATGAAAAAGGTGATGTGCAAACATGTCCATTACACAAACATTGTCATTTAACAGATTTTATTACAACTAGGGGGAAAAACAGGTTTATTCTGTACTGTACCAGGTTTCGCTACAACATTAAATATAGAATGCATTCAACTTTAGTGTAACAGATCTGATTTCAATATAATGAAGTTCATCAATATGGGATCAACAACCAAAGTTATTTATATGAGTAATCTGCCAAACAGATAACTTTGTTACACAAAGCCTTTCTTTGTTGTAGGGTTTTATTTGCAATTATTACTGTTAAAGAAGAAAAAAATCCCACATGCCTTTTTCAATTTCCAAACTATTTTAAATCTAACACTGTATATCTATATTTGCACATACAAAATAACCAGATTAATTTTAGAAATTTTTAAGTTCTCTTCTGTGTGAGTAAAATTGTATAATTGCTTCTTTAGAAAGGAACAAATCTAGTCACTCAAACCTTTTTGGTGGGCAACCTCAGCTAGAAGACTCAACAATCTTGGAAATTATCTGATTTTATCAAAGATCTACACTGGTACTAGGAAACGTGGGGAGTAAGATCATAAACAAAAAGTTTTACAATATACCTTTCAGTATAACAGCTGTTTTGAAATATGAAAGTGAAATACAAAAGATATGTGTCCTCAAAATGAACACCATACTGCTATGCTGTGAAATGGGAACATGTCCAAAATGCTAAACCATATCAGTAAAAAGCATACAAATAGATAATATGACATAAACAAATTCAAGTCTGTTTTCTGAACAACTGTTTAGTTTTATACATAAAAGAAAAAGAAGTTACTTTTGGCTCTAACATTGTTAAATTAAATTTTATGCCCTTTCCACCTTTCTGTCCATATATACATAACTGTTCTGCTTCAATGAATTTCATTACCTTTTTTCTTCACTGTAGAGTATGACTTCATAGAATATTTCATAAAATACCTGAAGCTTCTGTGATACAGAAGCATACCATAAAATTAAATTAACATTCACCACCAAAATATTTTTATTTGCAATTATCTTCCCCATACCCAATCATTTAAAAGTCCTTTTCATCTGTTTCTTCCCTGATTGTTGGAATTCCTAGGTATCTTAGTCCATTACCTGCTGCTTTAACAGAATATCACAGACTGGATAAACCAGAAACAATGTAGAAGTGTATATGGCCCACAGTTCTGGAAGCATGGAAGTCCGAAAGCATGGCACCACCATCTACAAGGGGCTTTCTACTGAGTCACAACATGGCAGAAGGGAGTGAGCACACTCAAAACAGGAAACTGGGCAAATTCATCCTTTTATCAGGAATCCACTCCTGTGATAAATAATCAACTCCCACAATAATTACATTAATGCAGTCATAAGTGTCAAGCCCTAATAGCCTTATCACCTCTTAAAGACCCTACCTCTTAATACTATTACAATGGCAATAAAATTTCAATATGAGTTTTGGAGGGGACATTCAAACCACAGCATTCTGTACTGTACCCCCTAAAACCTCACATACAAAATACATCCATGCTATTCCAAAAAGTTTCAGCACCAATTCAAGAGTCCAAAGTCCAGCATCTCCTCTAAATCAGATATGGCTGAGACTCGAGGCATGATTCATTCTGAGGCAAATTTCTACCAGCAGTATGCCTGTGAAGGCAAAACAAATTATCTACTTCGAAAACACAATATGATAGACATTCTCATTCTAAAAGGGAGAAATAGGCAAGAAGGGGTAACTGGGCCCAAATAAGTCCAAAGTCTAATAGGAAAAACAGTATTAAGCTTTAAAGCTCCAGATTAATTTTTATCCACGTGCTACTTCCTGGATATACTGGAAGGTTTGGGTATGCAAAGTCTTAGCCCCATGCCTTTGTCTTCACTTGGTTTAGCCCTGGCTTCAGTTCTCAAGTTGGAGACTTTTGCCTACAGTTTTCCGAGGCTGGTAGGCCTTACGCTTTTGGGGTCTTCAATGCTCCCACAGCTCTACTGTGGCCTAGTGTGGACTCTCTATAACAGTTCAGACCTTAATTTCTCAGCCTGGGCACCCAGGTAGTCCACAACATCCTTTGAAATATAGGTGGGGGTTCTACACCCCACAGTTCTTACAAGCTCCATGCATTGGCAGACTTAACACCATATGGACACGGTCAAGGCTTACCACTTATATATTCTGAGGCCACAAAACTGCCCCACACAGGAAGGCTGGGAGCAGAGACTCAAATGCCTTCTGGAACTTAGTCCCACTGTGTTGATGAACAGCACCAGGCTTCCTTTTATCTAAGATAATCTTTTTAACAACTGGTCTCTTGGCTACACCTTTAGTATTCTCTCTCCAACACAATTTACACGATCGCACTGAGAATTTTTCAATCTTCCCACTCTGCTTCTCTCTCTTTTTGTATTTTTATTTTTTTAGCCATCTATGGACCTTTATTTTTTATTTATATGTGGTACTGAAAATTAAACCCAGTGCCTCACACATGCCAGGCAAGCACTCTACCACTGAGCCACAACCCCAGTACCTTCTGCTTCTTTTTTTAAACTACAAATTCTGCCTTTCAGTTTCTCTTGTAACTCACAGCAGTTAAAAGTAGTCACAAAGCAGGTCAAATACTTTGTTGTTCAGAAATTTTCTCTACCAGATACCCTAGTTCATTACTCTAAATTTCTGCATTCTTCTAAGTTCTAGGGCATAGAGACAATTCTGTCAAGTTCTTCACAACTGTATAACAAGAGTGACTTGCACCTCAGTATCCAATATCTTGTTCTCATTTCTGTCTGAAACTCTATCAGAATGGCCTTTACTGAGTACAGTTCTACCAATACTCTGTGTCATAACACTAAAATAATCTTAAAGATTCAGACTTTCCCTACACTACTCTTCTAAGCCCTCACCAGAATCACCCTTAATGCTCCACTCACGGCAATATAAGCCTTTACTAGTCTGTTCTCCAAATTCTTTCAGCTTCTACTTATTACACAGTTCCAAAGCTGCTTTCACATTTTCAGGCTGTTTGTTACATCAACAGTTCCACTCTCCTATACACACACACACACACACACACACACACACACACACACGGTAAATTATAAACAGAAGTTCCTTTGGCTCGCAATTCTGGAGGCTGGGAAGTCCAAGAGCATGGGCACTAGCACCTGGTGAGGGCATCTGTGCTGGGTCATAACATGGCAGAAGAGCAAATAAACACATGGGAGACTGTGAAAACTGGGCACCACTTCTTTTAATAACTAACCTATTCCCTTTCATAATAACAGCCATGCATGAGAGTGGAGCTCCAATGACCTAATCACCTCTTACAATGGTACTTAGATTTCAGCCTGAGTTTTACAGGGCACTTATAAAACAAAGCACTGGTATAGGTTGTATATATCCCAAATAAGAGGAATGTTACAACCCTACTAGAGGGGAAAATATTTTTTCCTTATTAAGTTAGCTTGTACAAGTTGGGCAAGCAATAGCAGATATAAGTTCATCCAGGAAGAAAGTAGGTATAAAAATAACATGAACACCACCTCCATTAAAGAGCTGGTGATGAAGGTGGTAGTGGAATAAGTGGTGAGGTGGGAAGAAGATGCACATGTCACAAGGGGTATAGTGTGAGATAGATAAAATTGATTTGAATTGGTGTCACTAATCCTTCAAGGTTTATAAGTGCCAATCATATAAAAAATTCTTGGCAAATAGCACTTTTCTATTTTTCTATGAAAAAGAACTAGAGTTTTTTGTTTTGTTTTATTATTGTAAACAAATGGGATACATGTTGTTTCTCTGTACATGGAGTCAAGGCATACCATTTGTGTAATCATAAACTTATATAGGGCAATGTTGTTTGATTCATTCTGTTATTTTTTCCCTTCCCCCCACCCCTCTTTTCCCTCTATACAGTCCTTCCTTCCTCCATTTTTACCACCCTCCTTATCCCTAACCCTAACACTAACACTAACCCCTTCTACCCCCCATTATATGTCCTCATCCGCTTATCAGTGAGATCATTCATCCTTTAGTTTTTTGAGATTGGCTTATCTCACTTAGCATGATGTTCTCCAATTTCATCCATTTGCCTGCAAATGTCATAATTTTATCATTCTTCAAGGCGGAGTAATATTCCATTGTATATATATGCCACAGTTTCTTTATCCATTCGTCAACTGAAGGGCATCTAGGTTGGTTCCACAATCTGGCTATGGTGAATTGAGCAGCAGTGAACATTGATGTGGCTGTATCTCTGTAGTATGCTGATTTTAAGTCCTTTGGGTATAGGCCAAGGAGTGGGATAGTTGGGTCAAATGGTGTTTCCATTCCAAGCTTTCTGAGGAATCTCCATACTGCTTTCCAGAGTGGCTGCACTAATTTGCAACCCCACCAGCAATGAATGAGTGTTCCTTTTTCACCACATCCTCGCCAACACCTATTGTTGCTGTGTTCTTGATAATCACCATTCTAACTGGGATGAGATGAAATCTTAGGGTAGTTTTGATTTGCATTTCTCTTATTACTAGAGATGTTGAACATTTTTTCATATATCTGTTGATTGCTTGTACATTATATAAAATAGGGATGAAGGGAGGGGAAGTCATTTGTTGAAAAGCTAAATTTTTTCTAAGCTTACACATTTTTGTCTGCACAAAGTAGGCACAAGACTAGCTTCATGGGTTTGAGAGGCCTGTGCAGTTACATAGGGCCCCATAAGGAGATTTAATTCTCTGCTATTGCAACTTTGGAATTCTTAATAATTTGAAACAAAGGGTACTATACTTTTAATTTTCCACTGGATCCTGCAAATTTTGTAGTTAGTCCTGGGTCCTAAGTAGTCAGTACCCTAAAGAGAATGCAGTTCCACCTTTTAAACTCTTGGCCATTTAAATAAAATTAAAATAAAATAAAATAAAATAAGATAAGATAAAATAAAATAAAATAAAATAAAATAAAATAAATAAAATAAAATAAAATAAAATAAAAGCTATTAAGGGAGAAACTGTTAAATCCCCATTCCCTATAGCACATTAAACTGGAAAGGATTTCCCTACTAATACCAACACAAATTCTTTGCTTACAGCTATACAACATAATCAAGCCAATCATTATTCCCAAGATAAGCAGTGTATGTTATGGAGAACAATGTTCTTCTTCCAATTAGGAATTAAAACATAAAGATATACAGTTAGTAACCTCATAAGTATTTAATTACACCATCATTTCCTGCATTAGTCAGCTTTTTGTCACTATGACCAAAATTCCTGAGAACAACTTAAGAAGAGGAAAAAGGTTTATTTTGGCTTCTAATTTTTAGAAATTCAGTTCATCGTCTATTGCTCTAAAAGGGTAGAACATCATGGTGGAAGGCATGGCAGAAGGTAGCTGTTCAGGTTCAGCAACCGGTAGGCAAAGGGGTGGACAGCAGGCACTCAAGGAAAGGAAGGGTCCAAGGACATGATACAGTCCCCAAGGACAAGATATACCCCCCAGTAACCCCCAATCAAAAATCCATAAAATGAGGTTATAGTCTTCATGATACAATCCTTCTCAAAAGTCTCAACACTAGACACTGCAGCATCAGGAACAACACACAAGTTTTGGTGGACATTCCAGATCCAAACCATAATATTTTCCCTTGACAATTCAATCTAAAAACTATTTTTTCAGTAGCAGAGCTTCCTATCCCAGTGACTAAAAACCAGTAATTGACTCAGAATCACAGAATAGGTGGCAAAGTAAACTGTAGCCTAAAATGTTTTAACATTCCATCTGGAAAGCCAGATGCAGTGGCGCATGCCTATAATCCCAGCGACTCTGGAGGCTGAAGCAGGAGGATTGCAAGTTCAAAGCCAACCTCAGCTATGATGAGGTGCTAAGCAACTCAGTGAGACCCTGTCTCTACATAAAATACAAAATAGGACTAGGGATGTGATTCAGTGGTCAAGTGCCCCCAAGTTCAATCTCTGGTACAAGAAGAAAACAAACAAAAAAAAACCCCACAAACATTTCATTTGGAAAAGGATGATACACAAACTATCTGGAAAGCAGGTTTCCTTTGCTTTAAGGAGTAGGTCTGTGGCTATTAGTCCAGAAGAGGAAGCTGACTGAGTTTTTCATACAGAGGTTATATTTAGAATAGCAACATCCTTATAAACTTGGTTCAGAGAAAGCATTCCAGCAACAGAGGTACCCTGCATAGGAAATAAAAAAAAAAAAAAAAATTTTTTTTCCAAAGTCTCTGCTATTTCAAAGTAGAAGGGATGATCAGTAACATAATATTCTGAGCAAATATTCTCAAGATGTAAAGAGAAAAGCTAGACATAAATATGATTTATAAACAGATATTAGAGGGAGACTAGTTTTACCAGTTAGCCAAAAGGATATTAAAAAAAAAAAAAAAAAAAAAACTAATACCCTAATCACAGATGGTTTACTGGTCAGTTATTTGCTATATAGGACAGAAAATGTATTACTTCTCTGTGGTAACACATAAAAAAACATTTAAAATTTTCTTCTCAAGATAAGTTGGGTTTGCATGCTTTTTAATTAAGCAATGCAGGCAGGTGCTATGAATATCAGTTTTCTTAGACTAAGACACATCTAAAACCAGAACAAACATTAAAGCACACATTATGAATCTATACCAAGTCAATTTTTGTTTAGAACTACCTGAGTATTACCAAACGCCTTGACTTCCAAAGTCTCAACATTTGTAAAACATCACTTCAGATATGGCAGGAATAAAATACTTGTTAAGTAAGGAAACTACCTTACCTTACAATTTAAAAAAAAAATTGTCTTCCAAATAATTATATTCAACTTAAATTGGATAGGGCTCACAATAATAGAGTAAATCTAAATGTCACAAATTCATAAATCCAATTAATCCAATTTGGCTTTTTATAATTTTTAAGGGCCTTACATATTCCTGCTAAATTCAAAACTACAACCAACCATAGTGCTGACCAGTTATTTTCTGTTTTGGTTAGCTTCCAGCTAAGGCCATGATTACAAACAGATTTTAAACACTGGATAGCAAGAATTAACCTTATTCTTCCAACTCTGGATACAACAAAGAAAAATAAATTCCATTTTTCTGCTTCTGGGTGGATGAAGGACTAAGTAGAACAGAAGAAATAAAAATAGGTAGAAAGGAGAAATAAAGAAGAACAAGAAAATAAAAATTTAACTCATAAGTTCCACATACTTTTTCAGGCCTATCAGTCTCCAAGTCCGTCTCTTTCCCACGCCTATCAATTCTACATTTCTGGGAATTCTGTAAATCTACCTTGGGCACTGTTAATTAGCCCACCAATAAGAGAGTAAGAGAAACACCTTATTCTGAGAAATTTGTAATTTAGAGAACTTTCCTATACTATCAATTGATCAGATAATGAAGACCACATAGGCCTAAAGATCCTGAGAATGATGAGACCACCATAAATCATGCTAAGATCACCAGACGGATCTGTATCATCCCCATGTACTTTGCCATACCCATTCCTCTTCGAGTTTAAGAGTGGGAATCCCCAAAACACATCTCTCACTTGAGATGAACTTCATTCTCCCTTGAGTATTCCTTGCTGTCCTAAATATATAATCTCTTTGCCTCCACTGACATTGCTGAAATTCTTTTCCATCATGTATGTCAAAGATCCTACTTGTCCTGAATCAAGTTTCCCCTTTCTCTGGGAACTCCTGAGGAACCACTTCTGGAGATCTTTCTTTTCCCATGACAGAACCACCAATTTTCAACAGATCATCCTCTAGGCCTAATCTCAAATAAGAAAGTCAGTGTATAAATGTATTATATTCATAAAGTCAATTAAAGCAAATTACCCAACATTTGGCTCTGTCCAGTAACATGTTTTGTATTTTAAGGTTTAACTATACCTTAACCCAGATTATAAATAGCATTCAAGAAATTAATGTTAGATTAGAAATCAGAGTAAACACACATAATACAACTAAAGAGATGTGAGATTTAAAATGTATTTTAAAATTCCAAACATTAAAAAGCTATACTCCCCCAAATTAGATACAAAACCATAGGCTAAGACTTATGAAAACACAGATGCTTATAAAAAAAAAGATGGCCAAATAGCACTAAATTTTGTTAACTAATTATCAGCAAAAACAGGCATCATGAAATCTAAGTGTTTTATGTGGCAATGATGTAAAACCTTCTCATATAATCAGTTTTTTACAAATGTGACCAAAAGACCGGACAAGAACAATGTAGAGAAGGAAACGTTTATTTGGGCTCATGGTTTTAGAGGTCTCAGTCCATAGATGGCCAATTCCATTTCTCTGGGCTCAAGGTGAGGCAGAATAGCAAGGTGGAAGAGGAAAGCAACTTAGGACGGTACCAGGAAGCAGAAAGAGAGAGCTCTCAATCACCAGGGACAAAATATATACTCCAAAGGTACCCCCTTCAAGTGACCCACCTCCTCCAGCTACACCCTACCTGCCTACAATTACCACCCAATTAATCCATTCAAGTGGATTAATGTACTGGTTCAGTTGAGGCTCTCAAAACCCAATCATTTCACCTCTAAGCTTTCTTACAATGTCTAACACATGATCTTTTGGGGGAACACCTCATATCTAAACCATAACACCTCTATTTTAAAAACAAACTACTGATACAATAAGTATGGCTATTTGCTTTAATACAGTGGACAGGTGGATGACATATTACTATATAACTGGCAGAGAAGTAAATGAAGCCTATCCTCCTACTTGACAGCATGGTAGTAAAATCACTAAGTGTATTAGTATAACCACTCTCCCTGGAGGAACAAGATTTAAAACCTTGAGCCATCTCTTTTTTTCTCATATTCATCTACTTCTAACTATCTGCCAAGTTCTGCTTACTTTACTTCTATAAAATCAGCTGTATATCTATTATCCCTTTACATTTCTATTGCTATTGCCCTGGTATAGGACTATTAAAATGACTGTACCTACAATTTCTCCTCTTCTCAACCAAACCTTTAACTTTTGTTTAAAAAGCATTCAAAAGCATTATACAAATTCTTTTTTAAAAAGTTCAACAGTGCCTCACTGGAAAATTAATTCCAATATATTAGACCAGCACTCTATGTCATCTACCTGACTCACTTCACCAATCCAACTGAATTCTCTGATTTCCTACTTATTAGTATTTTTAATAAACTTTCCACATGTCCCATGTTGCTCCTCTTTCACATGTGTTCCTTCCCTACCCCAGGCCCTAATTTCCATTTCTATCAGCTATTTTTCAGGGTCCATTCTAATACTACATGCAGGGCTGGAAGTATACCTCAGTGGTGTAGTGTGTATTTAACCTGCACAAGGCCCTGGGTTCAATCCTTAGTATTAGTGTGTATACACACACACACACACACACACACACACACACATATCAATGAAAACCCAAACATTATTTAAAAGCCTTGCTTGTCAAAGTCTGGCTCAAAGTACCTTTCCTCTTAATTTCCACAGTCTATTTCACAAAACTTTTTAATGGCACTAATCAATTAGTCTTGCATGTGTGCACGCTTCTTCTAAATTGGGAAATCCAATTTATCTCTACCATACTTAGCACAATGCAAAAACCTCAATACAAGCTGAAAAATTGCTTGATGAAGTAATGAATAGTCAGTCAATTTCCTTTTAGTATAGTGGGCAAATAGCCTAAATGCTTCCTGGCATAATAAAACAATTACCTAGTATCTATCCAGGTTATTCAAAATGTGTACATGATGAAATTATATTTAGTCCACTGCTTCACAAAGCAAAAATTAGAATAGTTCAGAAAGACTATCATCAAAATGGTTAGGAAAACTCAAGTTTAGTAATTAAAGAGTTAGTCTAAGTTACTGAGAAAGTTTACTCAATATGAACAATTCAGTATCTTGCAAATCCTGAATAAATGCTACATACTGTGCAGATGTTTTATACTCAATATAAAACATCATCTTTCACTGTTCTCATGGATGGGTTTCTAAAATACAAGTTTGAGTACACCACTTATTTTTTAAAATCCTTCAATGACTTCCTAAATTCTTTAGGAAGCATTCAAAGCACTAATCCCACCTTTAGGGCATCACCATCTTTCCAACATCTATAAGAGAATCTCCTGGCACTTCTTTTATTGTTTTGTTTTGTTTTGTTTTGTTTTAGTTGTAGGTGGACACAATACCTTTATTTTATTTATATGTGGTGCTAAGGATCGAGCCCACGGTTTCACGCATGCTAGGCAAGTGCTCTACCGCTGAGCCACAACACCAGTCCTCCTAGCACTTCTTGACTTTCAAATTTCTTCTTCTTTTGGGAGCATAAATTAATTTTAATATATTTTCTACAATTTACAAAATAAATTTCAAAATATTATATAATCAAAATCAAATATTCAAAAGATTTTGTGGAGGTAGAAAGATAGTCTGATGTCACTTGAGAGTTTTGTCTAATCATGACAAAATACACATATTGACCTGACATCCAAAACTAAGATTAAAATAAACTCCTTTTATAATATTGACTATTTTTAAATGAAATAGCATTTTTGTGAAACTGTATTTTTAAAAAATTTTTATTGGTACATTACAATTATACAAAATGGCAGAGTTGTGACATATTCATACATGCGCATAACAGAATCTGATCAATTTAATTTCCCCTTTCCTTTGATCCTCCTCCTTTCCTCTACTGGTCTCACTTGTTTTCATGAAATTACCCCCACCCCCTTTTCCCTATTTTTCTCTCTAGTTTCTCAAACATGAAAAAACATACGGTCCTTGATTTCCTAAGTCTGGCTTATTTTGTTTAACATGATCAGTTCCATCCATTTTCCTGCACCTGACATAATTTCATTCCTCTTTATGGCTGAATAAAATTCCATTCTGTATATACATCAAATTTTCTTTAACCATTTATCTGTTGATGGACACCTAAGTTGGTTCCATAACTTGGCTACTGTGAACTGTGCTGCTATAAACATGTGTATGCATGTATCATTACAGTATGCTGAGTTCTGTTCTTTTGGAAGAATACTAAGGAATGGTACAGCTATTGATTCTCAAATTTTAGCCCTTTGTGTTTTGCTGTCTGCTTGGAACATTCTACTTCACCTCTTCTTCACAAAACTCTTCATTCTTCAAATTTGGAGTCTGGCTGAATACTATAGAACTTTAATGGTATGGATCATGATTATGTTTATGTAGCTGGAATATTGGGTTTTTACAGTCTCAGAGACAAGCATAGTCCCAACTTTTGCTGAATGAAAGTAAATGTTCTGTGACTCTTTCCTCTCTCCTTTAAAAAACAATGACAAGAAACATACCAGCATGAACTTTTTTTATTTATTATTTTTCTCTTATTTTGAGGCTCTATTTGATAACAAACAACTATAAAAGCAGCAAGAAAAAAAGGAATCCCACTTAATTGCTAGCTCCCTTCAGAATGAGGCCTGGACAAAAATAACCTGAACTCCTTCCAACACGATTCTCAGGCAATATACCATTTAACTGTACACTATCTTGCACGGTTCTCTAATTGTGAGAGTTCTATATGTGTTGCCAATAATCCCTTCCTAAGTTCTCTGGGGGCAGAGACATGTATCCTATTTTTCATAATCCCCCACAAAGCCCAATATCATGAAGGTATCTGCTAGTAAGTGGAAGGTGGTTTGAAATCATGAAAACATGAAGGTATCTACTGGTAAGTGGAAAGTGGTTTGAGAGTTTAATCTTAGTAAGATCAAAATTTTCTTATACTCTTTAGGGCTGAATAAATCACTATAAAAGCATGCAATTTCTTGAACATGCCATATTATAATAATATAAAAAAGACACTTCACAGATACTCTGAAAGGTCAAATAATTTAATGCACACCAGGAAGCTTTTACAATGCTATTTTTTTTTTTCTTTCTATAACAGCAGAAAGTGTTCTCATAGCACTTTCCACAACATAGGAATGACTTCTAGTGGCTTATAAACCCACTCAGCACCTGGCACTGTGTTATATGTTCATTAGCACCTGTTGTAATTCCCCATGCTCAATTATATCATCAAAGATGAAAACAGGCAAAAGAACCTATTTAGTAACACATAATCTATAAAAACATAAATCAAAATGAAAAAACTGACTTTACTAAAAAAAAAAAAAAAAAGAAGGTAGAGAGAGATATTAATAGTAGCACTGGGAGGCTCTAATACTAATTTTCAAAACTTTTTTTTCACATTGGAAAAGTGGGTGTGTGTGTGTGTTTGTTTATATATATATTTTTTTGGTAGCACTGGGGATTGAACCCAGGGGTACTCTGCCACTAGGCTACATTCCCATTCCTTTTTGTTTTTGTTTTTTAAATTTTGAGACAGGGTTTTGCTAAGTTTCTGGGACTGGCCTCAAACTTCAGAATCTCCTGCCTCAGGCTTCCTAGTCACTGGAGCTTACAGGAGTGTGCCACCATGTTTGGGAAAAAGTCATTTCTTTAATTATGATGGCTTAGTTATTCATTGTTGTAGATGAGAAAAACTGTCCTTTACTTCCAAGATGTTAGGAAGAAAGTGCTCTGAAGATAATGAAATGAAGCCCTTAACAAATATATTTTTGTAAAAATATTTTCCTTGCTTTACTTTGAATAAGTAACTTTTTCTGATTTATTTTATTTTATTTAGTTTTTTGAACCATTATTTATTTATATATGGTGCTGAGAATCAATCCCAGTACCCCACACATGCCAGGCAAGTGCTCTACCACTGAGCCACAACCCCAGCCCATTCTGATTTATTTTAAATCCTAAAGGTCAGCATTTGATTTTAAAAATATCAAGCTACCAAAGAAAAGAATAAAATGAAAAAAGTAATTCATCTACTACCAGAGAAATGGTATTAAAATTTCTAATATTCTACTATTGCTGGTTCTAGTTAGTACCAGTTCCAAAGACAGATACTTGTGAGGCAGGGCTTTCCATTTGTGGGGTTAGTAACTTCATGGTGGAGAGATAGTAACTCAACTTTACTGGATCATGACTACCACTAATTTTTTTTGGTGGTGCTGGGGATTGAACCCAGGGCTGTGTACATACAAGGCAAGCACTCTACCAACTAAGTTATCTCCCCAGCATACCATTAATTTTTAATAAGAAAAAAAAATGAGAGGTAACACTCAATTCAGTTGAGTGAATGAGTATACAGGGATTATATGTGTATATAAATGTGAGTTTATATATGAGGTAGAGATTTTTAAAAATCCTAATATAAATACTGAACACCTTTCTTACTCTTCCTTCTTTTCAACAGATAACAGAATGCTATGTAACAGTGAGCAGCATTATGCAAACATGCATTTTACTCTGACTTTATTTTCCTTTCCTCACCTGTTGAAATTCATTGTTACTTTGATTTCAGATTTGTTTTTGTTCCCAAGGTTGGTAGAATAAACTTTATCTTAAATAATTTTAAATGTTTTGAGAATTTTAATAATCAGGGTTAGCATAAAATTTATTATCTAATCCAAGACATTTATGAGAGTAAAAGAGGAGCTGTAATTCAGTTAAGTCAAGGCCAAACCACTATGTAAAATCTATTAATAATTCAATAATACTGTTCTTAGCCAGGTGTAGTGGTGTACAACTATAATCCCAGCAACTAGGGAGGCTAAGACAGGAGGATCCTAAGTTCAAGACCAACTTCAGCAATTTAGGGAGACCCTACCTCAAAATTAGAAAATAGAAAAGGTTAGGGATGTGGTTCATTGGTAAAGCACCCCTGGGTTCAATTCCTGGCACCAAATAAATAAATAAATAAATATTATTAGGCACAAAAGCAAACTGAAAATAAAAATTCCAAAAGCATTTAATATGAACTCTACCATGAAATTTCTGATTTTTAATGAAATTTATGTTTTCATATGACTCTAAACAGAATCAGAAAAAAAATTTATGTGAGCATGTAAAATGTTAGTCTAAAAGATCCATTAAAAAAACAGGACTGGGGGTATAGCTCAGTGGGAAAATGATTGCCTAGCATGTGCAAAGCCCTGGATTCAACCCTCAGGAGCACACACATAACAAAAAAACAACAAAAAGAAGAACACAACAACAACAAAAAACAGCTTCATAAATGATCTAAACTGAAGATACAGAAAAACTGTTAAGCAACTTATCTGAAACTCTTCAATGAAAATAATCTGGGTCAGTTCTGGGCGAAATCATAATAAATAGAAATTTATTCTATTTTGATAATTTAACCCTAGTATTTTCAATTCTAAATATTTCCTACATTTTTCATCAGTTCCTTTTATTAACATTAGGGAGGGTGGATTCTAATTTATACTTGTGACAACAGAATTAGCTTTGATGTTAAGCAGTTCTTGTGTCTTAATTATCTTCTACTAATATGAGGGCTCCCGGGTCTCCTAATTCCTAGTTCTGTATTCTTTCACTTCATTTTTATTTTAAATTTTCTGCCACAGGAATGGTCCACATCGGACAGCTTTTGGGTGATATGCAAAGCCTATATGTACAAAATATTTATCTGTGGATGAATAAGCACATGTTACTGAGAAGGGACTCTTTGCTTTCATAAAATTCTTAAAAGCAACCAGTAACACCCCTCCCCCCCCAAATTGAGAACTATCAAATTAGAATAACTTGAGTTATCAGTAAAAAGGTATTTTGGGAAGCAGAGGGATATTCTTTTCAGTATATTCAAGAATATTTGGAGAAATACAAGATGGAAGGAATATTTCCTCACCATCAAGAGGCTACTAGTTCCCATAAAAGTGGTCAAGAACTGGTGGGTTCTCACATAACCAAACAGAACTTTAGCCTAGAGATAACTAAACTTTTTCTTTAAGAATGGACCATACAACTAAAGACCACATGAATGAAAGCTAGTTGAACTCAAAACACACATATTAGACATTCTATTTTTATTTTATTATTTTATTTCTATTTTTCCACTCTTTCAATTTTGTGATGTATTAACATAAGGTTTAATAAAAATGAATTTGCATTTTATTCATAAAAATAGCATCTATACATATCTATGAAAAACTGATGCTTGATACTCATATGAATTAATGAATTCCTTATAATAACCCAATACCACTGCTTTATACCAGTCATAATGATATGGGAAAAAAATTAATATATGGAGCTTATAAATAAAATTCTCCATTTAGGAAACAAAAAACTTTAATAAACTAAATAAAAACTTCCTAGCTGGCATGAATAAGCATCAAAGACATCTATGTAGCTCTAATGGTTAAGAAGATTTAAAATATCAGGACAAAATGCTTCAGAATTTCTACGGAAAGGAAATATAAATCTTTGTTTTTCTTAAAAAAAGATGAGTATTGATTGTAGAAAATACCATCCTAAACTTCCTTCAGGTTTTCATTTCCCTTCTTTCTGCCTAAGACTGTCATATACTTTATCTTCTAACACTCAGTAGATTTTGGATAGTACTTAATTAATGATATTTTAAAACCAATATACATTTTTTTCCCTTAATGGTCTAGTCTGTATTCTTATTCATTCTATATTATTTTTCTCCCTGATAATTTTTTAAATAAAAGGTAATGTCATTACCAGTTATTTATAAACAACTAACTAGTCCTATGTTTTGAAGGATTTTCAGATGAGGTAAAAGCAATTTTTTAAAAAAATTTCAAAAATCTGCTTCAATAGTTAGACTGATACAGCATCATAAGCCCTCCAGAGTTTAAATTAGGTTTAACTATTTTGGGGGGTTGTTTTTCTAATTAGACTCTTTTTCAGTCTTCACCAGAATGCTCCCCATCTTAAACCCAACTTCATTTTAGAATTTTCTATTGCTTTCATTCTAAAATAAGAAATCCAAGAAAAAGACCTCCTGTCTTTATGATAGAGAATAATCACTAAAAACAAAGATCTAAGAGAAGATAATCTTGATTTGAATTTCAATTTTGCTATTCATTAACTATATAACTTCAAACTGTTGAAGTTTTCCAAGTCTTAATTTCCTGTAAAATGGAATTAGAACACCTACAACCCACATGGTTGCTTACTAATTGTTATGCATATACACTTCATTGCATTGTACCTGAAATACAGCAAATGTTCAATAAAGATTATTGGCTACGATAACATTAGGGATGATTTCCCATTTCTATCTTCTCTTATTTTCATTGCCTCCTACCTTCAATGTGTGCAATCAACTTTCAAGTCTGATGAAGGTGGGGGTATATAAAATTTATAACCCCACAATAGGAGCCTGAATCCAATAAAGTAAAATTCACTATTCCCCTCCTTTTAATATAAATGATCAATAGTCGTCCTTGTCATTTGTATATCAAGTCAAGGAATAAAAGAAGTAGAAGAAAAAGATGCCAATATGAATAGAAATGTTTCTTTGGCAGCAAGAACATATTAGATGTTAAGCCATAGGACATAAGGAAGAACTAAAAGGTTAGGAAAACAACAGCCAGAAAAAGCAGAAGATAGTGATCAAAAAGAGCAGGAGAAACAAGATTGGAAATAGAATTTTAGGCTAAAAAGGTCTACATAGATTTATTTAGGGGGAAAAAGGATTATTTTAAGATATAAAAGAAACTGGAATTTGCTGATATACAGTAGCCTGAAAGACTATAAAAGAAAGAGCAAAGCATTTGCAGGGTCTAAGAAGCATATTACATATGAGTAAGTCAACAAAATTTTCACAAACACGGAGTATGAAGAGGTATCTGCAAGGTTGGGCTAGCCAACCAAAAATAACACAGAAATATGCATGTTAACACTTACATGTATATCTTTATTTACTAATCCTATATATAGTTTAGGAGCATTAAAAGTAAAATCTATTCAGTTGTCACACTGGGCCATCATTAAGGACTGCCCCTTCAAAGATCTAATCTATAGACTAATAAAAACTCATTAGTTTAGTTTTCTGATCAATTCTACATATTTGAAATTTCACTGTAATTTCCTTTTCTAATGAAGCATTTCTAAGACAATCCTGTATGTATGTATGGTATGTATTTTTTTTCTTACCAAAGAGAGGTGTCTTAATGGACTCTAATAAAAAGAAATTTTTAAAAAATAGTATAATTTCAAAATCAATGGGATTAATGTAGACTCAAAAGTTCTACACCTCTAATGGGTTATTTTTTTTCCCCAAATCAAGTCAATATGATCCAAATGAAAAAGAATCACTTGCTTAAAATTATATCTAAGTTTACAAGTTGCTGAAATTTAATGTGTATTCAGACTCAACTACTGCTTACCAAAGAAAGTTATAAATATCATCTGAATTAGCACCAGTCTGGTGAGAAAAAAAAAAGTGTATCGTATCAAACAGACTTGCTGTGATATCTGTTCAAACATACCTGTACCAGTCAAAAGTCCAGCACTCTTCTTTCGTGCATAAGCGCGTAAGTGGTTGGACAGGCTAACAGCACTTGTAAACGTCGTATTGCAATGCACACATGTTCTAAGCTTCACAGGCATACCTATCATTCAAAAGAAAACTATAATCCAGTTCTCACTTCAAAAAGTGAAATTTTCTTAGAAAGCTTGTAGAAAAGTACCACAATAAAGATGGCTTAAAAAACGTTCATGAATTAGCTTAAACTTAAAATAAAAAGGGGGAATTAAGTTAACTATTAGTATTTTGTAGTTAGTATTTAGAGCCAAACCATGCTCTCTGGAAAGGTTAAAGAGGAGTGACTTGAACCTCTAAGCTCCTCTGAATTTAACACCTATTATTACTTTCTTGCAGATTTCTGTGTTACGCAGATCATTTCCTAAACCTACTAAAAATACAATCCTGTGATTTGAACAGCACAGTTCTGTTGAGAAGTTTCAAAGCTTACAACATTACCAATAAAAAGAATTAAAAAGTCTAGTTGACAAAGTGGTAATTAAAGTGTTTTACCCACAAAACCGTAAAAGGCTCCATACTAAATTAGGTTTTCTGATGAAGGCTGGAAGAAAAGGTGGTAAAACACACCACTGAACAGCTGTTAGACACAACATTTTATTCAGGGCATTTTATGTTCATTACTTTGAATGCGCAATCAATAATGAAAGTTAATGATTTGAAGTTTTTTGCTACAATCTTTGTGCTAAATAAATGATCAACAAGCTAACATCTTACTCATTGCAGTTAAGAAAACATGTTCAAACAATAAACTCAGAACTTCTCGAACAACCCTCACTCCCCCAACATGTTTCAATTGGTTTCTTCTACATTACTGTGATAGCCACAAGTATGCTTTACGTCAATGAAGTGTACTGCTCCTTGGTCAATACAGCTAACACATATTCCCTGCATTTTATTCTTCTGAAAAACACAGGAAGCTATTGACTTTGAAAGACTATCTTTGTATGAAAGAGTCACAAGTCCCTATCAGAAAAATCGCTTTTCAGACCACTTAAAATACAAGTACTCTTTCCTTAAACCAAAACTGCATTACAAATGTTTGCGATATCCCATGTCTGCCGAAAGTAGACAAAACAGTATATAATTACAGTAACTAAATTATTATCCACTGGCCAATTATTACCTCAAACACACTAACCTGGGGCTCAATCATTAAGACCAATCTATATAAACCTTCAACACTCTTAACCTCCAAAAGAAACCTATTAAGAGACTTAAAATTCTTCTAGTCAAAACATACACATCACACCCTGCAACACCAAATAAGTCTTGATTACTTTAACTGTCACATCATTTGCCAATACACACAGAATACTCCTTCAAAAGGGAAATACTATTTGGTGAACAAGCACTAAGCTAAATCATCTGTCTGTTCCCTTGGAACACTGCTATAAAATAAAAGAGCCCAAACAAACATGTTTTATACTCACAATATTTCTCCAAAACCAAACTATCCCACAATATGATGAAGAAATCAGAGAGGGAGTGCTTCTTTGGGTTAATCACAACATACAACAGACACCAATCCATTCAGTTTATAGAGCCCACTTTGTTTTGTTTTACCTAAGCAGTGAGAAAACCAATAGCTAAATCTTGAAAACACATCACTTTGGAACACTGGCAAAAATATGACAAAAGTTTGCCTTTTTTGTAATACTATGCTTTTGAACAACATCAACTTTCCATTCATAACCATCCTTGAGGCATAGCAAATTTTATTTTTACAGATCAGCTTTTTATTTTTGTTTGTGATTTTCTTTTGCATTTGTTCTCACCTTACATTCAGACCAAGAAATAAGGCACAGACTCAGTGCTGATGAGCATCAACTGATGAGTTACACAGAAATGACAGTAGAATAATCAATCTGTTCTGCAAAAAAAGCAGCTTAATAAGAAGATTGAGAAAGTATTTTCCACAAATATTCCATTAAAGAAAGCACAACTGAACTGTGTTAAAATTAAAAAGATAGTCATGAATGTCCTCTTACCTGAGTGCATAGTCAAATCCATTTTTTGTGGCTGATACATCAACGGACTGTCTTCATTTAATGGAAGAACACATTTCTGAACAAATCTCTTTCTTGCTGTCTGATTATGGATCTTTTGAGGAGAAATAGCAGAATTTCTTTCTTCTCCCATCCTTTTATTTTTAAGAAGTTCTATCAGTGTAAGAGACTGATTCTTTTTTCCACTAGGAAGTTCAGGTTTTGTTTCATCATATTCATTTAAGAAATTCAGCCCTTCTTCCTCAGATGCTGACACTGACAGAGCTTCAGTCTTTAGGCCATTACGGTATGCTTCAAGAGGTATAACATTTTGAGATAGAAAGTCATCACCTGATGCAAGTTTTTGAGCTACAAATGGTCTAGGAATAATACGACGACTGTTCAATGCCTTTAAGATTTTTTCATATTTTTCTTCATTTTGCATCATTTCATTCAGAACACAGATTGGAGATTTATGAGCATCCCATTTGGTCTTTCCAAGTCTTTTGAGGTGGCCTCTAACGTGATTTGATAATCCAATTTTAGTATCAAACCAACCACCACAAAGCTGACAAGTATGTTCAGAAGTGGTTTCAGATTTCTCTATAGCTAAAAAAAATTTTTAAGAGTAATATCAGAATTTTTTTAAAAAACTGACCACCCTAAAGTGAATTACCTCTGAAATATAAAATTGTGATTCTAATAAAGACCAAATCCAGAAAAAACTTTCAAATCCTCTGAATTTGAATACAGATATATTAACCCAAAACAACCACACAAAAACTTACCTTTTCTAACTCGCTTAACAGGTGTCCCTGTGCCAGTTCTTTTGAAATGTTGCATTTTGTCACTTGTGGCTATTTGTTCTGGTGATACAACATGACGGGCTTCATAGCTTAATCCTGCTCTGTGAAGATGTCCCCGGACATGATTTGACAACCCAACACCTGTTTCAAATGTGGCGGGGCAATAAGGACACGATTTCTTTTCAAGAGACAAATCAGTCCAATGAAAAACAGAACTATGCTTTGACAATGAAGATTCTGCATTTTCTAAATGCTGAGGATCATGTATCTCATGTAAAAAGTTGTTAGTTCCAGCATCTTCATAATATTCAAAATAAAAGCCATCATTTTGATCATAATTAAGGGTAGGATTTTCTCCAGGTTCCTGACCTTCCACCTTACTTTTAAATAGAGGGAATAAGTTTACATGTTCTTGATTAAGATCATTATAGGTTTCATCTTCTATGGCCTGTGTAGTGTAGTCGCCTAGCTCAACATTCTCCCAGGAACTATCATCTTCTGTTTCATAACTATCTTTCTTTTCAGCAGAATTAAGTTTTTGCAAAACAACAACAGTCATTTTATGTAAGAAATCAGGATAGCTATCTAAGTCTTCTCCTTCAACAGAACCTTCCTTCTTAGATTCCTTAACTACTCGTTTTACAGCTACACGCCTGTGGTCTTTGAAGCTTTCCGGCCTTTTGTTGTCTGGGTTATGAGGATCTGAAATGAAACTATTGTGAGAATTACTTGATGATGAATACAGATGTAAAGAATTTAATGAACTAACTTCTTTTTTGAAATGCAGAGGATATGATTCACCTGATTTTTTGATCATCCTGTAGTTTTCATACTTGTGTCTATGTAAATAGTTGCTATTTGCCTTGGCATTAGATTTTTCTTTAGTTGCTTGATGAAGATACTTAGGTTTTTGGTCAATGCTGCTTTTAATTGTTCCAGTCTTGTGAGAAGAGTTGTTTTGACTGCACATGTTTACACCTGACTGGGCAATGCTTTTCCGAGCTTTTTGTATTCTATGTGGCCGCTTATGGAATTTTGAAAAATTACTTGATTGTGAGCTTGATCCAAATGTTCGTTTTACATCTTGTTTTAAAGCAGAGTTCTTTGGAAATGTGGTTGACTGTTGTTTAATTAATGGTTTAGTGCTACTGATATCTATGGGTTCTTCAAGAATGTCACCTTTTCTTTTATCAAGTCCGACAGGACTACCAAATGAATCAACAGATGATGAGGAATGCAAGTATTCCACGTGCTTTTTTAAAATACTTCTAGCTGAAGTGGTGAAAGGGCACATCTTACATATGTATGTAGATGCCTTTTTGGATGATCCTGTAACAGAGTCTTTCATAAAAGTCTTTTTTTGTGTTTTCCTCTGAGTTATGTCAGAATTGACTATCGGGCATTTTACCACTGCTCCATGGACAACACCTCGATGGCATTCCAATTCATTTTCTGTTACTGCCATGAAGTTACACTCTTCACAGCAATAGTACCTTTTATCTTTTTCATGGGTTTTAGCATGCTGTACAAATGTTTTAGGGCAATTGGTACCAAACACGCACTGAGGACATTGCAATCGTGCACTTCTTCCTTCATCCTGAAGTTCTTTCAATTCACGAATTTCCTCCATCAACTTCTGTCTTCTTTCTTGGTGAATAATCATATGTTTTAGAAGTGAATTGCGATCTCGAAATGTCCGTCCACATTCTCGACAAGCATATGGCCTTGGGACATTAAGATGGCGAAAGTGACTATTCCCATCTAAATGATACATCATATGCCTGTGGAGGTGCTTTTTCTCCCTAAAATTCACATTGCACTTTGTACAGGGGTAGAATGATGGCTCTTCAGTACTAAAAGTAGCAGGTGACTCAGAATCACTCTCTTCACATTTCTTTTTTAAGGTATTTGAAATAAAAGTGCTAGTATGAACAGGTGAACTGTCTTCTCCACATTTATCTGGGTTATAAATTAGATGTTGAAAAGCATCTACAGATTCCAAATCTTCATCAGTTGATTCAGGCTTGACTTTTGATAATGTGTATTTCTGTGAGTCTATTGCTTGTACCTCTTCATTCTGTTCCAGAAATTCAACTTCTAGCATTTTTGATTTACTGGGTACACAGTTAGAATCACTAAAGCAATCTTCCGTATAACGAGTTATCTTGCTTACATCCATTTTTCGCTTTCTCTTTTTTTCTAGACCTACTTTAGAATGAACTGGAGTTTTATCCACTGTTTCTTCATTAGTCATAAGAAACTGAATGAACTCTTTTTGGGGATCCCAATTTGCATCATTTTCTGACCTATATTCATCTGTACCTGAGGAAATTCCTGTTACTGTATTAACACAATCATTTTTCACCAATATATCTTCACTATCCTCACCCACCTCTACTTGATTTATTAAAGTGCTATCTGACTTTATACTACTCCCTACTGAATTTTGAATGTCACAACCAACTGAAGCAGAGGTAGGTAGTTTTTTAATGGAATGGGTTGGATTCTTAGTATGTGCTACATCTGATAACAAAAATAGAACTTGATGTTGACTCGCTTTTTGTGGTGTAGACAGCTGAAGATCAGCTGCTACCTTCAAAGTAGAACAAGAATCTGTTGTTGGCTGATCCACAGGCTGTCCAGTGGTTAATGAAACACTGCCTTTATTCATACTGGAAGTTTTAGTTAAGGAGGAGTGTGAAACTGGTCCATTAACAGTAGCTCCTTTAGGTAAAGTTAAGTTTTCACTAGAAACAGTAGGAGCACCAGCATGTATGAACAGAGTAGACTGGCCTCCACTTAAGGCTTTTTCAGATTTGTCCTTTGACAGTTCTTCAGGCAGAGTCAACGTATTGTTTTTCTGAAATGCTGTTTGACAATCTTTTGGTTTATGAACTCCACTCTCTTTCTCTGAGATAAAATTGTTGTCATCTAGGAGTTCTTCTTTAGCACCAGTAATATCGGTGTTTATCTTCAAATCATCCATATTGTTGGCAAGCCCATTTAACACATTTAGTCTAGAAAATGGAAAACAAAAATTTAGATTTGTATGAAAAAAAGTACTATTAGAACGTATGGAGAGTTGAAAATACACATTTTTTATTAGCTTTATTTTCTATTCTTTATATTGAGATCCTAATAATTTTCTAATAACATAGGAACTTTCAAATAATTGAAACATTTTAAATATATTTCAAAGTTCAACACTGTTGTTTATGCTAGGCAATAATTCAATGCTGCATACATACAGAATGTCTAGGGAAATGCAACATACATTCACACAATATAAATGAATACACTACAGAAAGAAAACAATTAAAACCCAAATGTAAACTGCTAATGAAAAGAAAATTACTTCACTGAAGTAGATTAGGGACAATCATGCTATACTACAAAATAGTCTGAATTATCAAATACTGAAGATAAGTTTTGCAACTTAAAAGCTCATTCCTGGAAAAAGGTAACAAAATACTACTCGGTAAAGAACTTTATCTGAATGAACGTATTTGCTATCAACATCAATGACTCATCAATAAAACAGTAATTTTTATTTTTAAAATATTTAAGACTCCTTTGTTCTTAAGATGGTTAATGTTCTAAAATTCTCCTAACTGTAAAAATGCTTTATTCAAAGGGTTTCATTCATTCCTTATTCAGTTTATTCTTAATTCTACATTTATAAGTTAAAATTAATGAAGTTTTATGTTAAAATTTCATGCTCTGAGTTCCCAAATTCTAGGCATTCTCTAAAAACAGTTATTCCATTTATGAGCTGATAGTCTAGTGCAGTGGCCTAAAAGCATATATTTTTAGGTTATTTCATATAAAATACAGATACTTTTTTTTCAAAGCATTTGTGATAATATAGTTAATCATTTTAAGACAGCACAATATTTTTTAAAAACAAGAGACTTATGAATATTTGGGAGACACTCATACCACGGCTGAATTTATTGTCCTACTATGAAGAGTTCCCTGGCACCCTGTTCTTATCCTGCTCCTAGAAATAGCCATATTATACTGGCATGGCTATCTTCTTTAAAGTATGAAAACTCTTTCGGAGAAGAGGCTAACAACCTGTCACCATCGTTTTTCTAGAACCTAGCACAGTACATGGCATAGGTGCTTGGGCCACATACGTTGAATGAATAAAAATTGTTGTAAAATCAAAGTAAAAGTTCCTAAAGTATAAAACTAGTTTTCTTTCTACAGAATTTGTATACTTCTTTCTAGTAAGACAAGTTCTATTATAGTTCTGATTGCTTCATTAAGCAATTATAGCAAAGTCCTCCAATAATTTTTTATGTACCACTTAAAGAACTCCTTATCTGGCAAACCCAGGTGTTAACTAAAGCACTAGAATTAACTTCATACTTCTTTTCTTCTGGTACAGTATTAAGTGTGGTTTATTTATTGAACACTTGTGTGTTATCCACTGCTCTAATACTAGAGATACAGTAGTAAATGACTTAGACTAGATTTCTGCTCCTAATAAACAATAAATCCTTCACACTTTTCTACTTTTAATTTGTATAGTGAATAATACTACTTTAAGACAGCAGGACTTCATAATCCAATATTTAGAAATGAAGACATTTTAAATAAATTTCAGTATTTCTACTATCCTTTATGGTATCAATTTCATGCTTTGTAAAACATTAAATCTGATTCAAGAATAAAAGGTTTCTAATAACATTTTCCATATTTCATAACATAGGACAAACACTCAAATATCTTATTCTTTCCACAAAATGTTTAATACAACAAATATTACAACAATTACAAGTATCTTTTTTGCCATTTTTATATCAACACTCATTATTCTACATCTCTTAGGTTTTAAAATTCTGTTTTTAAGATTGGTAAACTTTCACAGTAATAAAAATAGACTTCCAATAAGATCATATTCAATGATATCACCCCAAAATGGTGCTAATGCAGCACCCAGCAGGAGACTCTACATCACAAACACAGAAGTTAAAACTGGGCAGCACATAAACATGTGTTAGGAAGTAGTGTGCAAATGTCAATGAAAAGAAAAGCAAGCTTTGATGCTACACTATTACTCATTCTTGATATTTCTCATTAAATAAGATAGAAAAAGTAAAATGTCTCAATAGTAACCATCTCAAACATCCGAAATTAATGACAGTTTTAAAAAAACTAGTCTGAAAAACACTTTTGGTTCTTCTTTATTATAATCACAGAGATAGACAAATATATGCTCAATTTGAAAGCCTATATTAGCTTTTCTCAACAGGAAGCGACGTTGCTAACGAAGTGGTAAATTCAGTGTTAATGAGTGGCTTCACTGTTACCACCTCAGAGGTAAAACCTTCCATGTTCTATGTTCTACCCATCTGTTCTGGTGTTAGAGGTTCAGAGATGGAACAGACGCTTCCCATTTAAAGCAACTTCATTGGTACCCCCTGAACAGCAGGGTGACAAACTATGAGAATATCATGTCGGCTTGGAGACTGCATCCTCATTACCAGAATAAGGGCTTTATAAGAGCTCTTCATAAGTTCACATTCTAAAGACACCAAACTGCTTTGCTCAAAACCACAGAAAAAAATACGTGCACAATAGACACTGTTTACAAAATGACTAGGAAAAAAAGTAAATTATATGTTGTTAAAATATATAAAATTAGGACTTTCAAGATCAGTTTTCCTTCACAACTACATAATGAAATAAGGCACAGTTGCCCACAAATTAATAATTATTTCTACTAAAAAATAAAAGTAGTTATATTTTTATAAATAAGTGGTGACAAAGCAGCACATTAATACTGAAAATCTGCATCGGCTAGAAAATATGCTTTAAGAAAATGACTTGGTCAGCTAGTATTTTAGGAACAATTAAAAATTTTCTTAGTTTAATTTTCAGACTATATTCTAACTAAAAATGTTACAAATGTAACATCTGTTAACATGTTAAATGTTCTTAATAATAGTATTCAAGACTCACAAATGTTGTACTGAGATACAATGAAAAATAATGGATCATCAAACTCTACACTGAATAATCTAGAAGCCTGACATTTATCTCCCTACATTCACAGAAGCTTATGTAGCATCCAGGTAAGAAAGCATTTGACCTATAATCTAGTTTTATACTATTTCAACCCATTTTTCAGTTTATATAGCCAAATACACATAACAGAGTCATCAATACAAGTTTGTTATTATATTTGAAGATAGGTAGTATTTATGAAGTTTTAAAAAAGGAAGATAATAACTAAAAATAAATTATGTTGTTTAGACGCCCTAAATTTCAATTCAACATTCAATTTGCTTGTGTCACTTAGAATCTTTTAAAATAATGTTCAGACACCATTACTAAATCTTTCCTCTTGTATTAAATAATTATAGAATTTTTCTTTTAACTAAATTTAAAGATGTTCTTTTAAAAATTCACACACTTTTTTAAAAGCTGCAAATGGGAATTTAAAATCTACATAAAACATATTTTCAGTATCCAGAAAATCATAATGAGTTCTACAGCTATAACTGCCTCTAGTTATATACTGTGAGCATTAAAAAAAAAAAAGTACAAAGGTCAGATCTGTCTTCGAGATGACAGATCATCACTTATATGCCTCAAGCTAGACTTATTGTCTCAGAAATCTCAAACATCAGTATTTTTGCAAACTATCAGCACTTGCTATAACACCATCACTACACTACATCTTGAGGTTACTACAGAAGAAATGAGGTGATAATTGCATATTAACATAATTATTCTGTAATCCCTCTGAGCAAGCTTCCTAGGTCACTCAGTAATTCAGATTAGATACAACCTTCCTGTCATCAAATCTATGTTGTCCACTTTCTGTTCATGAATAATTCTTTTTTATAGAAAATTAGCTTAATTTCATTCTTTTATGTACATTATTAATTGTATTTGTTGCAAGCAGGTTAACATTTTGTGGGTACTTATTACATAATGCCAACCTTTGTCATGGAGTATAATTTCACAAAAAATGCAATGCAATCTACCCTCATAAATTATGTTGCCCACTAGCTGAGTTATAGTTAGGATCTGTCAAGTTTTTACAAATGCTATATTTATTTAAATTATCCTTAAGAACATGTGACAACTTCAGTTAGTAAAATGAAATTGGGTCAAAAAGAAAAAAAAAACCATAACTGTCATCATAACTGCAAACCAAATATTAAGTAATAACATTTAAATTACTAAATATACTATTAACACAATGTACAAAAATGCACAAATCTCACCAAGTATACAACTCAAGAGAAGACAGTATACTATATAATCATATCACATACAGGTAATGTCCTATTCTGCATGTCACAGTGAAATACTAAAAACACACAGAATATTTACCTAGGTAACCAGCATGAGGCTGATTCCAAAAGTCTGTCATATAATAAAAATGAAGAGACAATTGAGTGGCTGAATCTAACAATTAGCCCATATAATTAACCATCTTCAAATGCTTAAATGTCACATAGGAAGCAGAACACACGATGTGTTCCAGTCATCAAGATGTGGTTTTCATTTCAAGACCAAGAAAAACTAGAAACAGGAACCACTGCAAAGGGGTACCTTATACAACAGTGAACTGGAAAGGTTTAGCAGGTAGACTGTCAGGAACACAGTACAGAGGAATATGAGGTTGGAGATTAGTAAAATGATTTCTAAGGTTCCTTTTAATATATGCTATAGATGTCTAGCATTTAACACTATTTGAAATAATGAATTAAGAACTAGGTGAGATTTAAACCATAGGACTATAAAAATATTCTCTAAATTCACAATTACCTGAAATAAAACTGTAAGTTAATTTGTAATCTGTTGATTCTTTTTTTTTTTTTAAATCAATGGTGTAGGGATTGAAACCAATGGTGCTTTACCACTGAGTTACATCCCCAGACCTTTTAATTTTTTTGAGACAAGGTCTTGCCAAGTTGTCAAGGGTCTTACTAAGTTCCTGAGGCTAGTCTTAAACTTGTGATCCTCCTTCCTCAGCCTCCCGAGTTGCTGGGATTACAGGTGTGTACCACCATGTCCAGCTAATTGCTTCTTTTTTGTTTAAGGATTAAAAAAATTTTAATTATATATATGTGTGTGTGTGTGTGTGTATATATGTGTGTATATATATATATATATATATATATATATATATATATAGTCACAATTTTTCCCTTAAAGGACAAAATGTATATAAAACTGTTTATAAATGTACAACATGTTAACTGACTTTATTCATCCATTCATAAAATTTTTAAGGTTCTTGCACATATTTGGGGAGTAGAGATGGTGAATTATAAATTATATTTAGCCCCGAATGGAGATCTTTCAAATTGCTGGCAAAGCACAGAATGCTTGCATGTGATGTAACTGTACTTAAAAAAATAGATGTTAGTTGCCATATATTCTGTAAATTTTTACCCTGTAAGGTTACAAAAATAGTTTAAAATAAAATTTTTGTTTTTAGTTGTCAATGGATCTTTATTTTATTTATTTATATGTGGTGCTGAGTATCAATCCCAGGGCCTCACACATGCCAGGCAAGCACTCTACCACTGAGCCACAACTCTAGCCCCCAAAAATAGTTTTAAAAGAAAAAACCATAGTATTATTTTATTGGAACTGGCTGGTAGTCTGATAGGGCTAGTCTTATCACCTCACAGCACAACAGTTTATAGAGATGTATGTAGAATTATAACCCTTTATTTTCTTTGTATGAAGCCTTTTATAACAGATTAACAATCTTAACTACATAAATATTATTGATATTTTGAAAGACAAAGTTGAGTTGTATTTTGATAATTCACAAACTCATGCAAATAAACACTCAGCAAGTAATAAAAATAAAATGATAAAAAGAATTTAACATTCTATGGCAGGGATTTTATTTTTTAAAAAATTTTATTTGTTCTTTTTAGTTATACATGACAGTAGGGCAGGGGATGGTTTTAAAACAAATACTGCCCTATAATGCCTCTGGCAATGTTTTTAAGTATTGTATATGCTTAACAAATGTAATTGTTGTCAAGAGTTAGAAAAAGTAAAATCATGACACTTCCAACCAGGTAAATGCACTAAATGCAAAGCCTCACATTAACCTTTCAGTTTGGTTTGCAATTAGAAAGAGTGGAAATTTGTATTTTGTTTTGCTTATAGGATTACAAAAATGGTGAAGAAGTGTTAGACTTCATTTGGCTTTTTCACACAAGATGCATAAAACAGGAACCAGACAGAAATGAAAAGGACCACTGAAAAGTAAATCTGATAGCTCAATATTTAAGCATGATTACATATTCAGATAGCTTTTTATTGCTTCTTATAAATATATGCATTGTGTGTAGAGTAACGGATAAATGTTCATACTCTGATTAGTTGATTTCTGAGCAATGAAAATATGGCACTAAATGACTAAAATGCTGAGATCCGAGGTATCTGTATCATGAAAACTATATTATAGCCAATGCTTATTTCTATTGGTAATACAAAAGAAAAAGTCATTGAGTGAACATCTAAAAGATAAGAAATTACAAACAGAAAAATAAAATACATTGGGCACACAGTATTTTACTGCCCATAGCATGTATCTCTGCCATCACAAACTAATGACCGGTATGTGATTTACTTTGTATCACCACATTACACTAAAATTATTGAACAGTTCTGTTCCTGATGCCATGTACCATCTTCATTATTCAACAGGCAACTGGTACAAATAGTAAGATATTAATAACATGAGAAAATTTCTACTGCAAAGTATACTAAAAACTAAAAATAAAAGAACATCTTAAGAATTCTGCTGTTATATGGTAAACTTTATAAAAGTAATTGCAAGGATGATTGGAGGGGCAAAGCTATGCTACAAATTTAAATAATTAAGCAAAATTATGTAACGGTGAGAATCTATAGTTGTAAAAAGACAAATGTATGTTCACCAATCAAGAGTTAATATCCTAACAACGAATTCTGCAAATGAAAGAAGTAAGGCAATAAAAACTTGCAACCAAAGGAGAATGCTAAGTTTTAGTAAGCACGGAACAAATGCTTATTGTGTTGTTTATACTTTTATACAGTCAGAACAATATAAGTAATGATCTTACCTTTGATAGGATGAATGACATATGCTTCAACAAGAACGATTCATGCTTAAATTAAGAAGACTAATAACATTTTTCAAACTGACCAATTCTTTACTTGTGGAATTAACATGTTAAAATATCTATCCAAATCTTTTAACTTTAACTTTAAAACTTTCAAAGGAGTTGGGCACTGTGGAGCATGCCTGAAATCGCAGGGGCTAAGGTAGGAGAATGGAGAATTCAACAGCCTCAGAAACTTATTAGCAAGGCCCTAAGCAATTCAATGAGACCCTGTCTCCAAATAAAATATAGAAAAGGTCTGGGGATGTGGCTCAGTGGTTAAGTGTCCCTGGGTTTAATTCCTGGTACAAAAACAAAACAAAATCTTTCAAAGGAAAAAATATAGCTAAAATGGGTCAATCTACACTCCAGAGGTAGTGTGTCAACTTTGCCACCCCCACCAACGAAGTACTAACTGACATAAACTGTCATTTTGCTCTGGTTCTTTTGGCATTCTTCTGTCTATGATGGGTTTGCTATTTATGTTCAGTTTCGTGATATATTATAAATACTAAACCATTATGTCTGTCAGTATTTACAAAAAAAGTGTGTTAAGTCTTAGGAAGACAAAACATATAAGTAAAAAGAGAGGTAATAAATATTCAAAGTGGTGAAATAAATATTATATATACATATGAATGAACTGCTCGAGAACAAAAATAATTTACAAGGGCAAAGAGGATTATACCATTAAAAATTACTGTGCCTACATATGTAGCAATAATCAAACAAGCAATATAGAAACATGACAAAATCATATGATGTATAAAAATCAGCATGAGTCAGATGTCTATTTGCCTAATGTTTATTAAAAAAGTTAGGAATGTGTTCCAAGAATTTAAAAGCTAAGAATGTTCAAAGTACTGCACATGAAACTTCTGTCCCCATGTAGATTCCACAGGATCAAGGCTCATTAGAGTATACACATCAAAGTTAGTATCATGACTACAAATGCAAACACTGTGGCTTCAAAAGGATTTCTGACAATAGCTGAGGAAATTATTTGTGCCCTAAAAGATTGTTAGTGTAGATGAAAAACTAATTTTTGGAAAAAGGTGACCAACAGAACATATATCAGCAAGTAGTGTATGTCTAGCTTAACGACTTGAACATAACAAATGTATGCTAGTTTCCCTTCTAATGAACACTCCAACAATTTATCAAACAAATCGAAAATTTCATATAGCTGTACATTTTTAAAACTTGTAGATTATAATAAAGTAAATCTCTTATAAAATTCCATTAATTCATTTCCTTTACCACATTATTAATCATATTTAGAAAGTACAAAGTTGTTTATACTCTAATGGGAAGTAGAACTTGAATATTCTGACAGCCACAGAATTATATTACACTAATTTTTCAATTTAATTTTATTGAAAGGGAAGGTTCAGATTGTTAAAAAAAACTTCTTTAATTCTATAATAATCTGTAATGAACACTTACCCTTTCTCTATATTATATAAGCTTAAACTCTACCACAGAAATTCAAAGTTATATATATTTGGATAGGAAAGTGAAATTCTCCTTGAGAACTAGAAAAGACAGAAGTTTTGCTTTCCCAAAATAATATTTTTATTAAATGTGAATGCTTACTGATACAATCATTTACTCAACTTCCTTTTTTACCTTTTTCTGAAATCAGTTTTAAAAACCCAATCAGCTTTTAAGAAAAATACCAAGGTAATCACTACTCTACAATTATCCTAATTTAGAACGGTAAAAAAATCAAACACAAGAAGTTTACTTTCCTTCAAACAAAGTGTATTAATGTGCTTTTCTCTCATAGAAAAAAAAAAAAAAAAAAAGGAATTTCTTTTTTTTTTTTTTTGGCGCTGCTGGGGATTGAACCTAGGGCCTTGGGCTTGCAAGGCAAGCACTCTACCAACTGAGCTATCTCCCCAGCCCAGGAATGTATTTTTGTGATGGCCAATCACCAACTGGCTATTACTACTTTTCTTATTTACATTAGAGCTGCTAATAAGTTTTTACTTATTGCATGCTCAATTCTGGAGTTTCATGAGACATTTGTTGTAAACTTCAGTAATTACAGAAGTTCATTAAAATTTTACAGAAAACTATGTAGTATTTAGAAAACACATATACTTATTAATAATCATGTATAGTTCTATTCAACTAATTACAATTTAAAAGAATTTCCTTCAAGCTTACCCACATGAAGGAAGAATAAAAATGATGGTGAAGAATGGGAATTTTCAACCATGAGAGGTTTACCAAGTGCATGATTTCCAACTTAATCCATGAAACCAAAATATGATCAATAGAACGTTATTATTTTATAAAGGATGAATAAAGCTTATAAATAACTGATATTTCAGGGAAATTTTTAATCATTCTTAATACTAATAAACTAATCAGGTTTTTGTTTTGCTTTTTTCACTGTACTGCTACCTAATTGGGGATGCCTGTACAGGTCACACACATACAGAAAACTGCTGTCAAGGGTGGACACGAACAGGAATTGAATTTGACTTAAATCTCCTATGAACATACATGAATATGCCACAGTGAATCTTCACATTATGTACAACTACAAGAGTGGGATCCTAATTAGAATATGATGTACTCCATGTTAGTATAGATACGTCAAAATATACTCTACTGTCATGGACAACTAAAAAGAACAACAAAAAGTAATGCATTATGTCCCCAGTAATACAGATTATATACTTTATTCAAAAGTATAAGGTCCTATAAAATACCATGGCCAAGAAAAAAATCTCACAGAAGAGAAAGGACTTCAGCTAAGTTTTATAATGCAATGCCAAGAAAACCATTCCTTTAGAGACTGTGGTGGCAGACAGGACAATTTGAAAAAATGCTTCTGCAACTTCGTAGAGCAGAGCTATTACTCTACTTTAACTTCAGTTGCTTCATCAGTAAAAGAGGGATGAAACCTACTTACAAACTTGTGAGGATTAAATAAGGCAATATGCATTAAACATGCAGCACAGAGTCTGGCATTTAGTAATTACTCATTAAGTGCTAATTCCCTATGATACATATACCATTAACTTGTTTCATTTATAAAACAATGACAATGATTTGTATATTACCCCTATGTCTAAATCTATTGGGGAGGCTAAGACCTAGAGTTACAGTCAGACTACTTTAGCTCCCTAGAAATATGCTGGATGACTAGTAGTAAAGGTCATCCTTACAAGAGAATTTATTATGGGAGGAGCTACATGGGGCCTTAATAATAATAAATAGGAAAACTGGCAGAAGTTAAAGAGACAGAGGACTAGAGCAATAACTCCCTTAGGAATAGGGCAGGAGTTTCAGTGAAATAATACTGAGTGAACTAATAAAGGGAGCATTGTACTCTAAGGAAAAGAACAGGAAGTAGCCACTTAAGACTTAAGACTTTGATTCCTTTGGGTCCATCAAGAATTTGAATTTCAACTTCCCTCTCTGATTAAACTATAAGAAAATGAAAGCAGAAGGAAAGAGAAAGATACACCAAGGCAGATAAAGCCACAATCTAGTACAGATAAAATAAAGGATTCCTGGAAAGAACAGAGATGTCAATCTAAAATAAAACTACCCCCACCAAAAAAAAAAAAAGAAAACTAAAAGCAGGTTTTATACAATTTTTCATCATCAAGACTATAAAGTCAAAAGAGTTAATAACTGACGGTATGGCTGTGAGTGACCTGGGTCCTGTGGTGCTCAGCCTACTTAAGATGCCAGAAGCATACGTCGGGCAGAACATTGGACTCAGCACCTGCCGGCACACCGCAGAGGAGTATGCCGCCCTGCTCACCACGCACACGGGCAAGACTGTGCACCATGCTAAGACCACTCCTGAGGACTACGAGAAGCTTGGCTTTCCTGGGGCCTGTGACCTGGCCAACATATTCCGTTTCTATGCTCTGAAACCTGAACGAAATATCGAACTGACCCTGCAGCTCAACCCCAAGGCCCAGACGCTGGATCAGTGGCTGGAGCAGCACAAAGGGGACTTCACCCAGCTGTGACCTGCCCACCTCACAGCCCCGAGTCATGGGATGGAAGGCCCAGAGGCACAGTCATTTCTTGAGCACAAAGTATTTTTTTCAATAAAACCATTGTTTTCACAAAAAAAAAAAAAAAAAAGAGTTAATAACTTCAAAGTTTGGGATAAATATTATTTTGATTCTAGAATCATATTCAGAGACCAATAATATTCAAGAGTGAGGGCATACAAAAATCTCTACCATCTAAATTTTTCAAAAAGGTCAGGAAGGATCTGAAAATGACTGAAGTTAGTGCACTAAGGGGTTTTTATTATTTTTACACAACAATGAGGTTACAGACACTCTTTATCAATTCCTAATACTAACTGAAATACAAAAACTTAAAATGTATTAAAATTCTAATATTAATCAATCACTAGAAGAATAAAACGAGGAAGTACATGCATTTAATAGCCTCATTAAATTGGTGGGTTTTTAAAAATTATTTAATTTTTTGGCACTGGGAATTGAACAAGGCAAATTTCACCGTGTTACATCCTCAGACTTTTTTCATTTTGAGACAGGGTTCTAAGTTTCTGAGGGTCTACCTAAATTGCTGAGGCTTAGCCTTGAACTTGTAATCTTGCCTCAGCCTCCCCAATTACAAGTGTGTGCCACCCTCCTGGCTGGTATGTTTTAAATAAAGAAATATAATCTGGTTTTGAGAGAAGGCTAACAAGCACTTTGAAATGAAAATTTACTAACAACAACAAAGGAAGAAAAGCAGAGTGGATATAGCTGAAATAAACTGAAGCATTTTTTCAGAACAAACATCTTTTTTAAAAAGATGGAAAAGAGATAAAAAGCAGAAATGTAAGAGGCACAGAGAATAGATCCTCAAATTACATGGAGTATGAATGTCTGAAGCAAGAAAATAAAGACACAACAGGAAAAAAAAAAAATGTTAAGAGCTCAAGAAACAGCAACCTCCAGATTAGGAGGTCTAGGGAAATTTCAGAACTATAAAAATAAAAAGAAAAATTCTATACATTTTGGGGAAACAAACTCAAACCACCTACAAAGGAATAAGAATACAAATTCATCTTCAGATTTTTGAGGGAAAATACTTCTAAAAATTTTTGCCTGAAAAGATTATAAAAGTAGAACATATTTGTTGTAATCTCCACATTCTCCAGACTCTTCCACTTCAGTTATCAATGTTAATTGCCTGGTGAATCCTTCTATCTACTCTTGCTTTTTCAGACATGTAAACTTATGTATATGTGTTTATCTTCAGAGAAATGAAACTACTATATACATGCTACAATAATCCTTATATAGATAGCCATATAGTATTTTTTAGTTTAAAATATACTTTGAAATGATTTTTCCAGTTTTGCAGCAATTTGCATGTCTACCTCCAATGTATAAAAGTATGTTCCTCACATTCTTATCATTTTTCTCAATTTGATGAAAATACTCTCCAACCAAGAGCTCTATAACAATCCAAGCTAGCATTCAAGCATAACAACAAAGTATACATTTTTAGACAAGCAAGATTCTAAAAGTTTACCATTAACACATGACAAGAGTTGCTCATAGAGATATTCAAATATATAGAGAAATGAACGAAGGGCATGGGAATCAGAAAACACTAATGAACAACTCAATCTAATAACTTGCTAATTATTTTAAAATGATTCATACAGAAAAAGAATATAGGACTTAAAATCTAGGAACTAAGATATCAAAAAGATTTCAATAGTGGAGGTTAGACAAATTCATACTGATTTTAAAAAAAATCTTTAAGAATATGTTAAAATGTTAAGGGCAATCAACTAAAACAATGAAATAAGACATAGAATTTCAAATCTACAAAGAAAAAATGGAAGAAAATTCAATGAATACAATAAAAAATAAAGTAGCAAAGGAATAAAGCAAAAAGAAAAACTTGAGACAAAAAGAAGTTCAAACATATCAGCATTCACCACATATGTGAAAAGTTCATGTATTCAGCAAAAGGCATTCAGATTTGTTTTGAAGTCCGCTCTATGCTGTTTATAAGACTCAAGAAAAGAGGCTTAAAGAAGGTCATGGAAAAATTAGGTAGGCAAATGTTAATACACAGAAAGATGTCTCTTTCACAAAAATCAAATCGAAGTTAAGGCAAAAAATCAGTAACCCTACTAAAAATGAATATTATATATTAATAGAAGTATATAATCCACCATGAAAATATTCATGAACCTCTTGCATATAACAAAATGGCTACAAATAAATACACCAAAACTTCTACAAGTAGAAACTGACAAATCAAGAGCCAGAGGCTTTAAGCACTATTCCCAAAGGTTAACAAATCAGATTTACTTAAGTAAAAATGAAGATGATTTTGATAATATAATAAAGTTTATTGAATACAGTGGTCTTCAAACAGGGATGTGTATATTTCTGGAAGTACAGAAATACTTCCCAAATAGTATGCAGGTATGAATGACAATTTCTAGTTCCTCAACTTCTTTATGTACTCTTTATCCTAAAGTCCACCTATATGTTTCATTTGCATATAGTTACTCTAAGTCTCCTTATGCACCTCCCCTTTAAAGACAATCCTTCTTGCTTTACCAAAGGAAGTTTCACAAACACAAATTTGCTCATCTACTAAAATTTGTTCATCTATATTAGTTGTTCAGGTCAATAACATTAGAGCAATCTTCATTATTCTCATAGTCTCATAATTCATATTCAAACCATACTGTCATCTTCAAAATACATCCAGAATTCAATCATTTCTCACCACTTCTGCAGTCAATCTACCATCCTATCCCTGTATTATTTCAACAGTTTCCTAATATGAATTTAACACACCTCGTCCTCCTTACCATCTATTCTCAACAGAGCAACTCAAGTGATTCTATTAAACCTTTGATCATGTCCCTCAAAACCTTGCAACAGCTCCCTATTTTCCTCACAGGGGAAACAAATCCTTATAATAGCTTATCAAAACCTTACAAAGATACTTCCTATAACTTTCTGATCATATTTTCTTCTCTCCCTAGTTCACTCATTCTATTCTAGCCACAATGGCTTTTCTTAGTATTCCTTGCTTTCTTCCACCCAGATCTCTCATTGCAAACTCTAATCTCATTCAAGTCTTTGTTGAATCATATTTTGAATGATGCCTACCTGAATCATTCTATTTCAAGTTACACCCCAAACTTCCTTGCCTTCTCTACCCTTCTGCCATTCTCAAATTCTCTTAACCTAGGTTATCCTTTTTACCCTTCCTAACACTTAATACCTTCCAACACACTATGTAATATGCAATATGCTTGCTATTGTGTCTTTGCATCCCTTCTCTAGAACTAGAATTTCAAAGACATAGATCTTTGTCTATCTAGTTATCTCAAGAGTTGTGAAGCATGCCACTTAGAATCTTAGTCTGTGCAATTTTTAGCATGTAAAAACTTTGGAGGAACCAAATAAAAGAAGGTTTGAGAACACAAAGTTCATTAGGTAGAATATTATGAAACAAAGCAAAGAATATGAAAATCTGAAGGCTACATAGTCTTACTTCATTGAAAAACAACTCCAGTCAAGATTCTAGTATATGTCTATCTGTCCTTCTTACTCTTTACTTTTGTTTCTCTTTCTCACCCATCTCTCCCCACATCAGGTCTTAGAATTTATCATTCAGAAATGAGGTCACCAAGCTTCATTTTACCTGCCCCACAGATAAGACTTAGCAAGATTGTAAATACTGAGAATGCAAACAAAAATCTAATATACCAAAACATGTACTGCAGCAAAAGTAGTACATAGAGGAAAAATTATAGCTATAAAACCTTCATTTTTAAAAAGCACATCTCAAGTCAATGTTACACCTTACGAAGTTATAAAAAGAAGAGCAAACTAACTACAAAATCAACAGAACAGAAGGAAGGAAATAATACAACAGTATAGCAGATATATAAAAGATTACAAAAACAGAGCATCCTCCACCAATTATAAAAATCAACTCAAAATGGATAAAACACTTAGATATAAAACTGAAAACTATCAAACTACTAGAAGAAAGCATAGGGAAAATGTTGGACATTGGAATAGATAAGGAATTTTTGGTAAGAAACAAAGGCAAAAAGAGACAAATGTGATCACATCAAACTCAAAAGCTTCTGAAGAATAAATAATCATTATATAAGGTACTAAAAATATTTAGTAAAACAAAAAAAAAGCCCAATTTTTAAATGGAAATATTTCTCTAAGACATACAAAGAGTTACGAGAAAATGCTCACCATCACCTTAGGGAAATGCAAATCAAAACCACAACGAAAGGGTTGGGGTTGTAGCTCAGTGGTAGAGTATTGCCTTGCACGTGGGAGGAACTGGGTTTGATCCTCAAAACCACAAAAAATAAAGGTGTTGTGTCCATATACAACTAAAAAAAAAAAAAAAAAACCACACACAATGAAGATATCATCTCACTCCACTAAGAATAAATATTATCAAAAAGACAAAAAATAAATGTTGGTGAGGAAGTGAAGAAAAACGAAACCCTCCACCCTACTGATGGGAATACAAATTAGTATAGTCAATGAAATCAGTATGGAGGATACTAAAAAACTTAAAAGCAAGGGAGATCCAAGATGGCAGACTAGAAGGAGGCTGCGTTCCTTTTTGCTCCGTAACTTGAGTCTCAAGCAAAGGAAAATCTGTTTCTCCTTGAGGCAGTCTTTGCTACTCATCAATCCCCTGCTGTTTACCCCATTTGTCCACCTCAATCACCTGCAGTCTGTCAGCATATCAACTACTTTTTGAGTAAACAGAATGCTCACTGACTGCCACCTATCATGTGTCATTTGCCTGTTTGCCTGTCTCTTGCCTTCCCATTCCCTACCTTTCGCCTGCCCATCAACTACCACCTGAGGTCCACCTGCCAATCATCTACCAGTAGCCTGCAAACTGCCCACAGACTGTCAACAAGTCACCAGGTGCCTGCTGTTGCCTGGAAGTACACTGTCATAGTACATGCAGGTTCGGTTACATGTGGTTGCTGCCATTTTGGGACAACAGCCAGGACCTGCAGAAGCCCCAGCCCGACTGACTACACCCCACCTCCAGGACCCACCGTTAGGCCTGACTAATGAATGACCCCTGGCCCAACCAACCGCACCTCACATGGACTCAGCACCCAGGCCCCACACTGCAGCTCCCCATTTGCCAACACTTTTGGAAGCCAGTGCAGCCATCTTGGATTATCCTGGAAGTGGAAGCTGCCATCTTTAGGTGGGGCCAATCCCATCCTGAGACACTTGCTGGAGATTGGAAGCTCATTGTCAGGTACTTCTCATGCATCAAGCTACTAAAGACTGGGAGGTTTGAATAGTATATGACTATAATAGATTTTTTTTTCTCCTTTTTGAAAAATTTTAAGTTTTTATTTCTTTATTTTTCTCACTCTATTTTTCTTTTGTTTACCTGTTTCCTCAGTCTCTTTCTCCCTTTTCTCATGCTAACAACCAACTTCTTTTGATTACACTTTCACTCTTTCTACCATCTAGAACTTCTATATACTCTTCTTGTCCCATTAACAGCTACATCCTACACCCCTCCCCATCTTCTTTGCCCTTCATTAGAAACTGCAGACCTCATTACAAATCTATTTGTTATACTGTAGATAATAATTGAACTCATCCTCTCTGTTTATTATGACAAAATTGTTAACATCTTCATAGGGGCTATTTGGTTTAGGGCTGCATATTGTCTGTACTGGATGCTGCTAATAGTGATCTCCCTCTTAAAGAAGAGGTTGTGGAAAACTGCAGGGTCACTATAAGCCTATAGCAGGGAAACTGCAATAACCCAGATCTGCACCGTTAGAGGGGAATATACCTGAACAACATGAAAAAAAACAAGGGAAGAAAGTGTTCCAAACAAACCTAGATTCTACATTAATAGAATCCAGTGACAGCATGGTAGAAGAAATGTCAGAAAAGGAGTTCATAACATAATTAAAATGATTCGTGAAGGAAAGGATGAGATAAGAGAGCAAATGCAGGCAATGAACGATCATTCCAATAAGCAGTTCAAAGAACAACTGCAGGAAGCAAAAGATCATTTCAACAAAGAGATGGAGATTCTGGGGCGGTGGGGAGAGAAGTCCATGAAATGAAGGAAATAACCAAATAAAAAACTCAATGAAAAGCACCACCAACAGACTAGACCACTTGGAAGACAGAATCTCAGAGAATGAAGACAAAATATTTAATCTTGAAAATAAAGTTGACCAAACAGAGACGATGTTAAGAAATTATGAGCAGAAACTCCAACTATGGGTTATCATGAAAAGACCAAATTTAAGAATTACTGGGAATAAGGAAGGCACAGAGACACAAACCAAAGGAATGAACAATCTATTCACTGAAATAGTATCAGAAAATTTCCCAAACCTGAAGAATGAAATGGAAAATCAAATACAAGAGGCTTACAGAACACCAAATGCACAAAAATTACAACAGATCCACACCAAGGCACATTGCAATGAAAATGCCTAACATACAAAATAATGATAGGATTTTGAAGGCTGTAAGAGGAAAGCATCAGATTACATACAGGGGGAAATCAGCAGATTTCTCAGCCCAGACCCTAAAAGTTAGAAGGGCCTGGAACAACACATTTCAAGTTCTGAAAGAACATGGTTGCCAACCAAGAATCCTATACCCAGCAAAACTAACTTTCAGATTTGAAGACGAAATAAAATCCTTCCACGATAAACAAAAGTTAAAAGAATTCACAAATAGAAAGCCTACATTACAGAATATTCTCAGCAAAATAATCCATGAGGAGGAAATGAAAAACAACAATGTAGGTAAGCAAAGGGAGGAACTACCCTAAAGGGAAAGCTAATCAAAGAGGAAACTATATCAAGTTAAAAACCAAAAATAAGTCAAAATGACGGGGAATACAAATCATATCTCAATAATAATCCTGAATGTTAATGCCCTAAACTCATCAATCAATATAGACTGGCAGATTGGATTAAAAAGAAAGATCCAACAATATGCTACCTTCAAGAGACTCATCTCATAGATAAGGACATCCACAGACTAAAGGTGAAAGGATGGGAAAAAATATACCAAGTACAGGGACTCAGTAAAAAAGTGGAGGTTTCCATCCTTATATCAGATAAAGTGGACTTCAAGCCAAAGTTAGTCAGAAGGGATAAAGAAGGACATTTCATACTGCTTAAAGGAACCATAAATCCGGAAGACATAACCATCATAAATATTTATGTACCAAACAATGCACATCCACGTACGTCAAACAAATCCTTCTCAATTTCAAGAATCAAATAGACCACAACACAATAATTCTGGTTGACTTTAACACACTGTTGTCAGAATACATGAAAATGCTTTCCCTTCCTATCAATAGAGTATGTTAGCTAACTTTGGATTTTTGCCAATGGAGAGAGAGAAAACAGTCCTTCATCCACAGTTTTAATCTACATTTCTCTTTTTTAATGAGTGAAGTTAACTATCTTCTTGTTTAATGGAAGGTTTATGTGCACTGGGGTTAGTATTGAAGTTATTGCTGATGCTAAGCAACTAAGTAGCACATAAAGAAAATGCTCTTCAGAAATAATGGTCATTCCACAAGGAATCTAGAGGGATGGCTTTTAAAACTGTTCCTTGATGTTGCTTTTATTTCTTATTTTTAAAATATTTAGAATGAATGAGAGCTTATAAATATCCACTTGTTATATTTCAGAATTCTGTGTTAGGCCATAAAAAGTCATAATGAAAGCTTTCAATTCTGAGTTCTTGTGTCACCTGAAACTTGACAAAACATTAGAATAGTGACATTTGTGTTACCTTATCAGAAAAAAAAAATTAATTCTGTTTATGTAGTACTCAGGTATGTTTGTGAAAGATTTTCAATTTTAAAAGTGGGAATAAGAAAAACAAGGAGAAGAAACATTTCTAAGCTGATTTTATACTCCTACATGAAGATTATTGTTTTCCACATGTATCAACATGATAATACTATTTAATAATAAAAAAGTGGGGCTGGGGTTGTGACTCAGTGGTAGTGCACTGGCCTAACACATGTGAGGCACTGGGTTTGATCCTCAGCACCACATAAAAATATATAAAATAAAGGTATTGTGTCTATCTACAAATAAAAAATAAATTTAAAAAAAAACTTAAAAACAAAGCTAGGTGTAATGGCTCAAGTTCAAGCCTGCTCAAAAAGCTGAGGAGAGAGGATCACTTGAGCCCAGAAGGCAATCTGGCCAACGCAGCAAGACCCTCTTTCAAAACAAAAAATAATAATAGAAGTAAAATGTAATAGAAGTACATTCTCAACATGATAAAGAACATCTATGAAAAACACACAGCAAACATCATACTCAATGTTCTAATACACAGCTTCCTCCCTAAGATCATTAAGAGAAGGATCAGTAACAAGACAAGGCAAATCAATTTTACCACTGCTATTCAACATTGTTCTTAAGTCTTAATGGGAAGTATTATGCAAGAAAAATAAATGAGACATCCAAACAGGAAAGAAGAAAAACTATCTTTACTTGCCAATGACATGAATCTATATATAATAAGAAAATTCCACAGTATTCCACAGTATGCACAAAAAACTAGAGTTAATGAACAAAATCAGCAAAGTTACAGAAATAAGATCAACATAAAAATCCAGTTGTAGTTCTATATATCAGCAATGAATGATCTGAAAAGATTCCACTTACAGCAGTATCCGAAAAATAATCTAATAAAAAAAGAATAAATGCATCCAAAGTGGTAAAAGACATGTACATTAAAAACTATAAAACACTGCTGAAAAAATTAAATAAATGGAAAGATATTCCATGTTCATTGTTTTACTCAGCTTCATGTCGCTATGACCAAAAGATCTGACAAGAACAGTTCAGAGGAGGAGTTTGTGTTGACTCATGGTTTCAGGGGTTCAGTCAAGGGTTGGCTGACTCCACAGCTGTGGAACTGAAGTAAAGCAGAATAACATGGCATAAGGGAGTAGCACAGGAAAGCAGTTCAGGACATGGCAATCATGAAAGTGAGAACTCTGCTCACTAAGGACAAAATATAAACTCCAGAGGCATGTCCCCCAGTAACCTACTTTCTCCAGCAACACCCTACCTGCCTACATTTACCACCCAGTTAATCCACAAACGGATTAATCCACTAAATAAATTGCAGCTCTCATAATTCAGTCATTTCACCTCTGAACATTCCTGCATTATCTCCCACATGAGGTTCTGAGGGACGCTTGATATCTAAAACAGCATTCATGGATTTGAAGACTTAATATTGTTAGGATGGCAAAACTCCCAAAGTGATCTACAGATCTGATGTAATCCCTAGTGGAATTCTAAAGGCCTTTTTGCAGAAATGAAAATTTATGTAAAACTACAAGAGGCCCTGTGTAACAAAAATAACACTGAGAGAAACAAATTAGGAAGACTTATAATTCCTGATTCTAAAACTTAATACAAAACTAAAGCAATAGCTGTGGTATTGGCAGAAAGACAGACATATAGAACAATGGAACAAGATATGAGATATTGGAAATAAACCCAATCATCTATGGTGAACTGGTTTTCAACAAAGGCACCAAGACCTTTCAGTGGGGAAACAAATCTTTTGAATAAACAGTGCTGAACAACTGAATAACCATATAAAGATGATCCTCAAATATCTAAACTATTTCATAATAATATCAATACCTTATTTGCCTTTTTCATTCTCATTTTATCACAAATACATAATGAAGTCTTACAGTGGTTATATCTCAACAGATTAAAACAGAAGCTGATATAATAATCTAGGTAGCTTGAATATTTTTAACAGAAGAACTGTTTATTAAAATGCAAAACAATGCTACTCTTCTCACTAAATTTTGTTCTACAAAGTGTGTATTTTTACACAATTGTGTTATTTCATTGTTTTAGTCAGTTTTTTCACTGCTGTGACCAAAAGGACCCGATCCGAACAACTGTAGGGAGGAAAAGTTTATTTCAGGGCTTAAAGTTTCAGAGGTCTCAATCCACATACAGCAGGATCCATTTTTCAGGGGCTCCAGGTGAGACTGAACATAAAGGCAGATAAATGTAGCAGAGGGAAACAGCTCACATGATGATCCAGAAGCAGAGAGGCACTCTGCTCGCCAGACTCAAAATATGTACTCCATAGCTACACTCCAAATTAACCACTTACTCCAGCCCACTCCATCTAACTCCAGATACCATCCAGTTAATCCCATCAGAGATTATTCACTGATTAGGTTAAGGCTATAGCCCAATCATTTCAAACCTTCCATTCCAAACTTTGCATTGTCTCACACTTAAGCTTTTGGGGGACAGCTCACATTCAAATCATAACATTCATGCTAACATATAATGAGACACTATTTTAAATAACCTAATAAATATATTAAGCTTTTCTGTTTAAGTTCAAGCACAATAAATACTCTTAACAATAAATTATTTGGTCCAAAATGTTAACTGATAAGTTTACAGAGAGAACAAGTAATAGATTCACTGACCCAAATAAATGGATGTTCATTAATTATAAAACTTACATAGTAACTATATCTCAAGTTGATGAAGTAACTGTATCTCAAGTTGATGAAGAAATATAATGTTTTTAAAACTGATAACAGTCAGGAGTGGTGGTACATGCCTGTAATCCCAGTGGCTCAGGAGGCTGAGACAGAAGAATCTTGAGTTCAAAGCCAGCCTCAGCAAAAGTGAGGTGCTAATAAGCAACTCAGTGAGACCCTGTCTCTAAATAAAATACAAAATAGGATGGGGGATGTGGCTTGGTGGTCGAGTGCCCCTGAGTTCAATCCCTGGTCCTCCCCACCCCGCCCCCCGGTCAAAAAGTAACCTGACAACTAAACATTTATGGAAAGGTAAATGGCCCAAAGGAACAAGAAAAGAGGACTTGCCTTCTTGGATATAAAGACTTATAATAATGCCAGAAGAATTAAAACACTGTGGTACTGATGCAAGAATAGATAAAGTAGACCAATTGGGAGGGGTGTGGAGTCCAGAAACAAGATCCATGTGTGTACAAGTATGATCACTTAAGACAAGGTGATACTGTATACCTTACAGTTTAAGGAGATAATCTTTACAATAAATGGTATATAAAACATATATTCACAGGAAAAAAGAAAAGGTGGCCTTTATACTTCACATAATATGCAAAAATCAATTCTAGCTAAGTAAAAAAAAAAAAGCTTTAAGATAACATTTCTCTACCTTACACTGGTGACACTGGCTATATTAACTGTTTTATGTACTGTAGGATGCTTTGTATTCTGTACATTATAGTATATTTAGCAGCATTGTGGCCCAACCCACTAGATTTCAGAACTACGTCCACTCAGTTATAAAATGTTTCCAAGTATTGTTAAATGTCCCAACCATTTAGATAGGTGGGAGATATGGAATGAGAGATGGGGGAATTGCCTCTAGTTGAGAACCACTGTTCTTAAAACAACAAAAAATAAATAAAAATAAAAAAGACATGAGAGTACTTTTACATCACTGGAGCAGGGTAAAACTTCATAAATGAGACACAAGATGCACTTGACTATAAACAATGATAAACTGGGCTACACAAAAATTAGACCTTCCTTTCAAAAAACATTAAGAGTGATCCTCAGCCAAAGTGGATATATTTTTCTAACAAATGCAACTAACAAAGAGCTTACATTTAGAACACATTATAAGAACCTAAAAACAAAAATAAAAGGATAGAAAATGCAATGAAAAAAAAGAGAAAATTCAATTTTTAAAAATCAGTAGGGTGAGAGAAGATACTTCACAAGAGATTACCTAAAATATCAATACATTTATTTAAAAGTACTCAATTTCATTTGAAATCAGGAAAACACACTCTCCAGAAGGGCCAAAATAAATGAGGCTATTAATACCAAGCACTGGTTAGAATATAGGACAACAGAGACTGTCTATATTGTTGAATCATACAATCACTTTGAAAATTATTTTTTTATCTTATAAATCTGAACATACACCAATGACCCAGATTCCACTCTTGGTGAGTAACCAATATAAATGTTTCAAATGTGCGTTGTGTTAGCATTCTATCACTATTACAAATACCTAAGAAAAACAACTTAGGGGAGGGAAAGATATTTTTGTTCCTCGTTTTGGGGGTTTCAGTGCATGGTCACTTAGCCCTGTCACTTTGAGGCTTTGTTGCAACACAGAACATCATGGCACAAGGAGTGGGTAATAGAACAGAGTTGTTCACTCAACAGTGGCCTGGGAGCAAAGAGAAAGCAAGCTGGCGACAAGATATAGTTAGTCCCCAGGGGCTATTTCTCCAACTAGATCCCACCTTCTAAAGTTTCCACCACTTCCTAAGACTGCCATCAAATTATGAATAGATTAACCCACTGATGAGATTAGAGCCCTAATGGTCCAATAACTTCCCAAAAGCCCCCTTCTGAACACTGCTACACTGGTGACCACGTCTTCAATACGTAAGCCTTTGGGGGATATTCCAGATCCAAACTCTAATATGCACCAAAAAAAAAAAAAACCACGTTAAAGAATATTCATGACAGTATTACTTGATCCAAAAGTCCTATAGTATAGTAAAAAGATATACCATGAGTCACACAAATAAATTTTATTTACATATGACAATATTCACAAATCTCCCAAATAAATATTGAATGAAATAAGCCAGAAACAAAATAATATCACTGTATAAATCTATTTATATAAGAGTTCAAACAAGTTATATTCTTTGAAGTCAGGCTAGTGGTTACTCTGGGAAAGTGCAAAGGAATAGTGAATGGGAAAAGAAACAGGAATTCTTTCTTGCTGTGGCAGCATTCTATTTCTTATCTGTGGTGGTGATGGAATATTTACTTTTTGGTGTTTGAGTATATATTTATGCTTTGAGCACTTTCCTATGTGCTATATTTTAATTTTTAAAAATACATGAAACACTATATTTTATATGCTCTAAATGCAACCTAGAAAACAACATATTACACAAACTTTATTATGGTATTTTTATCAATTGTTTGGAAGTAAAAATCATATCTGAAAACATGATAAAATTTTCACTTCTTATACTTCAAGATCCTTTGTCTCATTAAATAAAAGGAATAAAAGACCTTAACACCTTCTTGAGTTTTTAATATGCTACAGGAAGGCATAATTAAATATATTTAAATTTTGTTTTCCTAATGATTTATTTACCTTAATCACCTGAAAAATATCCAGTTTCTTAACTTTACTTCACTTTATATAAGAGAAAATAAAATACGTGCCTTGGAAAATGCTAATTAATATTAAAGAAAAGTTGATGTTTGTTTCTAATATTAAAAATATTTTTCTCAAATTTAGATAAGAAGAGGATTAAGAAAGAATGATAAATGACACTGAACTAAAGGAGGTTTCTATCAAAAATTTATAAACTTCTCTATCCAACAAACTAAGCCCTAGATTACATTTTTATATTCCATGACATTTGAATAAACCCTATTTTATAATACCAATAATCATTTTATTTACAAAACAAGAATCAAACACATACCAAGTTGTTCATATCAAACAGATTCTCTCTGAATTTAATCACTTATGTATAACAGTGAACAGTTAACAGCAATCTAATTCGTTTTAAAGCCATGTAGTGCCACCAAGTGGTAGCAAGCTCTTTTGCTAAAATACCACCCAGAATAGAAAAAGTTGTACTGGAATATTATATTGAAATGGAAAAAAAAAATCAATCTTATAATCTTGGTAAAGGTTTAGAAACAACCTAAGGGGTCTTTTTTGTTTGTTTTTTATCTTGTCATAGTTTAAAAGTTAAAATTTTCTTGGAAGGCAAAGAAGTATGAATATAATGCTGGAGCACTGACTTTCTCTTGCTTATTCCTTTAATCCATATTTCCTTTAAAACATGCCTTACTTTATAGAAACTAATGAAGTGCAAGCACACAAAGTAAAAGATCTGTTAAGTACAAGGAAAGTGTGAGGAGAGTGGGAGTAGAAAAAAAGACAAAACCTGTGCTCCTTAGTCAATAACTATATTAGTCTACCAGGACTGTTGTAACAAAGTACTGAACATTGGGTGGCCGAAACAACAGAAATTAGTGTCTCACAATCTGAATGCTAGAAAACCAAGATCGAATATTTTTAAAAAGAATACCAGTAGGAACTGGATTTGGGATCATCCTTATGACCTCATTTACCTTGTTTACTTTTATAAAGATCCTATCTCCAAATGAGGTCATACTCTGAGGTGTAGGGACCTGGGATTTTAACATAGAAATTTGAGGAGGGGAAGGTACAAGTCAACCCAGAACAATACACTCTATATTTGAAATTTTGGGAAAAGAGTACTTTTTTTTTAACTTAAAAGTTATTAAATCACAGAATATTATTTTAATTTCATGAAGTACTACCAGCAAAAGAAATGACAAATTTAGTATAAAACTACAAATATATCAAATTAATAAGTGTCATACAGTTCATGTTTAATCCAATTATAATGTACTTAGTCCTAGACTTCATCTCCTACTACTCTTTGTCACTGTACTCACATTCTTGCTATTCCTTGACCATACCTGAGGTACTTTGCCATTAACGTTTTCTACATGAAGTTCCACCTTCAAATATATACATGAATCAGTTATTATCCCCTTCATAGTTCTTCCTAGATCATTCTAAAGAAAATAGCAACTTAGTAACTCTCTATTCTCCTCTATGCTTATATTTTTCTTCATAGTATACAAAGAAAAGAGATATTCTTACTAAAACCCAACACACTGTACAGCTATTTGATTGTTTCTTTCTCCCCTACTACAAAGTAAGCTCCCAGAGGGAGGAGACATGTTTTGTTCACTGATATGCCCCTGGCACCTAAATAGTACCTACTGTGTTGAACACAATTAGTAATTAATTTTTTTTTGTACATTATAATAGCAGAAAGAATCTTTAAAAGCGTTTCAGATTTCTAAATGGAAACTACTGGTCCTCTTCTAATCATTCTCACATCACAGAGATGAACTATGCAAGTTCATCACTCATCTGTAAAAACAAGTTTCCTCTCTTAGAACATAATTCCAAATCCATTACCAGATGAAATAGCTGTGCTGGACCCTGCCTATTCTCCACTGTGCTCTCATACTTTCTTTCCACTAGTCCTAAGTGATCCAACTCACTGGTCTCTCAAATACCCCAACTATGTACCTTCTCACCACACGACCTCTGTCTAGGCAGTTTACTTGATTTGGAATCCTCTATTCTCTTCTCTTTAGCCTTGCACCACACAAATCCAGTAACCTTAACTTATAATCTCCCTTTGGATCAGTGCTCAAGGTCATTTTTAGGAAACCTTTTTCAATGCACTCTGTAAAGTTCCTTTGTCACATGCTCTTGCAGAACATATTCCTTTTAGAGATGTCTTTCAAATATTCAGTTAATGACTACTGATCAATGTATTTCTCCCAAAGGACATAAGTTCCTAGAAAAATCCTCCCCATGGTTTCAAGAGAAAAGGAGCCGTGCCTTCCAATGTATTTGCTGTGTTGAGTAACTAAAAGGTGGCATATGGACTAAATGAAGGGACCCAAAAAATAAGCTAACTATAAATGAACAAGGGTCTGAAATCAATTACAGGAATTAAAGTTTTTCTCTTATTAATTCCAACTGGTTTTATCAGACACACTGCCTATTTCTTGTTAGCCCCTCTCTATAGCCACCAGTATGTGCACAAAAGATACAAGTTTATTTTAATATTCAATTATACAATCAATTTGAAAGTATATGGAAAATAATACAAATTGATATTATAAATCTTATCCTAATAAGTGTACACACACAAATCACAACTTTACTCACATACCTCATCAACAATTACTAAGTTGTTACGTAAGATTTACCAAATTTCTTAAGTATATAAAGAAACTGACATATACTAGAAACTTAAAAGGCTATGAGTAATATAATTTACAACAGGATATCAAAATACAGTATACACTGCTCTGGGAAAAAGTAACTTATTCCTGCTCAAAAAAAAAGCTTACTAAATTTTTTAATTGGCTAATTTCCTTTAAACTTTATCTAAATATTCTCTAATATATATCAGTTTTAGGAGTGTATCTCTCAGTTTAATGTGATATGTGAGAAACAAGCAGACTTTAAACAATGATTCTAATATCATTAATACCTTTTAAGAATAATTTAAACCTCTCCAACATTTACTGCTCTATCTTTAGATTTGTGATATATATGCAGTGACTACATACAGACTGAACTGTATAATTCTGATAGTACATTTACTGTTTCTTTCAATATCATAATGATAAAGAGGATCAGAATGAATTTTTAAAACACTTGTGAGGCTAGAATTGTAGCTTAGTGATAAAAGTGCATTCTTAGCATGCTCAAGACCCTGGATGAAACCCCCAGCACTCTCCCCCAAAATTATATCACAAGTGACATAAAATAACGTTATATGCTAAAACTCCCTTCCAGATTTATGACTCTTTTCCTAAATATTTTAAGTATATCTCTCATATATAATGATAAATAGTTACATATTTACTAGCATAGAAAATCAAAAATCAAAAAGCTAATCAATACATCTTGTGGTTAAATAAATACTGATTACAAAATTCAAAGTCATCATCCTCTTTGGCAGTTATTCTTTAGTAAGCAGCATCTGATAAATAATTCCAAATAATTTAATTCAACCCATTAAATCATTCAGTTACGCAGGAAAACATTTTAAACTAACTCATTACAAATTCAATGGCATCCACCCAAAATTCATGTTGAAGCCCTGACACCCCGTCCTCCACCCATACCTCAATCTGTGACCTTATCTGAAGAAGGCCTTTACAGAAATAAAGTTAAAACGAAGCCATAAGAGTGATCCCTAACCCGATATGACTGAAGTCCTTATAAGAGACTAGGGCATAAAAACTGACACTGAGGATGAGCAAGCACAGAGAAAAGATCATATAAAGGCAGAAAGAGGGCAAATCAAGGAGACAGGTCTGAGGATAAACTAAAGCAGACAATGTCCTGACCTTAGACTTCCAGCCCCTAGAAATGGGTAAAAAAAAAAAAAAAAAAAAAATTAAGTTCCTATTATTTAGGCTACCCACTCTGTGGTATTTTCTTAAGAAATCCCTAGCAGACTAACATACTCACCTTGGAAGAACCAGATGTTTCAATTCATACTGCATATGAAGGCTTTCTTGTGATACAAGTGAATAACTACTAATTTCTGCATTCTGAAAATGCCAAACTAAGGTCACCTCCACCACACTTTATGCTAAATACTGAGATATAAAAAGAAGACCTATTTGGGCATAGGAGCAGCTTGGCCTAAGGAAAAAAACTGGTCCTAACTACCCCATATCACTACAACCCCATACAGAAATAAAATGGACCTCTACTTGGATAGGTACCCATATCAATTTCCTTGATGGTCAGAAAAGAGCTTTCATATACCTGATATAGAAAACACCTGGCTCTCCTTTCAGCTCATGTAACAGAAAGTTTAGATTTAAAGCTCTTGCTAAATATCCTTTTCTGTGGCTGAGAAAATTCCAGACAATGTCAAAAACCTAGCTGCACTTCAGAAAAACTTGGGAAAATTTTTAAGACTGTACAAATAAGATCACACAACTGCTTTACTAAAATTTGATCAAGTTCATTAAGTCCTGTAAATTTGCCTTTTTTTTTTTTTCTGGATTATTCCATACAACACTGATATGTATCCAGGATCATCTAGGTCAGAATTTTCAAATATATCTGCACTTGAAGACTTTTTTAAAAGTACCAATGCTCACTCACTCTCTGAAGTGTGTGTGTGTTTTCAATCTCTTATGGCACTGTAATGCACAGTCATGATTACAAAGGACCATGCAGAATCCAAGTATAATTATGATGTGTTGTGATTAATTACATGCAAGCAAATACTGATGTATGTAATAATTATCTACTAAAAAACACATCGCTTACATTCCACTGAACGTATTTTCCTTAGTAGTGAAGGACAGAGTATAAACATATGATACAGTATGGCTTCATTATAAAATAATCCATAAATCTTCATTTATCCAGTAGAAAACAAATTTGAGAACCTGAAACAAATTACCTGCGCAAAGAATTCAACAGTACATTAAAAAGATTATAGACTGGGACTTATTCCTGGAATGCAAGGCTCAACGCAAAAATCAATCGAAGTAACACATCAAATTAACAAGGATAAAAACTACATGATCATCTCAACTGATGTAGAAATTCAACATCCTTTTTCATAATAAACATACTTAGTAAACTAGGAGTAGAAGGAAAGTATTTCAACATAAAGCAATATAAGAAAAGCACAGTGCTAACATCATACTTCGTGAAAAATTGGAAATTTTCTTCAAAGATCAGGAACAAACCTAAGTCCCATTTCTGCCACTTCTATTTTACCCCAATACTGAAATTTCCAATCAGAGAAGAAAGGATGGGGGTGGGGAAGGAAGGGGGATGAGTAGATTAGGGAGGGAAAGAAAAGAGGAAGAAAGGGAGAGGGAAGGGAGAACAAAGAGGAAATAAAAGAAAGTGATATGAAAGGCATTCTTTTGGAAAAGGAAGAAGTAAAATTATCTCTGTTCAATGATGGTAAGATCCTAAGTGTATAAAACCTTAAGAATTTCATACACCCACACAATTCTGTTAGAACTATAAAAATTCAGCAAAGTTACAGTATACAAAAATCATCATACAAAAGCCGTTTCTATACACTAACAATGACCAAAAAAGAAAATTAAGAAAACAACTCCAATTCTAGTAGCATCTAAAAGAATAAAATGCACAGGAATAAAATCAACCAAGAGGGTAGAAATCTTGTATATTAAAAACTACAAGATGGTGCTGAAAGAAATTAAAGATGACAAGAATAATAGAGGGGTGATCCAAGATGGCGGACTAGAGGGTGACTGCACCCCCACTCGCTCCAGAACCCAGGAGTTAAGAAGGGGAGGCATTGAGAGACTCGGACTGAAATAGAGCCACAGGTGAGTCTGCCCACTGGGTAAAGCTCGGCCCGGGTGGCAGGCCCAGATAGAGGTGGCTTATTGGAGCAGGGCAGGGCAGCTAGAGTCTTCCACAGGCATCCCTGCACACTCCAGTGGTGGGCCCCGCCCACACAGCCAGCTTCTCCAGGTTCTCGGAGCAGGTCCCCTAGTGAGAGCCTTTCTGATCAGAACAAGCTCCAAGTCCCAGAGCCAGCGCAGCATACTCCGGCCCACAAGCAGCTTCAGGGACCAGGACAGGGCAGTCAGAGACTTCCCCAAGCAGCCTGGACCCCTGCGGTGGGAGGTGCCTTTCAAGGCTAGCTTCTCGGAGCAGACCACCCAATGAGAGCCTTTCTACAGTAAGAGCCAGCCACAAGTCCCCGAGCCAACAGAGAGCTTCGATTCCCAAGCAGCCTCTGGGATCAGGGCAGGGCAGCCAGAGACTTCTCCAGGCAGCTCTGCCCACTCCGGCCGCAGGCTCTTTCCACGGGGTGATCCAAGACGGCAGCCTAGAGGGTGACTGCATCTCCAGTCGCTCCAGAACCCAGGACTCAAGAAGGGGAGGCTTTGAGAGACTTGGACAAAAATAGAGTCACGGGGTGAGTCTCCCCCACTGGGCAAAACTTGGCCTGGGCAGCAGGCACAGATAGGGGTGGCTTATCAGAGCAGGGCAGGGCAGCTAGAATCTTCTCCAGGTAGCCTTCCACACTCCAGCGGTGGGCACCTCCCACACGGCCAGCTGCACGGTGCAGGCCCCCAGTGAGAGCCTTTCCGCACAGAGTCACCGACAAACCCTGGAACCAGTAGGGGGCTAGGGGCAGCTTTCTTCGGATGCACTGCATTATCAAATTCCTCCAAGACATCAGGCTACTGAAGGCTGGGAGGTGATACGCTGGAAATCTACCGGGACACTATAAGCCAATAGAGGAAATCTGCAATATCTCAGGGTCCCACTATGAGAAAACAAGGGAAGAAAATGTCCCAAACAAACCTAGATACTACATCAATAAGACCCAATGACAGCACAGCAGAAGAAATGTCAGAAAGGGAGTTCAGAATGTACATAATTAAAACAATCAGGGAAGCAAATGAGGAAATGAAAGAGCAAATGCAGGCATTGAAGGAGGAGATGAAAGAGCAAATGCAGGTATTAAATGATCGCACCAATCAACAGTTAAAAGACCAAATACGGGAAGCAAGAGATCATTTCAATAAAGAGTTAGAGATACTGAAAAAAAAAAACAAACTGAAATACTTGAAATGAAGGAAACAATAAACCAAGTTAAAAACTCCATAGAAAGCATAAAAAATAGGTTAGAACACCTGGAAGACAGAACCTCAGACACTGAAGACAAATTATTTAATCTTGAAAACAAAGTTGGCCCAACAGAGAAGATGGTAAGAAATCATGAACAGAATCTACAAGAATTATGGGATATCATGAAAAGGCCAAATTTAAGAATTATTGGGATTGAGGAAGGCTTAGAGAAACTAACCAAAGGAATGAACAATCTATTCAACGAAATAATATCAGAAAATTTCCCAAATCTGAAGAATGAAATGGAAAACCAAGAACAAGAGGCTTATAGAACTCCAAATATACAAAATTACAACAGACCCACACCAAAGCACATTATTATGAAAATACCTAACATACAAAATAAAGACAGAATTTTAAAGGCCGCAAGAGAAAAGAATCAAATTACATTCAGAGGGAAACCAATAAGAATTTCAGCAGATTTTTCAATCCAGACCCCAAGAGCTACAAGGGCCTGGAACAACATTTACCAAGCTCTGAAAGAAAATGGATGCCAACCAAGAATCTTATACCCAGCAAAACTTGCCTTCAAATTTGACAATGAAATTTCATGATAAACAAAAGCTAAAGGAATTTACAAAAAGAAAGCCAGCATTACAGAACATTCTCAGCAAAATATTCCATGAGGAAGAGATGAAAAACAACGATGCAAATCAGCAAAAGGAGGCACTAGCCTAAAGGAATCGCCAAATAAAGGAGAAACCAAATCATGTCAAAAACAAATATGAGTCAAATGACTGGGAATACAAATCATATCACAATAATAACCCTGAATGTTAATGGCCTGAACTCATCAAACAGAAGACATTAGACTGGCAGATTGGATTAAAAAGAAAAATCCAACAATATGCTGCCTGCAAGAGACTCATCTCATAGAAAGAGATACCCATAGACTAAAGGTGAAAGGATGGGGAAAAACATACCATGCACACGAACACTGCAAAAAAGCTGGAGTATCCATCCTCATCTCAGATAATGTGGACTTCAAACCAAAACTAGTCAGAAGGGATAAAGAAGGACATTACATGCTGCTTAAGGGAAGCATAAATCAGCAAGATATAACAATCATAAATATCTATGCCCTGAACATTGGCTCATCCACGTATGTCAAACAAATCCTTCTCAATTCCAGAAATCAAATAGACCACAACACAATAATACTAGGCGATTTTAACACACCTCTCTCACCACTGGATAGATCATCCAAACAAAAATTGAATAAAGAAACCATAGATCTCAATAACACAATCAACAATTTAGACTTAACGGACATATATAGAACATACCATCCAACAAAGAACGAATACACTTTCTTCTCAGCAGCACATGGATCCTTCTCTAAAATAGTCCATATTTTATGCCACAAAGCTACTGTTAGCAAATACAAGAAGATAGAGATACTACCTTGTACTCTATCAGATCATAATGGATTGAAATTAGAAATAAGTGACAGAATAAAAAACAGAAACTTCTCCAATACCTGGAGATTAAATAATACACTATTATATGATGAATGGATAACAGAAGACATCAGGAGGGAAATAAAAAAATTATAGAAGTAAACGAGAACAAAGACACATCATATCAAAATCTCTGGGACACTATGAAAGCAGTACTTAGAGGAAGATTTATTTCATGGGGCGCATTCAAAAAAAGAAGTAGAAATCAACAAATAAACGTTTTAACACTACAGCTCAAAGCCCTAGAAAAAGAGGAGCAGACCAATACCAAAAGTAGTAGAAGACAGGAAATAGTTAAAATCAGAGCCGAAATCAACAAAATTGAAACAAAAGAAACAATTGGAAAAATTAACAAAATAAATAGTTGGTTCTTTGAAAAAATAAACAAAATTGATAAACCCTTAGCCACACTAACAAAGAGAAAGAGGGAGAAAACTCAAATTACTAAAATTCGGAATGAACAAGGAAACATCACAACAGACACGAGTGAAATACAAAACATAATTAGAAGCTATTTTGAAAATCTATACTCCAACAAACAGAAAACCTCGAAGACATCAACAAATTTCTAGAGACATATGAATTACCTAAACTGAACGAGGAGGACATACACAACTTAAATAAACCAATTTCAAGCAGTGAAATAGAAGAGGTCATCAAAAGCCTACCAACAAAGAAAAGTCCGGGACCAGATGGGTTCTCAGCCGAGTTCTACAAAACCTTTAAAGAAGAGCTCATTCTAATACTCCTCAAAGTATTCCATGAAATAGAAGAGGAGGGAACCCTCCCAAACTCGTTCTATGAAGCCAATATCACCCTGATACCTAAACCAGACAGAGACACATCGAGGAAAGAAAATTTCAGACCAATATCCTTGATGAACATCGACGCAAAAATTCTCAACAAAATTTTAGCAAATCCCATACAAATATATATTAAAAAGATAGTGCACCACGATCAAGTGGGTTTTATCCCAGGGATGCAAGGTTGGTTCAACATTCGGAAATCAATAAATGTCATTCACCATATCAACAGACTTAGAGTTAAGAATAACATGATTATTTCAATAGATGCAGAAAAAGCATTGGATAAAATACAGCATCCCTTCATGCTCAAAACACTAGAAAAAATTGGGGTAGTGGGAACATTCCTTAACATTATAAAGGCCATCTACGCTAAGCCCATGGTCAATATCATTCTAAATGGTGAAAAACTGAAAGCGTTCCCCCTAAAAACTGGAACAAGGCAGGGATGCCCTCTTTCACCACTTCTATTCAACATCGTCCTTGAGACTCTAGCCAGAGCAATTAGACAAACCAAAGAAATTAAAGGGATACGAATAGGAAAAGAAGAACTCAAACTATCCCTGTTCGCTGATGCCATGATTCTATATTTAGAGGAACCTGGAAATTCCACCAGAAAACTTTTAGAACTCATAAGTGAATTCAGTAAAGTAGCAGGTTACAAGATCAATGCTCATAAATCCAATGCATTTTTATACATAAGTGATGAATCTTCAGAAAGAGAAATTAGGAAAACTACCCCATTCACAATAGCATCAAAAAAAATAAAATACTTGGGAATCAATCTCACAAAAGAGGTGAAAGACCTCTACAATGAGAACTACAGAACACTAAAGAAAGAAATTAAAGAAAACCTTAGAAGATGGAAAGATCTCCCATGTTCCTGGATAGGCAGAATTAATATTGTCAAAATGGCTATATTACCTGAAGTGCTATACAGATTCAATGCAATTCCAAATTAAAATCCCAATGATGTACCTTGCAGAAATAGAGCAAGCAATTATGAAATTCATCTGGAAGAATAAAAAACCTAGAATAGCTAAAGTAATCCTCAGTAGCAAGAGCGAAGCAGGGGGTATTGCAATACCAGAACTTCAACTATACTACAAAGCAATAGTAACAAAAACGGCATGGTATTGGTACCAAAATAGACAGGTAGATCAATGGTACAGAATAGAGGACATGGACACAAACCCAAATAAATACAATTTTCTCATACTAGACAAAGGGGCCAAAAATATGCAATGGAGAAAAGATAGCCTCTTCAACAAATGGTGCTGGGAAAACTGGAAAACCATATGCAACAGAATGAAAATAAACCCCTATCTCTCACCCTACACAAAACTTAACTCAAAATGGATCAAGGACCTCAGAATCAGACCAGAGACCCTGCATCTTATAGAAGAAAAAGTAGGTCCAAATCTTCAACTTGTTGGCTTAGGATCAGACTTCCTTAACAGGACTCCCATAGCACAAGAAATAAAAGCAAGAATCAACAACTGGGATAGATTCAAACTAAAAAGCTTTCTCTCAGCAAAGGAAACTATCAGCAATGTGAAGAGAGAGCCTACAGAGTGGGAGAATATCTTTGCCAACCATACTTCCGATAGAGCGCTAATTTCCAGAATCTATAAAGAACTCAAAAAACTCTACACGAAGAATACAAATAATCCAATCAACAAATGGTCTAAGGAAATGAACAGACACTTCACAGAAGAAGATCTACAAGTAATCAACAGATATATGAAAAAATGTTCAACATCCCTAGTAATAAGGGAAATGCAAATCAAAACTACCCTAAGATTTCATCTCACCCCAATTAGAATGGCGATTATCAAGAACACAAGCAACAACAGGTATTGGCGAGGATGTGGTGAAAAAGGAACACTCATACATTGCTGGTGGGGTTGCAAATTAGTGCAGCCACTCTGGAAAGCAGTGTGGAGATTCCTCAGAAAGCTTGGAATGGACCCACCATTTGACCCAGCTATCCCACTCCTTGGCCTATACCCAAAGGACTTAAAATCAGCATACTACAGAGATACAGCCACATCAATGTTCATTGCTGCTCAATTCACCATAGCCAGATTGTGGAACCAACCTAGATGCCCTTCAGTTGATGAATGGATAAAGAAACTGTGGCATATATATACAATGGAATATTACTCCGCAATGAACAATGATAAAATTATGGCATTTGCAGGCAAATGGATGAAATTGGAGAATATCATGCTAAGTGAGATAAGCCAATCTCAAAAAACTAAAGGACGAATGATCTCGCTGATAAGCGGATGAGGACATATAATGGGGGGTGGGAGGGGTTAACATTAGGTTTAGGGTTAGGTTTAGGGTTAGGGATAAGGAGAGTGGTAAGAATGAAGGAAAGAAGGACTGTATAGAGGGAAAAGAGGGGTGGGAGGGGTGGGGGGAAGGGAAAAAAAATAATCAAACATCATTGCCCTATGTAAATGTATGATTACAGAAATGGTATGCCTTGACTCTATGTACAAATAGAGAAACAACATGTATCCCATTTGTATACAATAATAATAAAAAAAAAATAGAAAATACATCCCACATTCACAGATTAAGAGTTACATTATTAAGAATCAATATTGCACAAAGAAATTTACAAATTCAGTGTAATCCATCCCTATCAAAATCCCAATAACCTTTGTTCAGAAACAGAAAAATTCATCCTAGAATTCATATGGAATCCCAAGGCACTCTAAATTACCAAAACCATGTTATAAAAGAACAAAAGTTACATATACAAAAACTCAAAATGGACCAAAGATCCAAAGGTTAGAGCTAAAACTATAAAACTCTTAGAAGAAAATGGGGGAAAAGCATCATAACACTGGCTCTGGCTACAATTTCTTGGGTATGATACTGAAAGCACAAAAATGTGAAAAGAGATAAATTACACTACATCAAATTTTAAAACTTCTGTGTATCAAAGGCAACAATAAACAGGGTGAAAAAGTATTCTTTGCAATGAAAGAAAAACATTTGCAAATCATATCTGATAGGGATTAATATTCAGAATATATAAAGATTCTTCCAACTCAATTTAAAAAAATAAATAATACACCCAACAACCTGATTTTTCTAAATTGGGCAAAGGACACATTTCTCCAAAGATGATATACAAAAGGCTAACGAGCACATGAAAAGATGCTCAATATTACTAATCCTTGAAGAAGCGCAAATCAAAACCACAATGAAATTATCACCTCACACCCATTAGAAATAGAAGGAAACTAGCTCATCATATTAAAAGCCCCATGTGAAAAGCCAACAGTTAACATTATACATGAGGATGAATGACTGAAAAGATTTTTTCTTAGATGAGGGAGTCTTACCTTTTCTATTCGACACATCACTAGTAGTTCTAACCACAGCAGTTAAGCAAGAAATAAAATGCATCCCAATTGGAAAGGAAAACATAAAATTATATTATTTGCAGATGATATGATCCAAAACCCATTACGGCTACTAAATGAATTCAGTAAGATAAAAAGTCAACAAACAAAAATCAGTTGCATTTCTACATACTAATAACAACAAATCCAAAAAGGAAATTAAGAAAACAATTTCATTTAAAATAGCATCAAAAAAGAATGAAATACTTAGGAATTAATTAACTAAGGAAGAAGAAAAACTCTACAATGAAAATTAGAGAATATTACTGAAAGAAATTAAAGATAAATGAATAAAGGGAAACACATCCTATGTTCATGGATTCAAAGACTCAGTATAGTTAAGATGTCAACAGGACCCCCAAAGCAATCTACAGAATCAACGCAATCCCATGACAGTTTCTGAAGAAACAGAAAAAAAAAAATCTTTAAATTGATAGGGAATCAATCTTAAGGGACCCCCAAAAGCCAATAATCTTGAAAAAGAACCTCAAAGTTGGAAGCCTCATACTTCCTGATTTCAAAACATACCAAAAAGTAACAGTAATCAAGACAGTGCTGTTAAGGGTTTACAGAAAGACATATAAACCAATGGAACAAAACAGAGGGTACAAAAATAATCCCATGCATTTGTTGTCAAATTGTTTTTGTCAAGGGTGGCCAAACTACACAGTGGGGAAAAGACAATCTCTTCAACAAATGGTCCTGGGTAAATAACATTCATATTCAAAAGACAAAAGTTGGGACCTTTACCTAATACCATATACAAAAATGAACTCATAACAGACAAAGACCAAAATGTAAGATCTAGAACTATAAAACTTCTAGAAGAAAAATTAGGCACGAGTTTCATGACACTGGATTGGGCAATGGTTTCTTGGATGTGACATCAAAGGCACAAGCAATAATACAAAATTTAGAAAAAAAAGACAAACTGTACTTTGTGAAAATTTGTGAAACAAAAGACAATATAAACAGAGTAAAAAGACTGCAAGTAGAATGGGAGAAAATATTTGCAAATCAGATAACTGATAAGGGATTACTATCCACAATACATAGAGAACTCCTACAATTCAATAACTGAAAAATAACCCAACTTAAAAATGGGCAAAATAGGGTTAGGTTTATGGCTCAGTGGTAAAGCACTTGCCTAGCATGCGTGAGGCACTGGGTTGGATCCTCAGCACCACATAAGAAATAATTAAATTAAAAAAAGGTATTGTGCTCATCTATAAATAAAAAATTTTTTTAAATAAATGGGCAAAATATTTGAACAGACATTTCTCCAAAAAAGATACAGTCTAATGACAAATAAGTATATGAAAAGATGCTCAACATCACTAATCATTAGGAAAACGCACATCAAAACCACAATGAGAGCCATGAGCACATGTCCATGGTCTTAGCATTCTGGAGGCTGATGGAGGAGGACAGCTTGAGTCTAGGAGTTCAAGGTAATCCTGGGCAATACCTGTCACGTAAAACAAAGTGACCAATAACAAACAAAAACCACAAGAAGACACCACCTCACATTCATTAGTAGGATGAATACCATTTAAAAAACAAAAACCAAAAGTAGGGGGTGGACCCAGAAAATAAGAATGTAAAGAAATAGGGGAACCCACACGTCCAGCTACCCTGGACTGAACTTGAGTGTACAGCACAGAAGGAACCAGCTCCAGGGTCCCGAAAATGGGCCTGTCCCCACAAGTCTTGGCATGGTGTTAGGGTCTCCCTTGATCTGAGAATGGCTATCTCATTTCAGGAGCCAGTGGTTGAAATTGGTGTTGGTGTCTATGGGATGGTGTACAAAGCCCATGATCCCCACAGTGGCCACTTTGTGGCCCTCAGGAGTGTGAGAATCCCCAATGGAGGAGCAGGAGGGGGGCCTTCCCATCGGCATAGTATGCCTTACTGAGGTGCCTAGAAGCTTTTGAATATCACAATGTTGTTCAGCTGATGAATGCCTGTGCCACTTCTCAGACTGACCAGGATATCAAAGTGACCCTCCTCCAACACTTTTACAGAGCATGTTTTGCTACCTTAGTGACATTTTCCACCCACCCCTCCTTTGAGATTTATCCTTCTCCTGCCCCCTATTTCTATACACTAGGAGATCTATCTCTCCTCCCCATCCCTACCTTGATATCTGGGTCCATTGTTTTTTTATAGGAAAATAGAACAAGCCCTCCCAACCCCCCCCCCACAAAAAAGGAACATCTGTGTACAGATGATGGGAAAGTCAAATGGTGCAGCCACTACAAAAAACAGTAAGGTGGTTCCTCAGAAAACCAAAATTAGAATTGTCATATAATTCAGCATTTCTACTTCTGGATATATGCCCCAAAGAGTAGAAGCAGCATCTCAGAGAGAGAGATAGTGGTATATTCAAACACACACAAGATGGAATATCATGTAGCCTTAAAAAAAAGAAAATTTGGCAATATGCCTCAAAACAGATGAACTTTGAAGGTACTATGCTATGTGAAACAAGACAAATATTATATAATTCTGCTTATATAAGATACTTTAAATCTGGAGGAAAAAATTACCAATAGGGGCACAGGGGACCAATAATAATATGAGGGAGAAACAGGTAAAAGTATAAATGAGAGCATATACGTATTATATTTTTGTGTGAATTGTTCCTTCTATCACTTATTTTACTGCTTTAATGAGAACAGTATAACACAGTTTCTAGGAGCTCAGATTCTGAAGCTGGACTACGTGATTCAAAGTCAAGCCCTTTCACTGCTAAATTCATTATAGTTCAGTTTTATTATCTACAAAATGAGGATTGAATTAATATTTATAAAGTACTCATAATTCCTTATAGTAAGCACTATATAAATGTTAAATAAAGTAAGCCTGGGTTTATCTTGGGCTTGCTTTTTAATCAATTAGGAAAAAAAAACTCTCAAAGTTTCTCAAGCACAGTAACAGCAACACTACAAAAACTTCTGTTTAAAAAATTAAATCTAAGGTTATCGTGGTTTTAGTTTTAATCAGTCAAAAAATGTAAAAGCTTGTCAATTATGGAGGGTGTTCCAGGAGATGTCAATATTTAGTATCTTATTATCTTGCTATGCTTTTAAGTCATTCTGCTAATAGGTGGTTTAATTTCCAAGCACCATAGATAATAACAGAAAGTGTCTTCCTAGTGGATGGGATATAGGAAATGCTACCCCCCAAATTATGGCATATAAGAAAAAAGCAGAAGCAGGCCATATCTCATTCTTTAACATTCTCTTTCCTTTCCCCCTTAAAATGTCTTGTGCCTGGTGTGTTGGGTGTCTTGCCCTGTAGGAAGGGAAGAAATGTCCCATAGAGATGACGAGAAGAATCCCCACTAATCATACTTTTGCAGGTTGTCCGTAAAAAGTTTTCTCTGTTTCTTTCTGTCTTCATTTCTGAAGGCTTCCACATTAAATAAAAATTTCATTAAATAAATTTGTCTGCTTTTCTCTTGTTAAGCTGTCTTTTATTAAAAGGTTCTCCACTATGAACCAAGTGATGGGTGAAAAAAGAAATGTTTTCTCCTGTACAACAGATACTGTTATCTCAAAGTAGAGGTAGAATTTAAGTTGAGCTGTCTTAGATGAGTTAAATTTCAAGAGCAGAGATGACACAAATGAGAAAGATATGAATAAAGGTGAAATTATTTAAATAATGATAATCACTTAGACTGAAATTGCTTATTTAAAAACATAATAAGAAAGGCTGGGGGAAATAGAGAGTTTACCTAGCATACTTGAGGCCCTGGGTTCAAACCCCAACACTGAAAACAAAAACAGAAAGAAAAAAAAGAAAACTAAAAGGGGATGAAACTTAAAAGTCAAGTAAAATGTGAATTTGGAAACTCTTGGATGTAAGACCTAAGAATGAAAATTTCTCCTTAGGGAGTTGTTTATGTTCTTTAAGTAGTAAGTAATAGAGCAACTTCCTTAACAAGCTGAATGAAAGTCTTAAAAAAATGAAGCAAGCAAAGACAAATCATCCAAAGATGAATGTCACAGATGCTGTAAACAAAAGTTAATAGCCATGGGAACAGAAGAAGATAAATACATGCTATATTAACAAAGTAAAATAAAAAGACCTAGTAAATGATCCACACTTTAAAAGAAAATGTGAACAATGTAAATATTCTAAAGGATTTTGACCTCAATGATAAGAGAATTCTGATTACATTAGCAAGAACAGATTTTAAACATGGTAATGTCAGATTACAGAAGAAAATATTCAAGCTGGTTTTATAGAAGAAAATATACGCTGGTTTTATTAGAACTGTTTTATAAATGTCAGTAAAAAACAGAAAAAAGAAAAACACAACAAAAAAACCCTCATAGATACAATTGCAACACTTCTTCACACTGAAACTATTTCAGTGGTTTCTCACTGCTGTTACTTCAAATTCCTTTAAATGATTTATGAAAACCCCAGCACATCACTCCCCACCCACAACTCATGCTCAACTCTATATTTCAAATTATGTATTTCTTTCACTTCCACCAAGTGTCCCTTTCTATTACCACTCATCCTTTGCAATAGGGTTTTTCTTCTGCTAAAAGTCCTTCCCCAAATTTTTAACCTACATAAATCATCAACAGTTCTTCAAATTTCAGTATGTCACTTCTTCCAGGTCTGTTTCCATTCAGTCATTAATAAATATTTATTAAGTATCTACTATGAGTAAAGAACTGCCCTAGGTACTTGAATATATACAATTAATAAAAATAGTGCCCTTGCCTGTCAGGAACACAGACCACCACAATACTAATCACACTTGACTGTAATTACATATGTAATCATCTTTCCTACTCAGACTAGTAACTAGCAACTATGAGCTAAAGTCAATTTAACTATAATAACCAATTCATAAAACATTAAGTGAATTAATACATCAAACAAATGTTTACTGAGCACTAATCATATGACAGGGAGGTCAACAGTCCTCAGTTTAGCTAGAAGATCCTAAGAGATTTCAAATAATTGGCTTTAATGGTCATCTTAAAAGAACAGTAGCTAGGAAGTCAGAAGACTAAGGTTCCAGTTCTATCTTTGCAATTATTCACCTGAACTCAAACCAATCATTTACTATTTCTGAACCTTATACCCTTAAATATAATACTGAAATAACAGTAAGAAGACTTTCACAGTATTATTTATTTCTTAATGGGTTTAAAATGAGATTTGTTTAAACAGTTTGAAAAAGCAGAAGCAAGATGCTATAGGCTATAGTAAAAATATAAATTAAGTCCATTTAAGAAAATGCCTGCGGGGCATGGTGGCACATACCTGCAACTCAGGAAGCAACTCAACAACTCAGGAAGGCTGAGGCAGGAGGATCACAAGTTCAAAGCCAGTCTTAGCAACTTAGGCCCTAAGCAAGTTAGCGAGAAACTGTCTCAAAATTTAAAAAAATTTTAAAAGGGCTGTGGATGGTTCAATCCCCAGTACCAAAAAAGAAAAGAAAAAAAAAAAAGGAAGTGCCAATAAATTTGGTAAGATAAACATCCAGTTAAATGAAACTACTTTATGAAATAATTATTGAAAATTAAAATAAAAACTTTAGTTCATGATCTCTTTGCCCATATTTTCCCAAGGACAACTTCCAATCAAAATTCTTACTATTTTCTTCAAGGCCCAACTCAAATGATGAGAAACTGAGGAATATCCATCAATCTCTCAAGAGAAAAACTAGTCTAAAAAAACTTGTAGAGAGAGTTAAATCAAGCAGTGTTAAGGTTAAGATTTTCTCAAACCTCAAATGAACAAGAAAACTAAACACACTTCACATCCAGGATGAAATACAAGATAGTCCAAGTTCTACATTTGGTAATTAATCTAAGAAAATCTCTGTAGGGAGAAAGAAAGAACAGCACGAGATGGGGTTCAAAGTCCAACTCTGTGTTCAACTGCTATCACACAAGCCACATCAAGGAAATATGACAAGTGGATCCCAGTGAGGCAGAATCTTTCTTTGCTTTGGACTTGCTAGAGGGCAATCAAGCTTCAGTTATAAAAATCCCAGGTGACTACTATAACTAACCCAACTAGCCAAATTCCAAATACAGAAGGACACCACCAGTCAAAACGCTTTAATGGTTTTAAAATGCTTAATTTCTTAAGTACATTTTCATAAATATTTCATTATATTATCTATGATGATAAAATTAAATTTTCTAAAATTTTTTTCAGCAACTTTCTTCCTAAGTTATAGGAATCAAAAATGCTATCAAAGTTCTTGACTATGGTTCTTCATTTTCTTCCTCCATCATTTGTTATCTATTGGGAAATGAGCAACTTCCCTTCTTACATATGTGACCAATCTTGGAGCTCTGGTGACACAATCAGTGTGCACTACTTATATGTGACCAATCTTCCTAATCTACTACTTATATAATCCCATGCATCTTTTAAAATCTTCAAATTAAATAACTAGCAAAAATCCACAAGAAAAATACTCTAGTAGCAAATACTTTAATTTCCATTACATAGATAACTGCCTTTGAAACCAGTCATCAAAATCAACAACCTCAGTCACTTAAGACACTGTCTTAAAATAAAAACTAGAAAGGGCTGGTGATATAGGTCAGTAGTAGAGCATTCCTGGGTTTGATCCCCAGTATTCCTCCCCTTAAAAAAAAAAAATGTATATACACATGCGCCTATCATCCCCATTTGCCTGCCTCCTGCATGCCCATTGCCTGCCTTTCACCTACCCATCACCCACCGCCTGAGGTTTACCTGCCTGGAAGTCCAGACACAGTACCTGCAGGTTGGGTTACTCGTGGCTGCCTCCACTTTGAAACAATAGCCAGAACCTGTAGGACCCTGGTCAGACTGAGAGCCCCATCTCCAGGACCCCTCAGCCTGACCAACCACTTCCTGCCTCTGGGACCCACAGAAGGACTGACAGTGACCTGCCTCCTGGATCCCTCAAACAGACTGACCACACCGCGCCTCCAGGAACCCTGCCCAACCAAAGGAACTCCAGAACCTCCCGCGGACCACGCCCACAACCCGAGCTGCAGAGCCCCATTTCTCAACACATTGGGAAGCCAGAGCGGCCATCTTGGATTATCCTGGAAGCGGTAGCTCCCATCTTTAGGTGGGCAAATCCCACTCTGAGACTCTTGCAGGAGGCTGGAGCTCACTGTCAGGTACCACTCATACATCAGGTTACTGAGACTGGGAGGTTTGAATACTATATGACTATTATAGTGTGGATTTTTTTCTTTCTTTTTTTCTCCTTTTTGAAATTTTAAAAGTTTTTATTTCAATACTTTTCTCGCTCTATTTTCCTTTTGTTTACCTGTTTCCTCAGTCTCTTTCTCCCTTTTCTCATGCTAATAACCAACTTCTTTTGATTACACTTTCACTCCTTCTACCATCTAGAACTTCTATATACTCTTTTCTTATCCCATTAACAGCTACATCCTACTCCCCTCCCCATCCTCTTTGTCCTCTATTAGAAACTTGAGACCTTATTGCAAATTTATTTGCTAAACTGTAGATAATAATTGAACTCATTCTGTTGATTATGATAGAATTGTTAACATCTTCATAGGGGCTATTTGGTTAAGGGCTGCATATTGTCTGTGCTGGATGCTGCTAATATTGATCTCTCCCTTAAAGAAAAGGTTTTGGAAACCTATAGGGTCACAATAAGCCTATGGGGGGAAACTGCAATATCCCAGATCTGCACTGCTAGAGGGGAAGATACCTAAACAACATAAAAAACAAGGGTACCTGAACAATATGAAAAAACAATGTAAGAAAATGATCCAAACAAACCTAGATTCTATATTAATAGAATCCAGTGACAGGATGGTAGAAGAAATGACAGAAAAGGAGTTCAGAACACACATAACTTAAAAGATTTGTGAAGCAAAGGATGAGACAACAGAGCAAATGCAGGAAATGAATGATCACTCCAATAAGCAGTTCAAAGAACAACTGCACGAAGCAAAAGATCATTTCAACAAAGAGATGGAGATTCTGGAAAAGAAAAAAAAAAAAAAAAAAAAAAAAAAAAAAAACAGAAATCTTTGAAATGAAGGAAACAATAAACCAAATAAAAAACTCAATGGAAAGTATCATCAACAGACTAGACCACTTGGAAGACAGAATCTCAGAGAATAAAGACAAAATATTTAATCCTGAAAATAAAATTGAACAAACAGAGAAGATGGTAAGAAATCATGAACAGAAACTCCAAGAACTATGGGACATCATGAAAAGACCAAATTTAAGAATTATTGGGATCAAGGAAGGAACAGAGATACAAACCAAAGGAATGAAAAACCTATTCAATGAAATAACATCAGAAAATTTCCCAAACTTGAAGAATGAAATGGAAAATCAAATACAAGAGGCTTACAGAACACCAAATGCACAAAAATTACAACAGATCCACACCAAGGCACATATATAATGAAAATGCCTAACATACAAAATAATGATAGGATTTTGAAGGCTGCAAGAGGAAAGCATCAGATTACATACAGGGTAAACCAATATGGATATCAGCAGATTTCTCAGCCCAGACCCTAAAAGCTAGAAGGGCCTGGAACAACACATTTCAAGTTCTGAAAGAACATGATTGCCAACCAAGAATTCCACACCCAGCAAAACTAACCTTCAGGTATGAAGACAAAATAAAGTCCTTCCATGATAAACAAAAGTTAAAAGAACTTACAAATAGAAAGCCTGCGCTACAGAATGTTCTCAGCAAAATATTCCATGAGGAGGAAATGAAAAACAACAATGTAGGTAAGCAAAGGGAGGAATTAACTTAAAGGAAAAAAAACAATCAAAGGAGAATTCAAGTCAAGTGAAAACCAAAAATAAGCCCAAATGACTGGGAATACAAATCATTTGTCAATATAACCCTGAATGTTAATGGCCTAAACTCATCAATCAAAAGACACAGACTGGCAGACTGGATTAAAAAGAAAGACCCAACAATATGCTACCTTCAAGAGACTCATCTCATAGATAAGGACATCCACAGACTAAAGGTAAAAGGATGGGGAAAAACATACCATGCCCCAAACAACGGCACATTCATGTACATCAAACAAATCCTTCTCAATTCCAAGAATCAAACAGACCACAACACAAAAATTCTGGTTAACTTTAACACACCACTGTCACCACTGGGTAGATCTTCCAAACAAAAACTAAACAAAGAAATCATACAACTCAACACAATCAATAACTTAGACTTAACAGACATATCTAGAATATTCCATCCATCAACGAGCGAATACAGTTTCTTCTCAGCAGCACATGGAACCTTCTCAAAAACAGATCATATGTTATGCCAAAAAGCAGCCCTCAGTAAATGCAAAAAAAAATAGATACTACCTTGTGTTCTATCAGATCCTAATGGAATGAAATTAGAAATCAATGATAAAATAAAAAACAGAAATGACTCAACACCTGAATAATATGCTTCTGAATGAAGCATGGATAACAGAAAACATCAGGGAGGAGATAAAAAAAAACAACATATCAAAATCTCTGGGACACTATGAAAGCAGTACTAAGAGAAAAATTCATTGCATGGAGTGCATTCAAGAAAAGAATAAAATGTCAACAACTAAATGACTTAACATTACAGCTCAAAGCCCTAGAAACAGAAGAACAGAACACACCAAAAGTAGTAGAAGACAGGAAATAATTAAAATCAGAGCTGAAATCAATGAAATTGAAACAATGAAACAATTCAAAAAATTGACAAAAAGTTGGTTCTTTGAAAAAGTAAACAAAATAGATAAACCCTTAGCCTACTAAAAAAGAGGAAAGAGAAAACTCAAATTACTAAAATTTGTGATGAAAAAGGAAATATTATGACAGACATCACTGAAATACACAACATAATGAGAAGCTACTTTGAAAGTCTATACTCCAACAAAATAGAAAATATCAAAAACATCAACAAATTTCTAGAGACATACAATCCTCCCAAACTGAACCAGGAGAACATACACAATTTAAACAGATCAACTTCAAGCAATGAAATAGAAGAAGCCATTGAAAGTCTACCAACCAAGAATAGTCTGGGACCAGACAGATTCTCAGCTGAGTTCTACAAAACCTTCAAAGAAGAACTTATACCAATACTCCTCCAAGTAATCCAAGAAATAAGAAGGAGGGAACACTACCAAACACATTCTATGAAGCTAAAATCACCCTCATACCCAAACCAGACAAAGACACATCAAGGGAAGAAAATTTTAGACCATTACCTCTGATGAATATAGATGTAAAAATCCTTAACAAAATTCTGGCAAATTGCATCCAAAAGCATATTAAAAAGATAGTGCACCACGATCAAGTGGGGTTCATACCGGGAATGCAAGGTTGGTTCATCATCTGGAAATCAATAAATGTAATTCATCACATTAATAGACTTGAGGTTAAGAATAATATGGTTATTTCAAGTGATGCAGAGAAAGCGTTCGACAAAATACAAAACCCCTTCATGCTCAAAACACTAGAGAAAAATAGCGATAGTGGGAACATACCTCAACATTGTACAGATTATTTATGCTAAGTCCATGGCCGACATCATTCTTTTTTTTTTTTTTTCGGGTGCTGGGGATCGAACCCAGGGCCTGGTGCTTACAAGGCAAGTACTCTACCGACTGAGCTATCTCCCCAGCCCCCCGACATCATTCTTGATGGAGAAAAACTGAAAGCATTCTCTCTAAAAAACTGGAACAAGACAGGGATGCCCTCTTTCACCACTTCTATTCAACATTGTGCTTGAAATACTAGCCAGAGCAATTAGACAGACTAAAGAAATTAAAGGGATATGAACAGGAAAATAGGAACTCAAGCTGTCACTATTTGCTGATGACATGATTCTATATTTAGAGGATCCAAAAAAAACTCCACCAGAAAATTTATAGATCTCATAAATGAATTCAGCAAAATAGCAGGAAATAAAATCAACACGCATAAATATGAAGCATTTTTATACATAAGCAATGAAACATATGAATCAACTCCATTCATAATAGCCTCAAAAAAAAAAAAAAAAAAAACTTGGGAATCAATCTAACAAAAGAGGTGAAAGATCTCTATAATGAAAACCAGAACATTAAAGAAAGAAACTGAAGAAGACCTTAGAAAATGGAAAGATCTCCCGTGTTCTTAGATAGGCAGAATTAATATTATCAAAATGGTCATACTTCCAAAGGTGCTCTACAGATTAAATGCAATTCCAATTAAAATCCCAATGACATTTCTCATAGAAACAGAAAAAGTAATCATGAAATTCATCTGGAAGAACAAAAGTTCCAGAATAGCCAAAGCAATCCTGGGCAGGAAGAGTGATGCAGGAAGTATCACCAATAGCAGACCTTAAACTCAACTACAGAGCAATAGTAACAAACATGGCATGGTATTGGCACCAAAACAGACATGTAGACCAATGGTACAGGATAGAAGACACAAAGACATACCCACATAAGTACAGTTATCTCACACTAGACAAAGGTGCCAAAAACATACAATGGAGAAAAGATAGTCTCTTCAAGAAATGGTGCTGGAAAAACTAGAAATCTGTAAGCAGTAAAATGAAATTAAACCCCCTATCTCTCAACCTGTACAAGACTCAATTCAAAATGGATCAAGGATCTAGGAATTAGACCTGAGACTGTTCACCAAACAGAAGAAAAAGTAGGCCCAAATCTCCATCACATTGGCTAAGCACCAGACTTCCTTAACAAGACCCCCAGAGCGCAAGAAATAAAAGCAAGAATCAATAAATGGGATAGATTCAAACTAAAAAGTTTTTCTTAGTACAGGAAACAATCAATAATGTGAAAAGAGAGCCTACAGAGTGGGAGAAAATCTTTGCCACACACACTTCAAACAGAGCATGAATCTCCAAAGTTTGTAAAGAACTTAGAAAACTTTATACCCAAAACACAAAGAACCTTATCAATAAATGGGCTAAGGAAATGGGCAGACACTTCACAGAGAAGATGCATGACGATCAGCAAATATATGAAAAAGTGCTCATTATCCCTAGTAATTAGAGAAATGCAAATTAAAACCCACCCTAAGATTTCATCTAACTCCAATTAGAATGGCTATTATAAAGAACACAAGAAATAATTGTGTTGGCGAGGATGTGGGGAAAAAGGCACACTCATACATTGCTAGCTGAGTTGCAAACTGGTGCAGTCACTCTGGAAAGCAGTATGGAGATTCCTCAGAAAACCTGGAATGGACCCACCATTTGACCCAGCTATCCCATTCCTCTGTTTATACTGAAAGGACTTAAAATCAGCATACTACTGTGATGCAGCCACATCAATGTTCATAGCACTCAATTCACAATAGCTAGATTGTGGAACCAACTGAGATGCCCTTCGATTGACAAATGGATAAAGAAACTATGGTATTTATACACAATGGAATATTACTCAGCAATAAAGAATAATAAAATTATGGCATTTGCTGATAAATGGATGAAGTTGGAAAATATCATGCTAAGTGAAATAAGCCAAGCCCAAAAAATCAAAGGCTGACTGTTTTCTCTGAATAGTGCATGGCAATACACAATGAGCAGGGAGTGGTGGGGGGAAGAGAAGAATGAAGGAATTTTGGATGGTGTAGAGGAAAATGGGGTGGGGGTGGGGGCCAGAAAGATAGTAGAATGAAATAGTATTACCCTATGTATATGTATGATTACATGAATGGTATGAATCTACCTTGTGTACAACCACAGAAATGAAAAGCTGTACCCCATTTATGTACAATGAATCAAAATGCAGCCTCTAAAATAGAAAAGATTTTAAATTAAAAAAAAAAAATCAACAATGACATATTACTAGCTATTTTATTCAACTGGATTGCAAGAAGACCTGAAGGACATTTTCTCTTTCCAAAATGCATATAATGCTGCTTCTGGATTGCCCAAATTGGCTCCTTCCTATAGGCAAACAGTCAATTTCCTCATTCCACTTCAGCTAGCATTCTGAAACCCTGTCTGAGAGAGAATTCTGTTCCATTATCTATTTTTAACAAATATTCACTTAGTATGTACAGTATCCCAAGCACTGAACTATTAAAATAAATGAGACATGGGTGGTGTCTACCTTTAAAGAGTTCAAAGTTTAATAAAGAATATAACCTACTGCAATATGGCCAGGCCTACATCAAAGCTCATGAGATGATGCTTGAAACAGTCTACTTCATAAAATAACCTGACAACCAAGAGAATAGGTATTAACAATTGAATGGCAGGGGGTTGGGAGATGTAAAAACGTATACTTAGTACAGGAGTATGAAACATCATACGTAGTTTATTCAAATAATTCTAGGCATGTGGGTACAGCTGTAGTGAAATAATTGCATGCCACTGTATAGGGCTTACAGTTTATTCTGCAGGTGATAGGGAACAATAAAAGAGACAGAGAAAGTAAAGTAGTATATAGAAAAGCTGGCAAGTGAAACCAGAAATTTGGAGAATTCAATAACAAAATTATAGACAGAATATAAATATTTATGGTATATTCATACAATGGAGTATTAGTCAGCAATAAAAAATAATGAACTATGCATATACTCACCTCAGGAATGAAACTCAAATACATTATACTGGACGACAAAAGTCAGATACAAAAGAGTACTTACTATGTAATTCTATGCATATAAATTCCAAGAACAGTTAAAATTAACTGTATCAACAGAAATCAAATGGATGCTTACCTCAGGGCAAGGCTACTGGACTGCAAAAGGGAAGAGCAAAGGAAACTTTCTGGGATAATAAAAATTTTTATATTTTGATCTGGATGATGATTACATGTGCAAATATACATATAAAAAGATTTAAATTTTACACTGTTTTATGTGTAAGTTACAACACAATAAAGAAGAAAAAACACAACTGTGGTAGAATTAAGGTCAAACAAGCTAAACCCGTGTCATCCCACAAGCAGTACCAAACTTGTAAGTAATGAGAACAAAGGTTCTAATAGACTCCATATATTCAACTAGCAAACAAAATCTCCTTCAGACTTAAAGTACAAGTCCGGTTTATTCTCTATTTCAAGAAGATACATAGGCAAGTGTTCTTAATAATAAAAGCTATAAAAATATTCTTCCTAAAGAAAATGAAAAACCCCTATTAACCACAACGAATTTTTTCTACACAACAGTACCTACCACAAGTACTACTATAATAACTAATAAGGAATAGGAAGCATTTAATGGAATTCACATAAGTATTCCCTAAACTACAGTACCAATAAAGAGAAATGTTTGCTTCAAAGTATGACTAAATCAAAGACTGAAATCACACTGGTACTAGAGATTGAATCCAGCAACACTTTACCACTGAGCTACATCCCCAGCCCTTTATTATTTTTCATTTTGAGGTAGGGTCTCTGTATGTTGCTGACAGTCTTGTTAAATTGCTGAGGCAGGCTTCAAACCTGAGATCCTCTTGCCTCAGCCTTCCCAAATCCCTGAGATTATAGGCATGTTACAGTGCACACAGCTCATTATAGTCCTTTTTTTTTTTAAACAAACATTGAGGCCAAAAAATTTTTGACTAGTGAAACATCTGGTTGGATTAGACAAAGACTAAATTAATTGCAATTTTATCAATATATTCTTGTTACTCTATATGCAATAGCCATATTCACTTACTGATAATTTAAATATAATTTTTATATTTCAAGAGCTTATATTATTAAAAAGCATTGTTTTACATACGAGGTCAAAAGTATAAAAATCACAATTCAAAATTTATAAAGTCAACAGTCTTAGGAGACCTAATCAGAATGCTACATTTCTAGAAAAGTCCTTCAGTAAACATACCCACAAGAAAAACATTAAAAGGATAATTTACAATTCTGAACACTAAATAAAAGTAACAACTTAGAGAATTTCATTAACAGAAATAAAAAAATAAAATTCATGGAAGCAAAGACTTACTATGTACACTACATCACCAAAGAGAACAATAAAAAAATCCAACAAATCTTGTACTGAATAATGAAGTGTTCCTTGATAGTGGCTAAGCCCAACACCAACTTAATTTTCTAACATGTTAGAATAGTCATCAAAACTCTGTATGCATTAGAAAACCTGAACACAAAAAGAAGGAAAACTAAGAACTGGTTGCTTGTTAGCACCTACCCAATCAATCGAATCAAGTCAATTTGTCAAAAAGTCAACTCTTCATTTCAAACTTTTATTAAAAATATTTTTGATTCTGGACTTTTAAAGGTATATTTTTAAAACAAATGTTTTGTGTTATTTCTACTTCAATATGTAACATTCAAAGTAGTCTTCTACTTACCTAGACTTTGTCTTACTAACATCTCGCTGCAAGAACAATCTCATCCGAAATTAAATCCAATCTGAAAAAGTACATGTAAAAATCATCATTTAGGGTTTTTTTGTTTCAGATATGAATAACTACATCTACGATACCCTATTCTTTTAAATTAAAAACTGCAAATAAAATTATTTTCTTGATAAAACACTGAAAAAGTAGTATTAACTAAAACAGAAAACTTGCTAAGTAACTTTTGGAGGAATAATAACCTATTCACAATGAAAAACTTCCTCTCTTTTTAAAAATTCCTGTTAAACTTATTTTTATTAATAGTATGGCAATTGTAATCATTAAAATCAGTAGTTGTTTCTCAGTATCTATGGAGAACTTGGTTCCAAGATCCCTCAAGGATACCAAAGTCTGTGGATGCCAAGTTCTTTATATAAAATGGCAGTCTTTCCATATAACCTATGCATATCCTTCTATTTCTTTAAATCACCTCTACATTATTTACAGTACCTAAAACAATGTAAATGCTGTGTAAATAGGTACTGTATTGTTTAGTGGCCAACAAGAAAAAAAAAGTATGTACGTGTTTAGTACAGAAATGCTTTCTTTCTCAAATAATTTTGATTCACAGTTGGTTGAATGGGTGGATGCAGAATCCATGGATAGGGAAAGTTGAGTGTGTTTTTTCATAAACATACTTTTAGGTCAGCATTTATATAATACTATGTACCTAAAATAGCACAACAAAAAAAGCTGGAGATAAAAAATATACTGAAGGCTGGAGTTGTGGTTCAGTGGTAGAGCGCCTGCCTGGCATGTGTGAGGCCCTGGGGCCATCCTCAGCACTGCATATAAATAAAATAAATTAAAAAAAAAAAGATTGACAACTAAAAATTTTTTAAAACAGCAAATGGGATAGTGTAAAAGAATACACTTTTAGTAGTCATAATAGCTAATACTAAAGTATTGACAAAAGGTTAAACACCATTATTCAGAAAATAACATTTATTGATACTCTCCTGCTTCCTCAATTTAACCCTCAATCTACTACAGTGACTTCTGCCCCCAAAATCCACTGAAAATATACTTACCAAAAATCTATGTATTCCTATTGTGCCACATTTAACAAATTCCAAAAACTCAGTACGTTGTTGCCTAAACTCTATACATCTCCTGCCCTACCAGAAACCCACTTATTATTTTGAATTCTATATTCTTAAAAAATGGCACCAGCATACTTACTTCCAATTGTCAACCTAAATTATTAACTCTTCCATTTTCAAACTTACTATCATCTCACATTTGTCCTTTCCAGAGCAATGAATAATCACTTTAAAAGTGTTATCCTAACATGTACTTCTAAGCTTTAAGCTTTGCTTCCACATGGTGACCTACAAACACCTACCTGTATCTACCTTCTACCTCCCTTTAACTTTGTTCTAACACTTAATCCTTTAATATTTAGCTCAGTCACCCTGGCAGATCCTTTCTTTAATTCCTTCAGCTTTAAAAATCCATTTTCTCAATTACTGTAGCAACCGGTGAAAGTTGCGTATCAACACTTTCTGCTTATCTGTGTATTTTCTAAACTACAATGTGAACATATTGAGGACAAGAACTCACTTATTTTCTTTCAGCACTGTCACTGGTTGGCAGATAAAAGCCTAACAATGTAGGCTGAATAAGAGATTTAAATTTTGTTTGCATCATAAAATGTATATAGAAGATAACCCAAGTAAAATTCAGGCTAATGAATTTAATTCAGATCTTTGAGTGGAGAAAAAAGTCATTATCACTTCTGGATATAAAAATGCTATTTTATAGCTGAACATGGTGGCTCATACCTGTAATCCCAGCAACTAAGGAGGCTGAAGCAAGAGGATCACAAGTTCAAAGCAAGCCTCAGCAACTTAGTGAGGCCCTAAGCAACTTACAACTTAGCAAGACCCTGTCTCGAAATAAAAAATAAAAAGGGTTGAGGATGTGGTTCAGTGGTTAGCCCCCCCCATTCAAACCCTGTTACCACCCCCCCCAAAAAACCCCTACTTTATGAAATAAACACATCTAAGTAAAATAAAATACAACTGACCTAAATCAATCCACCTCACTCTTCTATTGAGTGAATTATTTAATTTCACTGATTATCAGTACCAAGATTTGGGGATTAAATGCTTTTATCCCTGCAAAAAAAACGGAGTTTGTGAACCAGAAATACTAGATTAATTTAAGTACTAGCCTTAAGCAGAAGAGGGTTGGAAAGTAAGACAAATACAGTTCTCGCAGTAATACTATCGATAATCTAGAAAAGTGATTCTCAAACTTTAGTATGCATCAAAATCACCTGAAGGGCTTATTTCACAGATTGCTACAGTCTGTCCCCAAAGTTTCTACTTTAGTAGGTCCATACTGAAGCCCATGAATTTGTATTTCTAGTTAAGTTCCTAAACTGATAATATTTTGAGGACCACATACTGAAAATCAGAGCTGGAATTTTCTATGATGTCTAGATGAGAACAGTGTCTCTGCCACCCAATGCCAGAACTCAGCACTGACCTATTAGAAATGAAACTATAAAATCAGAGTGAAAGCAACTAAAAAAAAAAAATCCATTATAAACTGCTCAGGGTGGTAAGCTATAAAATGGTCCTACAAATATTATCCACAGCCTAATCCCTGGAACCTATGTATGTTACCTTATATGAAGGAAAATGCAGAGGGGGGACACTGGTGTAAACATGATTAAGAAATTTGAGATGGAGAGATTATTTGAGATCATTTGGGTAGACCCTAGGTATAATCACATGTACACTTAAAAAGGAGGCAGCAGGGGAAAACTGACCACATAAAGAAGGCAATGAGAAGACAGATCATAAATGTAAGAAAATGTGGCCACATCCAGGCATACCAGCAGTCACCAGGATCAGGAAGAGGGAAGGAACATTCCTCCGGAGCCTCACGATGGAGAACAGTTGTGCCAACACTATGAGTTGGGCTCTGGAATAATGATTTCAGACTTCTGGTTCTATAATAATTTCAGAACTAAGAAAGAATCCATTTCTGTTATTTAATCCATCCAGTTTGTGGTAATTTGTTAGAGCAGTCACAGGAAACTAATATACTAAAGACAGTAGGTTCACAAGAAAATGGACTTGAACCACCTCTACAAAAGGTGTTATAAACCGAAGTATTACTCCCTTCAAATTTGACTATATTTGAAGAAAAGACATTTCATTGGATAATAAATTAGATGAGGTCAAAAGAGGCCCTAACACAATATGACTTATGTCCTTGTAAGATAGACCAGGTACATAATACACTGAGAAAATGTTATCTGCAAGGATAGAGGCCTCAGGAGAAACAAAACCTGCCAACAAGTTGATCTGGAACTTACAGCCTTAAGAACTGTGAAGAAATAAGTTTGTTTTGTTTATGGCACCCACTCAGTGGTATTATGTTACAGCACTCCAAGCAGATTAATACATGTAAAAAGATACATGTGATTGCAACAACAATGTAATACTCTTAAAAATGATTAAAATGGTAAATTTTATGTTATGGACATTTACCACAACAAAAATCAAAGTATACACAAATGCCACACGTGAACATAAAGTAACTTCAACTTCACTTGTAGTTATACACCAAAATCTGAAAAAAAATTTAACCACATTTGTTCCCCCAAAACAAACCACATTTTAGACACATTTTAAAGTTTTTAAATTTATTTTTATTTTTAATCAATAGTAATTGTATACATTATATATTTATGGAGTACAATGTGATATACTGGCATGATTTTACATTATGGGATGATCAAATTAAAACTAATTAATCTATCCCCTCACAGACTGATCAATTTTTTTGTGGTAAACCATTTAATATCTAACTGTAATTTTAAAATATACAAAGCACTATTATTTATTGTCACCATTCTGTGTAATAGATTATGAAAACATTCCTAACAGAAATTCTGTACCATTTAATCAACACTGCCCCTTTCCCCAACTAAGCCCCTCGAATCTCCACCCACCCTGAACAAACACCCAATTGCTCTATATTTCTAGGTTCAACTTTTTAAAATTCCTCCGTATAAATGAGATTATATTATTGGTCTTTCTGTGCTGGCTTATTTCACTTAGCATTAAGTTCTCCAGGTGCATCCATGTTGCTACAGTTGAAATAACTTCCTTCTTATACTCCTCTGTGTACACACATTTTATTTATCTATTTCATCTACTCATGAATATCTGGGTTGCTTCCACATCTTAGATATTGTGAAATGCTGCCATAAACATAGGCAGGCAGACAACTCTTCAGCATACTGTTTTTAATTCCTTTGATATACACCCAGAAGTGGGATTAGTGGATCCTATGGTAACTCTATCTTTTGTTTTCTGAGGATTCATTTACATTCCCACCGACAGTACACAGGGTTCCCCTTTCTCCACACCCTTATACTTATTCTATCTTTTTTATAATAACGATTAGACTTTTTTTTTTTTTTTTTAAAGAATCTTGTAGGGAAATCTGATAGAAGTACTTTAAAATCCACACCGGAGAAGTATTATTAGAATATTATTTAGGTAAAATTGGGAAAGGGGTCCAGAAAAGAAGAAAACACTTTAAGTAGCTGGTATTAAGATTTTATTAAGTTGGTATTAAGGATTTTAGGAGAAGACTTAATATTAAAATATCAAATATATCATCCCTAAAACCTATAACCACAGCCTAATCATGAGAAAAACATCAGACAAATTCCAAGAGAAAAAATCCAACAATGTATCTGACCAATTCTCCTCAGAACTATTAAATTAAAAAAAATCATCTTGAGGGACCCAGGGAGAAATAACAACTAAATGAAATACAACATCCTGGAACAGAAAAAGAATATTAGGTTAAAAACTAAGGAAATCCGACTATGGTCTTTAGTTAAAAATAATGTCAAAATATTGTTTCATTAATTTTAATAAACGTACCACACCACTGTAAAATAGTAATAATAGGGAAATATGGAGGAGGGATGAATATATGGGAACACTACACCATTTTGCATAAATTTTCTGTTAGGTCTAAAACTTCAAACAAGAATTTTGAAGAGACATAAACATACTTTTAAAACTTACTTTAAAAATGAAAGTGACAATTCAAAAGATTTTAAAATTAAACTTGGTACATGTAAAAAAAATACAAGGAAGGAAAAGTGTTAAAAAATAAAAAGCACCTTTTCCAACCGTGGAGTGGAAGTGAAACTAAAAGCCAACAGCAGAAGGAAAAAGGGAAAATTCACACATAAGTTTAAATTAAACAACTCACTCTTTACCAACCCATGGGCCAAAGAAGAAATCAGTAGGGAATTTAGATTTAGAAAATGTATGAGGAAAAATGAAACAGGATATGCCAAAATGTATGGGAAACAGCAAATGCAGTACTAAAAGGGAAGTTTACACAAGTAAAAGCTTACATGAAAAAGACAACAACCTACCTTTACACCTCAAGGAACTAGAAAAAGAACAAAACAAACTAAAAGAAAAGTTAGTAGAAGGAAAGAAAAGATAAAAGTAAAGCAGAGATAAGTGGAAAAGAGTAACAAAACAATATACCCTCAAACTAAGAAAAAATAAGACTTGAATAACTAAAATCAAAAATGAAATACGGGACTTTACAATTGATGCCAAAAAGATTATGAAAGAATTCTAGAATGATTATACATGAACAAATTGGAAAGTCTAGAAGAAATGGATACATTCATGAAAACATATATGTACCAAAGCTGAATCACAAAAAATAAACTCTGAAAAACCTATAACTAATAAAAGGAGATTAGGTGAAATGATCAAGAACTTCCCAAATAAGAAAAGCCCAGGTCTACATTACTTTTCTGAAGAATTCTACCAAACATTTAAAGAATTAACACCAGTTATTTTCAAACTTCCACAGAATCAAAAAGGACGAAGTACTTCAAATGCATTCTACACTAAAACCAGACAGATTCAACAAGAAAAAAAAAAATATCCCTGGATATCCCTGGATGAACAATGCAAATATCAACAAAACATGAGCAAAAAAATCCAACACCGCATTGAATGGACTTATTCCTGATATGCAAGAATAGTTCAACATCTGAAACCAATCTACCACATTCACAAAATAAAAAGGAAAAAATCACGTTATTTCAATATATAACAATAGCATTTGGCAAAATTCAATATGAATTCATTAAAAAAAAACTCATAATAAAACAAAAAAAAAAAGAGAAGGAAATCACCTCAACATAATAAAAGCTATATACAAAAAGCCCACAGCTAACATTTTCAAGGGTGAAAGATGAAAAGTTCTTCCTCTAAGATTAAGTTTTGCAAAACTGCTCACTCTCATCATTTCTATTCGGCATAGTATTTGGAAATTCTAACAATTAGGTGAAAAATGACATACATTTATATTGGAAAAGAAAAAAGTAAAATTATCCCTGTTCTTGGATGATGTGAACTTATGGTAAAATACAACAACAAAAAAAAAACCCTAAATTTTCAAAAACAAACCAATTGTTAAAACTAATAAATTTCAGTCAAGTTTCAGAATATAAAAAACAACACACAAAAACCAGGTGCATTTACATATACAACCAATGACCAACCAAAAAAAGAAATTAAGGAAACAATCCCATTTACAATAGCAAGGAAAAGAATAAAATATTTAGGAATTAACCAAGTATGCATGATACACTTGCACACTGAAAACTACAAAATGCTGCCAAAAGAAATCTTCCAAGATACAAATACATGGAAAAATACTGTGTGATCACAGACTAAAAGACTTATAGTTAAACGTCTATACTAGCCAAAGTAATTTACAGAACCAAGACAATGCCTATCAAAATACCAATGATGCTTTTTGCAGAAATAAGAAAACCCATCCTTAACTTCATATGGAATCTCAAGGGACCCCAAAAAGCCAAAACAATCTTGATAAAGTACAGCAAAGTTGAAAGTCCCATTGTAAAGTAACAGTCATCAAAACAGTGGTAGTAGGACTTAAAAGACCAACGACAACAACAAAACAATGAAACAAAATAGAGAAGCAAGAAATAAACCCATGAACTTAGGGTCAAAGGTACAAAGACCACAGAATGGGAAAAATCTCTTTAGCAAATAGTGTTTGGAAAACCCAATATCTTTCTCAGCAAAGGAAACAATCAATAATGTGAAGAGGAGCCAACAGAATGGGAAAAAAATCTTTATCCCACCCACCTCAGACACAGCACTCATCTCCAAGATATATAAAGACTTCAAAAAACTTAACACCAAAAAAACCTAATAACCCAATCAATAAATTGGCTAAGGAACTGAACAGACACTTCACAGAAGAAATACAACTGATCAACAAATATATGAAAAAATGTTCTTTATCTCTTGTAATTAGAGAAATGCAAATCAAACTACTCTAAGATTTCATTTCACTCCAGTCAGAATAGCAGTTACCAAGAATACAAGCAATACTATGTTGGCAAGGATGTGGGGAAAAAGGTACACATACACTGTTGGTGGGACTGCAGATTAGTGAAACAACTTTGGAAGGCTGTATGGAGATTCCTCAGAAAACTTGGAATGGAACCACCATTTGACCCAGCTATCCCACTCCTCCATTAATAACCAAAGGACTTAAAAATCAGCATACTACAATGAAGAAAGCACATCAATGTTTATAGCAGCTCAATTCACAATAGCGAAACTATGGAACCAACCTAGATGCCATTCAACAGATGAATGGATAAAGAAAATGTGGTACATATATGCAATGGAATATTACTCAGCCTTAAAGAAGAATGAAATTATGGCATTTGCAGGTAAATGGATGGAGTTGGAGAATATCATGCTAAGTGAAATAAACCAATCCCAAAAAACCAAAGGTCAAATGTTTTCTCTGCTACACAAATGCTGGATCCATAGTGGGGGGTAGAAGGAAGAATGAAGATAGGGAAGAATGAAGGAACTTTGGATTATACAGAGGGGAGTGAGGGGAGGGGTTGGGTAGGTGGGAAGGGGAAGAACAGTAGAGTGTGAGACAGACATTACCCTATAAACATGTATGAGAAGAATTTTTTTAAAAAATATTTATCACTGTCAAAAAAAGTTAATGAAAATAAATAAAAGTTTATTTAAAAATCACCCGATATTCACTTGCAAAATAAAGAAGTCAGATCCTTACTTTATACCATGTATAAAAATTAAATCAAAATGGAAAGACCAAATATAAGATCTAAAACCATAAAACTCCTAGAAAAACAGGAGAAAAACTTCAGGACATTGGATTTAGCTGTTAATTTTTGGGTATGACACCCAAAAACATAAGCAACAAAAGCAAATGTTGACAAATAGGACCAGATCAATTGTAAAACTTATGCACATCAATGGAAACAATCAACAGAGTAAAATGATAACCTATGGAATGGAAGAAAATATTTACAAATCATATATCTGATAAGGGTTAATGTCCAAAATACATAAGGAACTCATGTTCAACAACAAAACAACAAATGACTTAATTTTTAAAATGGGCAAAGGACCTGAGTTAACTGTCAATGAGAATATAAAATGATACAGTCATTCTAAGAATTAGTACGTGGTTTCTCAAAAAATTTAATGGAATTATCAAGTGATTCAGCAATCCTACTTCTAAGTACATATGCAAAAGAATTCAAAGCAGAATCTCAGAGAGGTATTTGCATAACCATGTTCATAGCAGCATTATTCAAAGTATCAACAAAGTGGAAGACAATTCAACTGCTTACCACTGAATGAATGTGTAAGTAAATGTAGTAACATATATATATGTGTACATATATATATATATATATATATATATATATATAGAGAGAGAGAGAGAGAGAGAGAGAGAACTGAATGTTATGTAGTCTTCAAAAAGAAGGAAAACTTGTCACATTCAACAACATGGATAGATCTTAATAGCATTACTAAGTGAAATACGCCAATCACAAAAAATAAATACCATATGAGTCTCCTTATATAAATTATCTGAAGCAGTCAAAATCACAGAAACAAAGAAGGGTGGTTGTCAAGGTCTTAGGGGAGAGTGCAGGCAAAAACAGTATTTAATGGGTACAGAGTTTCAGGTTTCCAAAATTAAAAAGTTCCAGAGATTTGTTGCTTAAGATGAATATACTTAAACATTAGGAAAGTATACATTTAAAAATGGTTAAGATAGAAGACTGAAAGTAATGTGTATTTTATCACAATAAGAAAAATACATAAATAAAATAAAGAGAAAAAAACATTTAACAATGAAATAACAAACAGGATTTGGCCTCCTGTCTAAAAAAGCCCAAGAAACCAGAAAACATACAAAATCAGACTTTTCATATTTTAGATATCAGGCAACCACCAACTACTCGTAATGAACCTATAAGAAGGTAAATAAGGTAAGCAACTTACTGCCTGGACAAAGTACACACCCCTACCCAGGAAAGGGATACACAGGCAGAATGTGGTATTCCTTGAGTTGGGGAGACTGAGTTCAAAGTCCAAAGAAGTCAAGACAGCCAGAGATCTCAGGACAGCATAATGGACAAGACTACACAAAGAGAGAATACCTTTAAATGTCCAGTTGCCCAAGGATTAGAACAATCATGCATGGAAACTAAACAAGGTCAAGAGTCACCCAAAAAGATGAGAGGCAATACTTGACCCTAGACTCACAGAGTCAGAAATTATGCCTGATCTCTTCACACAGAGTAATAAACTTCACAAACTCACCTAACACTGGCTTCGAAGTGATCTTGCCTCAACAGAGAGTTAACCTAAAGTACACTCTGTCTTGAATATGTAACCCTAAACTACATGCTGTTTAAAGACAGATTAAAAAGGGGAATGTGGTAGAGGAGGGAAGAATTACTAAGTGACACCAGAAAGCTTTTGATAGTGAATATATTCATTAATTTATGTGGTGATAGCTTCCTGAATGTATACATACGTCAAAACTTGTCAAATCATGTACAGTCAGCTCTTCATATCTGTGGTCTCTGCATCTGTGTATTCAAACAACCATATGCTGAAAATATTCAGGGGGTGGGGTATTCTATCTGTACTAAACATCTACTTTTTTTTGTCATTATTTCCTAAATAATATAGTATAATATCTATTTATAAAACATTTACATTGTATTATATATCATAAGTAATCCAGAGACAATTTAAAACATACAGGAGAATATGTGATATTCAAATATTACACCATTTTATATAAGAGACTTGAGCATCACCAGATTTTGAGATTCTGGAAAGGTCCTGGAACCAATCATTCATGGATACCACCCTTTAAATATGTATGTTTCACTGAATATCAATTATACCTCAATCTGTAATTAACAAAACAACCAAATTAAAAAGCAGGCAGAAGATTTGAAGCAGTACTTCATAAATACTGTATGAATGATGAATAAGTATGAGAAAAAATACTTGATATCATTTGTCCCTAGGAAAGTACAATGAAAGCCATAATGAGACATTACTACACAACTAGAATAATGTCTAAAATTATTAAGACCAATCATACTGAGTGTTGGGTGAGCAAGTGGATGGATGAAATCTCAAAATAATTATGCTGAGTGAAAAAATCCAGACAAAAGAAGTACATATTGCATGGTTCCACTTATACAAAATGCTAAGATATCCAAACTATCCTATAAATGACAAAAAAGCAGATCAGTCACTGCTTGAGCACAGAGGGAAAAGTAATGATGAAGAATTATCTAAGGACACAAGGAAAATTCTAAAAGTAAAAAATATTACCTTGATCATGGTGATTTCATGAGTGTATGCCTATTCAAACTGTACACTTTAAACGTGGTTTATTATATGACTATTATATTTCAATAACTTAAAAATTCACAATGTGCAAAGAATGATAAATATAGAAAAATATTTAAATCTCAAAATAAATTTAGAATGACAATAAATTAAAACAAAAAGATCACTATAAAAGTGCAAGTGCAAGTGAATCATCTTCCAACAATTTACCAACATCTACCTACAAATGGTAATGCTATACAATGCTTCCAAAATCTCATCAGATCCATTCTGTCAAACAAACATCCCCCAGAGTCACCTGAACTAAAGGGCACATATATACATAATTTATATCTATACCCAAACATAACATTTACTGAACTATGAGATCAGAACTAAACACATATTAAAAATTAATCTAATTTAGATCGGATCAAAATAGATGATTGCAAAAACAGCCCCAATTCTGCATTACCCAATTATTCATTCACATTATTTGGCAAAAAAAAATTTCTATTTTCTCCCATCAAGAGATAGAAGTCTTTTTTCCCAGTCCCTTAACTCTGAAATTGACATTATGAGGAACTCATAAGAGGATGCCACAGATTTCAGTTTGTCCATTCTGAATCTAGGCTCATGAGACCTGCTCTTTCAGAAATTTCCTACCACCATGAAAACAAACTCTTTAATTGGTCGGAGGATCAGAAGACATCTCGGATGTTCCACCCTATCCTGGAGCAGCCTATATCCCAAACATATGATAGAACCCAGCCAGGAACAGCAGAGCCACCTTCCTAACTGGCTACTAAACCACAGATTCATAAATAAACTTGGCCAAAACCAGAAACACTGCCTGGCTGAATCACAGACTTATTCTAACAACAGTTTTATTGCTTTACACCAAATTCCAGAGAAATTTGCTATACCATAGTAATAACCAACTGCAGTAACAGCTAAGTGAATAAGTAGGACTGAATTGACAATATCAACTCTATCTTATTACCATAATTCAGTTTTTCTTATCCTTAGGCATTTAGAATAGCATATGTTCTTTCTCTCTTAACTTTTGAAGACAAAGGGGAACAAAGGGACCAAAAAGAACTAATTATTTAATTAACAGTGATTCTACAAAACTTTTGTCACAAGTTTTTCAAACCAGATATGTAAAAACTGAACAAAATCATTTTTGTAAGTAATATCACCAATTATAATTTGTTGTGAAATTTTCGTGTTAGTTTGACTGAATCCGACCATACAGTAAAGTTTTTCAGGACACTCCAAAATCTATTAAAATTGTTATACAGCAATCTGCTACCTTACTTATTAGTCCCACAATTTTTGTTAATGGCACCCAGATTTTCCTTTTGGAATAAATTCTTCCTCAACTATTAAAGTGGCACCAATCCTGAGATGCTGGATGGAGGGATAAATAAATGACCCACAGGTTAATCAGAGTACCTTTTCCTCCTTGCCATAGTAATTTATTCATGGATGGGAATACAGCTCAAGGCAGGATATATCTGGAATTCTACTCAAGATGTTTATAAAAACTACTAGAAAAGTGTCACTCTTCAGCAGAAACAATAGCTATGAGAATAATGTAGGTCAGAGCAGCCAGTGGCCACCTTTGCCACTTCACTGAGAACAAAATAGAAGAATTAGAAAGAAGTCACCAGTGAAGAAATTCAAGCAAAAAGACATCTTCCAAATATCATAGTAACCCTTTAAACCAAACATGCCTGAAATAACTGCAATAGTGGAAGAGTCAGGTGATCCTCATTAACCCTCCCACAGAGACCTATTAGAGATATTTAACAAAATATTAAAACCCATCAATTTGAAGGTATCAGAAAGCTTACACAACAATAAATGATGACCAAGTCAAGATTCCAGAGAAAATGGAAATCTACAGATGTGAACCAAGCAAACGGGGATCCTTTTACCTTGGAATAATTATCAATACAGATGAGACAGCTGATCAGTATTTCTGACACTGTTGTAGAGCTAGGGACACAAAAGGTTCAGAAATGGCTAAAATCATATTATTATAATTTGGATCTTAAATGTCACACCCAAAGGCCATATGCTAAAGGCCTGGTTGCCTGCCTGTGGCACTACTGGGAGGTGGTGGAACCTTTAGGAGGTAGGGCCTAACAGAAACAGTTAGGTCATTGGGGGTGTGGGTGTGCCCGTGAGTCTTTTTGCTTCCCAACCACCATGAACTAAGCAGTGCTGTAGCAACATGTACTCTTCACCAGCATGATGTACTGTGCTGCCACAAGCCCAAAGCAACAAGCAAGCATGAACTGAAACTTCACAAACGGTGAGTCAAAATAAACTTTTTCTCTGATAAGCTGCTTCTCTTAGGTGTTTTGTCAGAGCAATGTTAATCTGAGTAACACACATACTATATGCTGACCACTGAGTTAAGATTCCAAAGAACTCAAGTCAGTCAGAAGTAAACTAGCCCTTTTAAATATACTGCAGTTCTACTCAAGACACCTAGGTGACCAAATAACAAAAATCTCTATCCCCTAAATTTAATTAAGGCAATCTCCAAATTTCTTGTCACCATAAGTGTCTGGCACACACAAAATAAAAATTATCTCTGGAGAAAGATGGTATCACCCTAAGACTCACAACTTCGACCTGGAAAAGCAATTGGAAATTTACAGGGCAAAAACACAGCAGTTAGGGAAACAGGGATGAAAGAAAAGTTCTGACTATAAACTGTGCCCTGGTCACTTGACGTCTAACAATGCAGACACAGAGGAGACCTGAGGGGGCTGAAAGGAAAAAAATGCAGAGACCAGAAAGAATGCTACATTTGAAAAATAGAGCTGTCCTCTGAGTTGGTTGCTTTTCCAATACAGTGCATTCCCCAACTGTGCAGTTTGGGCAGCAGAAAGCTGCAACTCTCAAGGGCCAAGTGCCAGAGGACAGAGCCCAAGCCCCAGCCTGGGGCCCAACAACACAAAAGGAAATTAGTGGAATCCTTAGAAGCAAGAAAATCACAGGACAAGCTTTAAAATCTGACTATAAACTCCAAATCTTTGGGTAAAAACCAACTTAGACACGGAGAGACCTCTAAAACACCAAGCCAAAAAAAAAGCAACAACTGGAAACCAGAAGAGAAAAGACATCTCAGGAGCTGCACACGCCAAGAGATACTAAGTTTGCATTCTAAGACTAGGCAGGTTAACCATCTAAAACAAAGTTTAACAATTCCAAGCATACTTAACAGAATCCAGTATTTAAAAGATATGTATAATGTCCAGTTTTCAAACAAAAATGACATGACATGCAAAGAAACAGGAAAATCTGACCCACACAAAGGAAAAAAAAGGGGAAATCAATATACTAAATTTGAGTATATCTGAAACTTGAAAATAGTACACAAAGAATTCAAAGGAGTTATTTTAAGTAACATTACAAAAAGTAAAAGAATATATATTCAAACAATTGATTGAAACAATAAGAAACAGCTTAAAAGTAACTGAAATTCTAAAAACTTACCAAATAGGCTAAACAAAAAAAGAAAGATTGGTAACCTCAAAAATAGCAAAATAAAACTGTACAATCCAAAGATAATTAAGTAACTAAAGAAAACCCTAGGGTCTCAGAAACTAGTAGGACATTACCATGTAGTCCAATGTAACTAAAGTCCCACAAAAAAAAAAAAAAAAGAAAAAGAGTAAAAAAAGAGTGCCCCCCCAAAATGTTGAAGAAGTAATGGCCAAAAACTTCTTCAATTTGATAAAAAGCACTGACTTAGAGAACCAAGAATCTCAACAAACCCAAGAAAGATAAACACAAAGAACTACTTTTACATATATATATACATATATCTTAGTCAAGTTACTGAAGACTAAACAGAAAACCTTGAGAGTACCAGAGAAAAATGGTCACACAATTCTAAGACTGGCTTATCCTCAGAAAAAATGAAGGTGAAAAAATAATATTTTCAGAAAAGTAAGAATTGTGTCTGTGCCTGCAGATAAAACCAAGAGAGTTTAAAGGTGGGCCAGTGGAAGAGGAAAAAAGTAATAAAAATACTTAATCCAAAAGATCTCAAGAAAGGTTAGAAAAAGAACACAATGGGAGAACTATAAAGCATCTAAGGTGGCACATTTAAGCCCAAATAAATCAATAATGATATAAAATCTAAATAATTAAACAAGACAGACTGAATTGAAAATAAACAATGATATGGTACAAACACAAAGCAGTTCTAAAACAAAGGCACAGAAAACTTCAAAATAGAAGGCTGCGGGATGGCGAATGAATCATACAAATACTTGCTATAAGCAGACTATGGGATAGTTATGCTATTATCAATCGAGGTAGATTTCAAAGCAAAAAGCATTATTAAAGATGAGAAACAATAATGATAAAAGCTTCAATTCATCACAAACAAAGCTTCTAAATATGTGTACACTAATAACTTTCTATTATAGGAATTCAAATATTTAAAACAAAAATGGACATATCAAAGACAAATTCACAACAGATTTCAACAAATCTCTTAATTAAATCATTATGCAGAAAATGAATTGGCAGAGATGCAGAAATTCTGAAAAACATGATTAGCAAACCTAAAAACAGACCACAATGAAATGAATATTTGTTTCCATCCCAAAATTCTTATATTGAAATACTAACCTCCAACAAGATGGTTTTAGGTAAAGGCTCTGAAAAATAATTAGGTCGTGAAAGTAAAGTCTGAATGAAAATGATCAGTGCCCTTTTATAAGGAAAGGTTTCTCACTGTTATTCCCACATGTGAGGACACAGCAAGAAGACATCAGTCTGCAACCTGAAAGAGGGCTCTCAGCAGAACACAACCATGCTGGCACTCTATCCTCTGATTTCAGCCTCCAGAACTGTGAGGAATACATTTCTGTTGTTTATAAGTGACCCAGTCTATGGTACAGGTTAAACATCCCTAACCCAAAACTGTGAAATCTAAAATACTTCAAATATCCAAAACCTGGGGCTCAAAGAGAATACAGATATCCCAAAATCAATAATAATAAAAATCCAAAATACAAAGTATTTTGGATAAGGGATATTCAACCTATATTTTCTAACAGCAGCACAGCTAAAACAAATACACGCACATGCACACACACACACACACACACACACACACATATACACATACATACATACACACATACACTGCACCAAAAAACTGCAGGATACACCTTCTTTTCAAATACACACAAAACAATGTAAATGGAACAAGGTCAATAAACATACAAAAGTTGCTCAGTACTCAATCACCTTGAGAAATCAGGGAAATGCAAAGTACTGAGATTCCACTCTATACCATCTAGAATGTACAATTAAAGACTGTCAATACAAAGTGTTAAGATGAAAAACAAAAGGAATTTAGGTGGTGAAACTGTGTACTGTTACAAACACTTTGAACACACACATATCATATAAACTAGTTACTGAACTCCTGAGTAATATAAATGTATGTATATGTATACATTAATTAGGAAATCAATGGCAGCATTTTTCTTAATAGCCTAAAACTGTTAATAGCCCAAATTTTCACCAATAACAAAATTAATAAACCATGGACTATTCAAACAGTATACCATACAGCAATGAAAATATGAGCTACAGTTATAACTCTAGAGATAAATGTCAAAAACATAATGTTAAAAAAGCTAAGATCCATTTATACAAATTTTATTTTTAAAATATAAAAATATTTTTCAAAAAAAATTTTAGGTGATAAAACTACAAAACAAAAAGAGAACCCCAACCCCCCCCCCCCCAATAAAAGACAGAATGTTAGTTGCCTAAGAGAAAAGGGAAGTTTTTGATTGGGGTGGGCAGCATTACCCATTACCAACCTTGCCCTAATTCTTTCATATTTCAAGCAACAGACTTACACTAGTATCTTTTTTTTAACTTTAGATAAAACTGCCCCCTATGTAAGAAAATGACAATTCTCTGACAATCCCTCTACAATTCCTGAAAACTGTATCATAACCACACAAGAGATCAGCTGATTTCTGAGAAAACTGCAAAAACATTTCAATGGGGGAGGGGAGGGTCCTTTCAACAATTAGTGCTGAAGCAATAAGATGTAAATACAGAGGAAATTACCTGAACTTCAATCTCTGTACAACTTCAATCTCTATACTAGTACTAACTCAAAATGGATCAGATGTAAGTGTAAAATGTAAAACTATGAAACTATAGCCAGGAGAAAATCATTACCTAGAAAGATTTCCTAGAAATATTATCAAAAGCACAATTCACAAAAGAAAAAAATACAACAAACTGGATTTCATCAAAATTTAAGCACTCTAAAAAATGCTTTTAAGTGTATGAAAAAACAAGTGAGAAAATGTTTGCAAACTACATACTTGACCAAAGATTCATCTAAAATATTTTTAAAACTCTCAAAACTTAACAGTAGAACATCAGCAAAAATATCAGAAGGGACACTTTCAAAAAGCACCTTCTTCATAAAACCAACAACAGTGGCAAAAATTTGAAAATCAACTTTTTCTGAACTCAAAAATAACCAACAGCTTGCATAATCCAAAGGACAGTTTATTCAAGCCAGATGGCTGAGCCTTGGTGTTTCAGTTAGCTTTGTGGGGCTGTAACCAATATACCCAACAAGAACAATTTAAGGGAGGAAAAGTTTATAGGTTCAGCCCATCATCAATCAACTCCAAAGCTCTGGGCCCAAGGTGAGGTAGGAACATCAAGACAGAAGGGTGTCCTAGAGAAGAGCTGCTCAGTTCATGATAACCAGGAAGCAGAGAAAGACTCAAGGGTGCCAGGGACAAAATATAAACTCCAAATGCCTGCCCCTCAGTGACCTACTTCCTCCAGTCACACCCTATCTGCCTAAGCTGCTACTCAGTTAATATATTCAAATGATTAGTGGATATCCCACTTGAAAATCTGTCATCTGACATATGTGGTGGTACCCTGGAAAGCTATCTTAATTTGAACTGACTCAGAACTCAATCAATAAAAAAAGCTCCCCCCTACTCAAAAAAACCATACACACAACTCCAGGGCATCTGCCAAAAACAATCAGAAGCAATTGTTTCATAGTAAAACTGGCTGAGGCAAAGGATAACAGGTAGGACAAACAATAGATGGACAAAATGATGACAACAAAACAAATACAAAAGCTGGGAACTTTGAAAAGTTCGACATATTCCTCAGAATCTAAAAGACCTTGTTGAAAATGTGCAGGTCTGTGCACATGCCCAGGAAAGATCTGAGAAGGCCCTAAGTATCCACATCTGTCTAACCCTGAGGCTCCAAAAATGCAGAAAGTGAAGAGTAGAGAGTTGTAAACTTTCTAGTTGAGTGTTAGAAGTGTTGAAGGTGTTGCACAGAACCTCAACAAACCATGGGAAATATATTAGAACCTCAACAAACAATTAGAAATAAATGAATCAAGAAATTTAAGGAAATCTCTGTTCAATGACTAGTGGACCACCGACCTAACTGGACAGAGATTTCAGTGGCCACACCTGACAATACAGATTTTATACAGTTCACTCAGAAAAATCACTAAAACCCACAACAACCAACACTGGAGTGGGGGATATGATTACCAAGGGTGCTACATTGTTTAAAACATATAGTTTTCAACCAAAAAATACACAACACTTTAAAAAATAAAAACAAGAAACTATAATTCATATATACAAGAGGAAAAAAGTAGTCAAAAGAAAATGTTCCTAAGATTAAGTTCAACCCACAGATTGAACTCAATTAGACCAAGTTTTAAAATCAGTTATTTTAAATAAATTTGAAAAACTAAAGAAAATCCAAATATGAAGAATTAGAGGAAATGATATGACTCACAAATACACTATCAGTAAGAGATAAAATTATGAATGGGAACCAAATAGACCAAAATTTTGGAATTTAAAAGTATAATAACTAAAATAATACACTAGAAGGCTTGCACAGCAAATATGAACAGACAAAAGAAAAAAATTAGTAAACCTGAAAACAGATCAATTGAGATTATCCAGTCTGAGGAACAAAACAAAAAATGAAAAAGAAAAACGAGTAAGGCCTAAGAGACCCGCAGGATCCCATTAAATGTAACAATATAACATAATGGGAGTTACAAGAGAAAGGGAAGATAACAGAGTACAAAGAATATTTGAAGAAATGTGACTAAAAATTCCCTGGAATGTGATTTAAAAAAAAAAAATCACCTAAACACCCCCAAAAGTTCAAGGAACTACAAGTAAGATAAATTCTGAGATCCATCCCTACACACATCATAATGAAACTGTCAAAAGGCAAAGAATCCTAAAAGAGGCAAGAGAAGCAACTTACTACATTTAGAGAAGATTCTAAATAATACTATCATTTTTCAACAGAAATCACAGGGGTTGATGGTAGTAGGAAAACACATTTAAAGTACTGAAAGAAAAAAGATCATCGACCAAGAATTCTGTATTTTTCAAAACAGAAGGATATCAAGATACTCAAATACTAGAAAACTGTCTTCAGGTTGAAAGGAAAGCATACTAGATGGTAACTTGAATCTATGTGAAGCAATAGAGCATAGTGAAGGTAACTACATGGTTAAATATAAAAGTAAATGTTTTTGCATGTGTGATTCTTTGTCTCCTATTTGATTTATAAAATGAAAGGATGTTGTCTGTGTAACAATAATAGTACAAAGGAAGGGAAGGGAATAGAGCTATACAGAGCAAAATTTTTTAAAAAATTTATTAGTTGCTGATGAGTATTTATTTGTATGTGGCGCTAAGAATCAGAACCAGTGCCTCACATGCTAGAGCCACAATCCCAGGCCCCAGAGCAGAATTTTTGTAAATTTTTGAAACTAACTTGATACTACTTTGTGATAATCATTAACCACTTAGAAAATGGGGAAAAAAAATATGTAGCATAAAACAAAGGATTCTAAAGTTGTACTAGAAAATACTTGTTTAAAAATTATGATTATTAATCCAGGTTAATTGACTAAATTAATGGGTTTCTCTGTGACATTTCTATGCAGGCACATATAATGCTTTGTTTGAATTCACCCCAATATTCTTTTTTTAAAAAAATATTTTTTAGTTGTCAACAGACCTTTATTTTACTTACTTACAACCATGCAATGCTGAGGATCGAACCCAGGGCGTCACACATGCAAGGCAACTGCTCTACCATTAAGCCACAACCCCAGCCCTAATATTCTCTTTGGCCTTCTCCCTCCCTCCCTGTCACCTACTCCTTCCATATTCCCTCTTCTACTTAGAAAATGTCTATTCAACACAACAGGAGGCACTAAAGGAATAGAGGAACAACAAAAAATTCTTAAGACATACAGAAAACAAATAGCAAAATGGTAGACATTTATCCTCCCTTATCAGTAATTACATTAAATACAAATTAACTGAGCATTCCAATCAAAAAGCAGAGATTGGCTGAATATGTAAAACAACATAATCCATCTACATGCTGTCTATAAAGGAAACACTTTAGATTCAAATACACTGAAAGTGAAAGGATGAGAAAGATATGTCATACAAACGGTAATCAGAAGAGAGCCAGGCTAGGGGTGGTGAGGCATGCCTATAAGCCCAGTGTCTTGGGCTAAAGCAGAAGGATCACAACTTCAAAGCCAGCCTCTGCTATCTAGCGAGGCACTAAGCAACTTAGATCCTGTCTCAATACAAAAAATAAAAACTGGGCTTGGGATGTGGCTAAACACCACAGGGTTCAATCCCTGGTGCCAATAAAAAAAAAAAAAAAAAACGTGAGCTGGAATGGTTATCCTCAAGACATAATAGACATTAAGACAAAAATGTTTACTACAAACAAAATACATTTTATAATAAAAGGCTCTATCAATCAAAATTATGTCAATTTTAAACATATATACAACAGCTAAAAAGGAGCACCAAAGTACATAAAGCAGAAACTGATAAAACTGAAAGGACAATGACAATTTAAAAATAACAGTTGGAAACTTCAATACCTCACTTTCAATAATGATTATAGTAAGAAAGATGATCAAAAAGGAAAGAGAAATCAGTCAACATCTTAATTGGAGAAATGTAAATTAAAGCCGCACTGAGATTTCTTCTCGCTCCAGTCAGAATGGCAATTATCAAGAATACAGGTAACACTAAATGTTGGCGAGGATGTGGGGGAAAAGGTGCACTCATACATTGCTGGTGGGACTGCAAATTGGTGCAACCACTCTGGAAAGTAGTATGGAGAGTCCTCAGAAAACTGAATGGAACCACCATTTGACCCAGTTATCCCATTCCTCAGTATATACCCAAAGGACTTAAAATCAGTATACTATAGTAACACAGCAACATCAATATTGAAAGCAGCTCAATTCACAATAGCTAAGCTATGGAACCAACCGGGGTGCCCATCAACAGATGAATGGATGAAGAAAATATGTTACATATATACAATGGTCTATTACTCAGTCATAAAAAAGAATGGAATTATGACATCTGCCAGTAAGTGGATGGAACTGGAGACTATCATGCTAAATGAAATAAACCAATCCCAAAAAACCAAAGGCTAAATGTTCTCTCTGCTATGTGGATGCTAACACACAATAAGGAGGGAGGGAACAGAAGTTCATTGGATTAGACAAAGGGGAGGTGGGAAAAGGAAAGACAGTAGAATGACTCGGACATGACTTTCCTAGGTTCAAATATGAAAGAATATAAGATAAGTGCAACTCCACATCATGTACAACCATATGAATGGGAAGTTATACTCCATTTATGTATAATATGTCAAAATACACTCTACTGTCATGTACATCTAAAAAGAAAAAACTTTAAAAAAAAAAAAGGAAAGAGAAAACCTGAATACTATAAACTAACTAGACTTAACAAAAATTTAGAGAACATGCCACTCAATAACAACAGAATACACATACTTCTCAAGAGAATGAGGAAAAGCCTCCAGTATAGACCATAGGTTAGGCCATATAAAAGTCTCAGTAAATTTAAAAGGAATAAAGTCATATTAAGTATACTTTCTGACTACAATAGTATACATCTAAAAATCAGTAAGAAAACTAATATATGTAGGAATTAAACAACTCCAAAAAAAAAAAAAAATCAGTAAGTCAAAAAAGAAATCACATGAGAAATTAGAAAATATGCTGAAATAAATGAAAATAAAACACAACATACCAAAATTGAAGAGAGGACGGGAATGCAGTGTTTACAGGGAAACTTAGGTAAGGCTACATTTAAAAAAGAAAAAAGATTTCAAGTCCATAACCTAATCTTCCATGTTAAGAAATCAGAAAAAGATAAACTAAGCTCAAAGCAGACAGAAGGAAGGAAATAAAAACTAGGCAGAAATAAATGAAACACAGAATGTATAGGAAGAACAGTTTGGAAGTAACTTTCCTTCAGGATTTTGAGGGCATCACTCTATTATTAACTGTTTTCTAATGCAGATTTGTAATCCTTTCTATATTCTCCATTCCTGGAAATTTTCACAATCTTTCTTTTATTTCTGGTGTCTACAATTTCACCATGTTCTACCCTAATGTGGTTTTTTTTTTTAATGAATATGCTGAACATCCAATGAGAACTTTCATTGTGGAAGTTAAAGGTTTTTGCTCAATTTTTCTTAATTTCCTCCACCCTCTTCTTCTATTCTGTAACTGTTTTTCATATGTTGAACCTGCAGTGTGTTCTTCAAATTTTATTTTCTCCTGCTTTATAGCTTCTTGTCCAACTTTGTGGGAGATTTTGTTCTCAACTTTTATTATCCAATTCTTCTATTGTTTCATATTCCAAATTCCCAACCCTTCTATTAAGTATTTCATATTCTCAATTTCTAAAAGCACTTCCTTTTTTCCTAAGCAATGTTTTTTATAGCATAATTTCTTGTTTCAAAGATGCAATATACTCCTAGATACAAAGACAGCAATAACAAGTATTCTTCTTAAAGTGTTTTCTATTTTCTTTTCTCTCATATTGAGCTTATTTTCAAATGTTTGGTGATCCTTAGTCTCATATTTAAAGTGAGGTACTTAAAAATTACTTTGAAATTCTGTGTTGTGTAGTGGACTAAGTGTCACTGTAGAATGATCAATCTGGTCATTTACCTGATGGATCCTTATCTACTATTATCAGTTGGTCTTTTCCCCTGAGCTTATCAGTTTTGCCCTAACAGGCTGACAATTTAAATCTCACATCTAGGGGTAGGTACCTTACAGTCAGTATTTTCAGAATCACAAGTGGGAAAAGAGGCCAAAGGTGATTTTTAGTTTAACATATACATTTCTACTTAAATCCCCCTGACTTTAGAAATGACGTGCTTAACCTGAGCTGTGCCTAGTATTCTCAAGTACCAGAGATCCTCCAAATGAATGTAACAGAAAAAATTTGGATGAATTATGAGATGAAGGGAATGCAGTGTTTATGGCATTACTTACTTGTTATACAGATTTTTGGACAATTCTTTCAGAAGTACCCACAGTCAACAATTCCTAAAGCATCTCAGGTATCTATAAAACTAATCCTAAACCAATTCTAGGCCTTTTCCACTTAGTGGAAGTTAGCTTTCTCTACAGTAGTTACTTAACACTTGTTGCTTTCCAGTTTCCAGAGTTTTACTGCTGTGATCACCAAGTTTTTCGTGTCCTTAAGATTCTATGCTTTTTAGAAATTCTATTAGCTATCATGCTTAAATGAACATTCATCTGATCAATATAATATGACATTTCCTCATTGTTAAAAAGCATATGAACTTGTTCCAGTAGAATATAGGGTTTTAATAGTCTAATTAATAGTTAATAGTTTTATTAATAGTTTAATAGTTACTATATTTTGGCTTTTATATTGAGTTTTCTACACTACTGTAAACAATATTGACATATATTCTCTTACATAAATCCAAATATTCTTTGAGGTCTAACATATAATTTTAAAATCAAACGAATGTTAAAAGAATGTGTATTCTTTAGTGTGAACAAAATTTGACATCCTTTAGTAAATAAAACTTTACTATTCAAATCTTTCCAGCCTTAATTTTTGTTCCATCTATAAAATTCTAGAAGGTGAATTAAAATCTGAAAACAAGCTTGATATTGTCTAGTAGACCTTTTAATTAACTAAAATATTCTTTTCTTCATATAATCGTTTTGGCTTGGAATTATCCTTTGGTTGGTATCAACAATGTTATTACCTCACACTTTTTCTGCCAGTTTAGTAGATATTTTTTCCATTTCTTGATTTTCAACATTTGTGTTACTTTGTTTAGGTAAGACTTATAAAAACTCAAAATTTTTAATTCAATCTTTAAAGGAGACAGGGTGAACAAATCAAGACTAGTTAAATTAAAAAGCTATTTGAAGAGGTTAAACCCGAAAGCAGGAGAATCAGGTTTGGAAAATAAGATGAACCAAAAGATGGTAAGTCAAACAATACCCCACTAAAGGATGTCCTAGAGTGCCATTTTGTGTCACTCTTAATAGCACTGCTACCCTAAGACATTCACTGAATAGCATGGGACTTCTGAAAAGTCACAGTCACTGAAATATTTCTTATCTCCTTTTCTTTTCTATATGAGCTGTTTCAGGAGAATCAGGTTATCTGGAACAGTTAGCTTCCAAGTTCCAACCCCTTTCAAATGGTTACCTCTCCTCTTGCATATACTGATATTTTCATTGCCTTTCACCTTACAGGTACTGAAGGCAAAGTAAGCAAGTAAGAGTGGGCCTCCTGCCAAGAACCTTGAGTCAAACAGGGGTATAAACAAATTAGGCATTAAATTCAGAATGGGGCTTTCAAGAAAGCTTCCTATTCCCATACCATCAGTTCATGGGGATAATGAGAATAGACAGTACTACTGTCCCCTCTTCTCACCAATACTATCTATACAGAGACTCCCAAACTTCAGATATGTAGATGAAATTTCTAGTTTCCAATGATGGTAAGGGACAATCTTTCAATTTAGTTGATTTCACTCAATAGGTAACCTGGCCCCTTTTAACTATATCCCCAGAATCTCATTACAACATCTTTAATAAAGTTAGAACTATAATAACTGTGAAAATGGTTAAAATGTAAATATGTTATATTAAAACTAACATATACTATGTTAAAACTCTAAGATTCCATTAACTTCCAAACTTTTGTTCTGTTTCTTATTTCTTAAAAATAAAAGCAAAGAGTTTTAAAATTATATTACTGTTGTAATTTTTCAAATTCTATTTTAGAATGATCTTTACTCATTTTAAAACAAACTATACATTCAATTTAGGAGCTCTTAACTTACAGTGAGGACAAACATCTGACATTTTAATTATCAAAAAGTACTACTGAAGAGATCCAAGATGGCAGACTGGAGGAAGGCTGCATTCCTTGTTGCTCCTTAACTCAGGTTTCAAGCAGAGGATATCTGTTTCTCTGTGAGGCAGTCTTTGCTGCTTATCAATCCCCTGCTGTTTACCCCATTTGTCCACCTCAATCACCTGCAGTCTGCAAGCACATCGACTACTTTTTGAGTGCAGATTGCTCAATGACTGCCCCCTATCATCCTCCAATTGCCTATCTGCCTGCCTCTTGCCTTCCCATTCCCTGCCTTTCACCTGCACATCAAAGACCACCTGAGGTCCACCCGCCAATCTTCCACCAGTAGCCTGCTGACCAAAAACAGACCACCAGCAGATCACCAGCTGCTTGGTTGCCAGGAAGTCCACTGTCACAGTACTCCCAGGATTGGTTTCAGGTGGCTACCACCATTTTGAGAATAGGACCTGCAGGACTCCTGTCTGGACTGTTCAAACCACACCTTCAGGACCGCTCAGCAAAACCCACTACACCCCAACTTCAGGACCCCTGGCCCAAGTGACCACGCCCCACCTCCAGGATCCCCAGCCAAACCAGCCACGCCTCAAGCTGCAGCTCCCCATTTGCCAACACATTTGGAAGCCCCTGCATCCATCTTGGATTATCCTGGAAGCGGTAGCACCCATTTTTAGTTGGGGCCAATCCCATCCTGAGACACTTGATGGAGATTATAAACTCACTGTCAGGTATTTCTCATGCATCATGAAGACTGGGAGGTTTGAATAGTATATGACAGTTACAGTGTAGTTTTTTTCTCTCCTTTTTGAAAACTTTTAAGTTTTTATTTCTTTATTTTTCTCGCTCTATTTTCCTTTTGTTTACTTGTTTCCTCAGTCTCTTTCTCCCTTTTCTCATGCTAACAACCAACTTCTTTTGATTACACTTTCACTCTTTCTACCATCTAGAACTTCATATCCCATTAACGACTACATCCTATGCCCCTCCTCATCCTCTTTGTCCTCCAATAGAAACTGGAGACCTTATTGCAAAAATCTGTTTGTAATACTGTAGATAATAATTGAACTCATCCTCTCTGTTTATTATCACAATAATGTTAACGTCTTCATAGGGGCTATTTGGTTTAGGGCTGCACATTGCACTGGATGCTGCTAATATTGATCTCCCCCTTGAAGAAGAGATTTCGGAAACCTGTAGGGTAACTACAACGCTATATGGTTAACTGCAATACCCCAGATCTGCACTGCTAGAGAGGAAGATATGTGAACAACATGAAAAGAAAAGGGGACGAAATGTTCCAAACAAACCTAGATTTTATATTAATAGAATCCAGTGACAGCATGATAGAAGAAATGTCAGAAAAGGAGTTCAGAATACACATAATTGAAATGATTCGTGAAGCAAAGGATGAGACAACAGAGCAATTGCAGGCAATGAATGATCACTCCAATAAGCAGTTCAAATAACAACTGCAGGAAGCAAAAGATCATTTCAACAAAGAGATGGAGATTCTGGGAAAAAAAAAAAAAAAAGAACAAAAATCCCTGAGATGAAGGACCAATGAATCAAATAAAAAACTCAATACAAAGCATCACCAACAGACTAGACCACTTGGAAGACAGAACCTCAAAGAATAAAGACAAAATATTTAATCCTGAAAATAAAGTTGAACAAACAGAGAAGATGGTAAGAAATCATGAACAGAACCTCCAAGAACTATGGGACATCATGAAAAGACCAAATTTAAAAATTATTGGGATTGAGAAAGGAACAGAGATACAAACCAAAGGAATGAAAAACCTATTCAATGAAATAACATCAGAAAATTTCCCAAACCTGAAGAATGAAATGGAAAATCAAATACAAGAGGCTTACAGAACACCAAATGCACAAAAATTACAACAGATTCACACCAAGGCACATATATAATGAAAATGCCTAACATACAAAATAATGATAGGATTTTGAAGGCTGCAAGAGGAAAGCATCAGATTACATACAGGGTAAACCAATATGGATATCAGCAGATTTCTCAGCCCAGACCCTAAAAGCTAGAAGGGCCTGGAACAACACATTTCAAGTTCTGAAAGAACATGACTGCCAACCAAGAATCCCACACCCAGCAAAACTAACCTTCAGGTATGAAGACAAAATAAAGTCCTTCCATGATAAACAAAAGTTAAAAGAATTTACAAATAGAAAGCCTGCGCTACAGAATGTTCTCAGCAAAATATTCCATGAGGAGGAAATGAAAAACAACAATGTAGGTAAGCAAAGGGAGGAATTAACTTAAAGGAAAAAAAACAATCAAAGGAGAATTCAAGTCAAGTGAAAACCAAAAATAAGCCCAAATGACTGGGAATACAAATCATTTGTCAATATAACCCTGAATGTTAATGGCCTAAACTCATCAATCAAAAGACACAGACTGGCAGACTGGATTAAAAAGAAAGACCCAACAATATGCTACCTTCAAGAGACTCATCTCATAGATAAGGACATCCACAGACTAAAGGTAGAAAGGATGGGGAAAAACATACCATGCCCCAAACAACGGCACATTCATGTACATCAAACAAATCCTTCTCAATTCCAAGAATCAAACAGACCACAACACAAAAATTCTGGTTAACTTTAACACACCACTGTCACCACTGGGTAGATATTCCAAACAAAAACTAAACAAAGAAACCACAGAACTCAAGAACACAATCAATAACTTAGACTTAACAGACATATCTAGAATATTCCATCCATCTATGAGCAAATACAGTTTCTTCTCAGCAGCACATGGAACCTTCTCAAAAACAGACCATATGTTATACCACAAAACAGCCCTTAGGTAAATGCAAAAAAAAAAACCACCAAGATACTACCTTGTATTCTACCAGATCATAATGAAATTAGAAATAAAATAAAAAACAGAAACTATTCTAACACCTGGACTAAATAATATGCTACTGAATGAAGCACAGATAACAGAAAACATCAGGGATGTTTCTTAGAGATAAATGAGAATGACGATACAACATATCAAACTCTCTGGGACACTATGAAAGCAGTATTAAGAGGAAAACTCATTGTATGGAGCACACTCAAGAAAAGAATAAAATGTCAACAACAAAACGACCTAACATTACATCTCAAAGTCCTAGAAACAGAAGAACAGGACAACACCAAAAGTAGTAGAAGACAGGAAATAATTAAAATCAGAGCTGAAATCAATGAAATTGAAACAAAACAATTCAAAAAACTGACAAAACAGAAAGTTGGTTCTTTGAAAAAGTAAACAATAGATAAACCCTGAGCCACACTAACAAAGAGGTGAAAACTTAAATTACTAAAATATGTGATGAAAAAGGAAATATCAAGACAGACACCACAGAAATACATAACATAATGGGAACTACTTTGAAACTCTATACTCCACAAAATAGAAAATATCAAAGACATTGACAAATTTCTAGAGACCTATGATCCTCCCAAACTGAACCAGGAGGACACACATAATTTAAACAGAACAATTTCAAGCAATGAAATAGAAGAAGCCATCAAAAGCCTACCAACCAAGAAAAGTCCAGGACCAGACAGAGTTCTACAAGACTTTCAAAGACGAACGTATACCAATATTCCTCCAAGTAATTCATGAAACAGAAAAGAAGGGAACCCTTCTGAATTCATTCTATGAAGTTAGTATCACTCCAATACCAAAACCATACAAAGACACATCAAGGAAAGAAAATTTTAGATCAATATCTCTGATGAATATAAACACAAAAATCCGTAACAAAATTCTGGAAAATTGCAATGAAAACCATAGTAAGAAAATAGTGCACCACAATCATGTGGGGTTCATCCCTGGGACGCAAATTTGTTTCAACATCCGGAAATCAATAAATGTAATTCATCACATTAATAGACTTAAGGTTAAGAATCATAAAAGTATTTCAATAGATGCAGAGAAAGTGTTCAACAAAATACAATACCCCTTCATGCTCAAAAAATAGAAAAAATAGGAATAGCAGGAACATACCTCAACACTGCAAAGGCTATTTATGCTTAGACCATGGCCAACATCACTCTTAATGGAGAAAACCTGAAAGCATTCCCTCTAAAAACTGGAACAAGACAGGGATGCCCTCTCTCACCACTTCTATTCAACATCATCCTTGAAACACTAGCCAGAGCAATTAGACAGACCAAAGAAATTAAAGGGATAGAAATAGGGAAAGAAGAACTTAAGCTGTCACTATTTGCTGATGACATGATCCAATTTAGAGGATCCAAAAAACTTCACCAGAAAACTTCTAAACCTAATAAATGAATTCAGCAAGATAGCAAGATATAAAATCTATAAACATAAATCTAAAGCATTTTTAATCATAAGCAAAGAATCATCTGAAAGAGAAATGAGGAAAACAACTCCATTCACAATAGTCTCAAAAAAACTAAAATACTTAGAAATCAATCTAAGCAAAGAGGTGAAAGAACTCTACAATGAAAACTACAGAACATTAAAGAAATTGAAAAGACCTTAGAAAATGGAAAGATCTCCCATGTTCTTGGATAGGCACAATTAATATTATCAAAATGATACAGATTTAACGAATTCCAATTAAAATCCCAATGAAACTTCTCATAGAAATAGAGAAAGCAATCATGAAATTCATCTGGAGTAACAAAAGTCCCAGAATAGCCAAAGCAATCCTGGGTAGGAAGTGATGCAGGAGGTATCACTAGCTCTACTATAAAGCAACAGTAACAAAAACGGCAAGGTACTGACACAAAAATAGACAGGTAGACAAATGGTTCAGGATAAAAGACACAGAGACATACGCACATAAGTAAAGTTATCTCATACTAGACAAAGGTGCCAAAAACATACAATGGAGAAAAGACAGCCTCTTCAAGAAATGGTGCTGACAAAACTGGAAATCCATATGCAGTAAAATGAAATTAAACCTCTCTCTTTCACCCTGCACAAAACTCAACTCAAAATGGATCAAGGATCAAGAATTAGACCTAAGACTCTTCACCAAACAGAAGAAAAAGTAGGCCCGAATCTCCATCACATTGGCTTAGCACCAGACTTCCTTAACAAGACCCCCACAGTGAAAGAAATAAAAGCAAGAATCAATAAATGGGATAGATTCAAACTAAAAAGCTTTTTTCAGCCCAGGAAACATTCAATCATGTGAAAACAAAGCCTACAGAATGGAAGAAAAATCTTTTCCACACACACTTCAGACAAAGCACGAATCTCCAAAGTTTATAAAGAACTTAGAAGAGGGACCAGGACAGGGCAGCCAGAGACTTACCCAAGCAGCGCGGCCCCCTACGGTGGGAGGCGCCTTTCAAGGCTAGCTTCTCGGAACAGACCGCCCAGTGAGAGCCGTTCTACATAGAGCCAGCCACAAGTCCCCGAGCCAACAGAGAGCTTCGATCCGCAAGCAGCCTCTGGGATCAGGGCAGGGCAACCAGAGACTTCTCCAGATGGCTCTGCCCACTCCAACCACAGGCTCTTTCCACGGGAAGATCCAAGATGGCGGACTAGAGGGTGACTGCATCCCCAGTCGCTCCAGAACCCAGGAGTTAAGAAGGGGAGGCATTGAGAGACTCGGACTAAAATAGAGCCACGGGTGAGTCTCCCCACTGGGTAAAGCTCGGCAAGGGTGGCAGGCCCAGATAGGGGTGGCTTATCGGAGCAGGGCAGGGCAGCTAGAGTCTTCAATGGGCAACCCTGCCCACTCGGGCGGTGCCCCCCCACCCACCCCACCCCCACCCCCCCCCCCGCACACAGCCAGCTTCTCCAGGTTCTCGGAGCAGGCCCCCTAGTGAGAGCTTTCTGATCAGAACAAGCTCCAAGTCCCGGAGCCAGCCCGGCGTACTCCGCCCGCAAGGGATTCAGGGACCAGGACAGGGCAGCCAGAGACTTACCAAAGTAGCCCGGCCCCCTACGGTGGGAGGCGCCTTTCAAGGCTAGCTTCTCGGAACAGACCGCCCAGTGAGAGCCGTTCTACATAGAGCCAGCCACAAGTCCCCGAGCCAACAGAGAGCTTCGATCCGCAAGCAGTCTCTGGGATCAGGGCAGGGCAGCCAGAGACTTCTCCAGGAGGCTCTGCCCACTCCGGCCGAAGGATCTTCCCACGGGGCGATCCAAGATGGCGGCCTACAGGGTGACTGCATCTCCAGTCGCTCCAGAACCCAGGACACAAGAAGGGGAGGCATTGAGACACTTGGACAAAAATAGAGTCACGGGGTGAGTCTCCCCCACTGGGCGAAACTTGGCCTGGGCAGCAGGCACAGATAGGGATAGCTTATCAGAGCAGGGCAGGGCAGCTAGAGTCTTCCCCAGGTAGCCTTCGACACTCCAGCAGTGGGCTCCTCCCACACGGCCAGCTGCATGGTGCAGGCCCCCAATGAGAGCCTTTCCCCACAGAGCCAGCTCCAAACCCTGGAACCAGTAGGGGGCTAGGGGCAGCTTTCCTCGGAAGCACTGCATTATCAAGTTCCTCCAAGACTTCAGGCTACTAAAGGCTAGGAGGTGATACACTGGAAATCTACCGGGACACTATAAGCCAATAGAGGAAATCTGCAATATCTCAGGGTCCCATTGACAGCTGACCAATATGAGAAAACAAGGAAAGAAAATGTCCCAAACAAACCTAGATACTACATCAATAAAACCCAATGACAGCACAGCAGAAGAAATGTCAGAAAGGGAGTTCAGAATGTACATAATTAAAATGATCAGGGAAGCAAATGAGGAGATGAAAGAGCAAATGCAGGCATTGAAGGAGGAGATGAAAGAGCAAATGCAAGCATTAAATGATCGCACCAATCAACAGTTAAAAGACCAAATACAGGAAGCAAGAGATCATTTCAATAAAGAGTTAGAGATACTGAAAAAAAAAAAAAAAAAACTGAAATACTTGAAATGAAGGAAACAATAAACCAAGTTAAAAACTCCATAGAAAGCATAACCAATAGGATAGAACACCTGGAAGACAGAACCTCAGACATTGAAGAAAAATTATTTAATCTTGAAAACAAAGTTGGCCCAACAGAGAAGATGGTAAGAAATCATGAACAGAATCTACAAGAATTATGGGATATCATGAAAACGTCAAAGCCAAATTTAAGAATTATTGGGATTGAGGAAGGCTTAGAGAAACAAACCAAAGGAATGAACAATCTATTCAATGAAATAATATCAGAAAATTTCCCAAATCTGAAGAATGAAATGGAAAACCAAGTACAAGAGGCTTATAGAACTCCAAATATACAAAATTACAACAGACCCACACCAAGGCACGTTATTATGAAAATACCTAACATACAAAATAAAGACAGAATTTTAAAGGCCGCAAGAGAAAAGAATCAAATTACATTCAGAGGGAAACCAATAAGAATATCAGCAGATTTTTCAATCCAGACCCTAAAAGCTAGAAGGGCCTGGAACAACATTTACCAAGCTCTGAGAGAAAATGGATGCCAACCAAGAATCTTATACCCAGCAAAACTTACCTTCAAATCTGACGATGAAATAAGATCCTTCCATGATAAACAAAAGCTAAAGGAATTTACAAAAAGAAAGCCAGCATTACAGAACATTCTCAGCAAAATATTCCATGAGGAAGAGATGAAAAACAACGATGGAAATCAGCAACAGGAGGCGCTAGCCTAAAGGAATCGCCAAATAAAGGAGAAACCAAATCATGTCAAAAAACAAAAATGAGTCAAATGACTGGGAATACAAATCATATCACAATAATAACCCTGAATGTTAATGGTCTGAACTCATCAATCAAAAGACATAGACTGGCAGATTGGATTAAAAAGAAAAATCCAACAATATGCTGCCTGCAAGAGACTCATCTCATAGAAAGAGATACTCATAGACTAAAGGTGAAAGGATGGGGAAAAACATACCATACACACGGACACAGCAAAAAAGCTGGAGTATCCATCCTCATTTCAGATAATGTGGACTTCAAGCCACAACTAGTCAGAAGGGATAAAGAAGGACATTACATGCTGCTTAAGGGAAGCATAAATCAGCAAGACATAACAATCATGAATATCTATGCCCTGAACACTGGCTCATCCACGTACGTCAAACAAATCCTTCTCAATTCCAGAAATCAAATAGACCACAACACAATAATACTAGGCGATTTTAACACACCTCTCTCACCACTGGATAGATCATCCAAACAAAAATTGAATAAAGAAACCATAGATCTCAGTAACACAATCAACAATTTAGACTTAACGGACATATATAGAACATACCATCCAACAAAGAACGAATACACTTTCTTCTCAGCAGCACATGGATCCTTCTCTAAAATAGTCCATATTTCATGCCACAAAGCTACTGTTAGCAAATACAAGAAGATAGAGATACTACCTTGTACTCTATCAGATCATAATGGATTGAAATTAGAAATAAATGACAGAATAAAAAACAGAAACTTCTCCAATACCTGGAGATTAAATAATACACTATTATATGATGAATGGATAACAGAAGACATCAGGAGGGAAATAAAAAATTATAGAAGTAAACGAGAACAAAGACACATCATATCAAAATCTCTGGGACACTATGAAAGCAGTACTTAGAGGAAGATTTATTTCATGGGCACATTTAAAAAAAGAAGTAGAAATCAACAAATAAATGACTTAACACTACAGCTCAAAGCCCTAGAAAAAGAGGAGCAGACCAATACCAAAAGTAGTAGAAGACAGGAAATAGTTAAAATCAGAGCCGAAATCAACAAAATTGAAACAAAAGAAACAATTGGAAAAATTAACAAAATAAATAGTTGGTTCTTTGAAAAAATAAACAAAATTGATAAACCCTTAGCCACACTAACAAAGAGAAAGAGGGAGAAAACTCAAATTACTAAAATTCGGAATGAACAAGGAAACATCACAACAGACACGAGTGAAATACAAAACATAATTAGAAGCTATTTTGAAAATCTATACTCCAACAAAACAGAAAACCTCGAAGACATCAACAAATTTCTAGAGACATATGAATTACCTAAACTGAACGAGGAGGACATACACAACTTAAATAAACCAATTTCAAGCAGTGAAATAGAAGAGGTCATCAAAAGCCTACCAACAAAGAAAAGTCCGGGACCAGATGGGTTCTCAGCCGAGTTCTACAAAACCTTTAAAGAAGAGCTCATTCTAATACTCCTCAAAGTATTCCATGAAATAGAAGAGGAGGGAACCCTCCCAAACTCGTTCTATGAAGCCAATATCACCCTGATACCTAAACCAGACAGAGACACATCGAGGAAAGAAAATTTCAGACCAATATCCTTGATGAACATCGACGCAAAAATTCTCAACAAAATTTTAGCAAATCCCATACAAATATATATTAAAAAGATAGTGCACCACGATCAAGTGGGTTTTATCCCAGGGATGCAAGGTTGGTTCAACATTCGGAAATCAATAAATGTCATTCACCATATCAACAGACTTAGAGTTAAGAATCACATGATTATTTCAATAGATGCAGAAAAAGCATTGGATAAAATACAGCATCCCTTCATGCTCAAAACACTAGAAAAAATTGGGGTAGTGGGAACATTCCTTAACATTATAAAGGCCATCTACGCTAAGCCCATGGTCAATATCATTCTAAATGGTGAAAAACTGAAAGCGTTCCCCCTAAAAACTGGAACAAGGCAGGGATGCCCTCTTTCACCACTTCTATTCAACATCGTCCTTGAGACTCTAGCCAGAGCAATTAGACAAACCAAAGAAATTAAAGGGATACGAATAGGAAAAGAAGAACTCAAACTATCCCTGTTCGCTGATGCCATGATTCTATATTTAGAGGAACCTGGAAATTCCACCAGAAAACTTTTAGAACTCATAAGTGAATTCAGTAAAGTAGCAGGTTACAAGATCAATGCTCATAAATCCAATGCATTTTTATACATAAGTGATGAATCTTCAGAAAGAGAAATTAGGAAAACTACCCCATTCACAATAGCATCAAAAAAAAATAAAATACTTGGGAATCAATCTCACAAAAGAGGTGAAAGACCTCTACAATGAGAACTACAGAACACTAAAGAAAGAAATTAAAGAAAACCTTAGAAGATGGAAAGATCTCCCATGTTCCTGGATAGGCAGAATTAATATTGTCAAAATGGCTATATTACCTGAAGTGCTATACAGATTCAATGCAATTCCAAATTAAAATCCCAATGATGTACCTTGCAGAAATAGAGCAAGCAATTATGAAATTCATCTGGAAGAATAAAAAACCTAGAATAGCTAAAGTAATCCTCAGTAGCAAGAGCGAAGCAGGGGGTATTGCAATACCAGATCTTCCACTCTATTACAAAGCAATATTAACAAAAACGGTATGGTATTGGTACCGAAATAGACAGGTAGATCAATGGTACAGAATAGAGGACATGGACACAAACCCAAATAAATACAATTTTCTCATACTAGACAAAGGGGCCAAAAATATGCAATGGAGAAAAGATAGCCTCTTCAACAAATGGTGCTGGGAAAACTGGAAAACCATATGCAATAGAATGAAATTAAACCCCTATCTCTCACCCTGCACAAAACTCAACTCAAAATGGATCAAGGACCTCGGAATCAGACCAGAGACCCTGCATCTTATAGAAGAAAAAGTAGGTCCAAATCTTCAACTTGTTGGCTTAGGATCAGACTTCCTTAACAGGACTCCCATAGCACAAGAAATAAAAGCAAGAATCAACAACTGGGATAGATTCAAACTAAAAAGCTTTCTCTCAGCAAAGGAAACTATCAGCAATGTGAAGAGAGAGCCTACAGAGTGGGAGAATATCTTTGCCAACCATACTTCCGATAGAGCGCTAATTTCCAGAATCTATAAAGAACTCAAAAAACTCTATACTAAGAATACAAATAATCCAATCAACAAATGGGCTAAGGAAATGAACAGACACTTCACAGAAGAAGATGTATAAGCAATCAACAGATATATGAAAAAATGTTTAACATCCCTTGTAATAAGGGAAATGCAAATCAAAACTACCCTAAGATTTCATCTCACCCCAATTAGAATGGCGATTATCAAGAACACAAGCAACAATAGGTATTGGCGAGGATGTGGTGAAAAAGGAACACTCATACATTGCTGGTGGGGTTGCAAATTAGTGCAGCCACTCTGGAAAGCAGTATGGAGATTCCTCAGAAAGCTTGGAATGGACCCACCATTTGACCCAGCTATCCCACTCCTTGGCCTATACCCAAAGGACTTAAAATCAGCATACTACAGAGATACAGCCACATCAATGTTCATTGCTGCTCAATTCACCATAGCTAGATTGTGGAACCAACCTAGATGCCCTTCAGTTGATGAATGGATAAAGAAACTGTGGCATATATATACAATGGAATATTACTCCGCAATGAAGAATGATAAAATTATGGCATTTGCAGGCAAATGGATGAAATTGGAGAATATCATGCTAAGTGAGATAAGCCAATCTCAAAAAACTAAAGGACGAATGATCTCGCTGATAAGCGGATGAGGACATATAATGGGGGGTGGGAGGGGTTAGCATTAGGTTTAGGGTTAGGTTTAGGGTTAGGGATAAGGAGAGTGGTAAGAATGAAGGAAAGAAGGACTGTATAGAGGGAAAAGAGGGGTGGGGGCAAGGGAAAAAAAAATGAATCAAACATCAGTGCCCCATGTAAACGTATGATTACACAAATGGTATGCCTTGACTCCATGTACAAATAGAGAAACAACATGTATCCCATTTGTATACAATAATAATAAAAAAAAAAAGAACTTAGAAAACTTTACACCCAAAATACAAAGAACCCAATCAATAAATGGGCTAAGGAAATGGGCAGACACTTCACAGAAGATATACAGGTGATCAAAAATACATGAAAAAGTACTCATCATCCCTAGTAATTAGAGAAATGCAAATTAAAACCACCCTAAGATTTCATCTAACTCCAATTAGAATGGTTATTATCAAGAACACAAGAAATAAATGGGGAAAAAGGCACACTCATACATTGCTGGTTGAGGTGCAAACTGGTGCAGTCACTCTGGAGAGCAGTGTGGAGATTCCTCAGAAAACCTGGAATGGACCCACCATTTGACGCAGCTATCCCACTCCTCAGTTTATACCCAAAGGATTTAAAATCAGCATACTACAGTTATGCAGCCACATCAATGTTCACAGCACTCAATTCACAATAGCTAGATTGTGCAACCAACTGAGATGCCCTTCAATTGTTGAATGGATAAAGAAACTGCTATATATATATATATATATATATATATACACACACACACACACACACACATACACAATGAAATATTACTCAGCCATAAAGAATAATAAAATTATGGCATTTGTAAGCAAATGGATGAAACTGGAGACTATCGTGCTAAGTGAGATAAGCCAATCTCAAAAAATCAAAGGACGAATGATATCGCTGATAAGCGGATGATGACACATAATGGGGGGTGGAAGGAAGGCAAGAATGGAGGAAGGATAGACTGTATAGAGGAAAAAATAACAATCAATTAAAAACTATTACCCTATGTAAATGTATGATTACACAAATGGTATGCCTCTACTTCATGTACAGTCAAACAAGATATATCCCATTTGTTTACAATAAAAATAAATTAAAAAAAAAAGAAACTGTGGTATAAATACACAATGGAATATTACTCAGCCATAAAGAGAATAAAATTATGGCATTTGCTGACAAATGGATGAAGATGGAAAATATCATGCTAATGAAACAGGCCAAGCCCAAAAAACCCTAAAGGCCGAATGTTTTCTCTGATAAGTGGATGACTATACATAATGGGGGAGGGGCAAGAGTTCAGATGGTGTAGAGGAAAAATGGTGCAGTTAGGGATGGGGGAGGAGAGACAGTAGAATGAGACAGTATTACTCTATTTACATTTATGATTACACGAATGGTATGAATCTACATTGTGTACAATCACAGAAATGAAAAGTTACACCCCATTTGTGTACAATGAATCAAAATGCAGTCTGTAAAAATAAAAATTAAAAATAACAAAAAAAGAAAAGGAGTACTGTCCAGTGGGAATTACAATACGAAATTTTTTCCTTATGAAAACAGTAATTCAAAATGTTCCTAAATTTTAAAATAAATGTCTATTTAACAAATATATGAGTTTCAAGATGGTGGACTAGAGGGTAACTGCATTCCATGTCATTCCAGGACTCAGGATTCAAGAAGAGGAGGTATTGAGAGACTCAGGACCAACTCAGAGCTGCCGGTGAGTCTCCCGCGCTGGATAGGATCCCGGGGCAGTAGTCCCAGAATGCAGGGAACTTTGTGGAGAAGAGTTGCCCAGCAAGACTCCCCCACCAGAGTGGTGAACCCGGACAGTCAGGAGCGTCACAGAGGAGGGCTGCCTAAGGAGAAACTTCCCTGCAGAGTGAGGCTCCCTGGCCCAGGCGACAGTCCCAGACACCACGGAACTTCACGGAGAACAGCCGCCCTGCGAAACTTCCCCTACCTGCAGGGAATACACTCCGCCTGAGGCCACCACCCCTAGAGGGGCACCTTCCTTGTGGATCACTGCATTATCAAGTTCCTCCAGACTTTAGGCTACTGAAGGATAGGAGGTAAGTTATTGGCAATCTAAGGAACACTATAAGTCAATAGGGGAAATCTGCAATATCCCAGAGTTTCTCTACTAGAGAGGAAGGTACCTGAGCAATATGAGAAAACAAGGGAAGAAAATGTCCCAAACAAACCTAGATGCTACATCAATAAAATCCAAAGACAGCATGGTGGAAGAAATGTCAGAAAAGGGAGTTCGGAATGTACATAATTAAAATGATCAGAGAAACAAATGATGAGATGAGAGAGCAAATGCAGGCTTTGAACGATTGCACCAATCAACAGTTAAAAGAGCAAATGCGAGAAGCAAAAGATCATTTCGGTAGAGTTAGAGATACTTAAAAAAAATCAAACAGAAATCCTTGAAATGAAGGAAACAATAAACCAAATTAAAAACTCCATAGAAAGCATAACCAATAGGATAGAACACCTGGAAGACAGAACTCAGACACTGAGGACAAAATATTTAATCTTGAAAACAAAGTTGACCAAACAGAGAAGACGGTAAGAAATCATGAACAGAATCTACATGAATTATGGGATATCATGAAAAGGCCAAATTTAAGAATTACTGGGACTGAGGAAGGCACAGAGAATCAAACCAAAGGAATGAACAATCTATTCAATGAAATAATATCAGAAAATTTCCCACATCTGAAGAATGAAATGGAAAATCAAGTTCAAGAGGCTTATAGGACTCCAAATATACAAAATTACAATAGACCCACACCAAGACACATTATAATGAAAATACCTAAAATACAAAATAAATACAAAATTTTAAAGGCTGCGAGAGAAAAAATAAAATTACATTCAGGGGGAAACCAATATGGATATCAGCAGACTTTTCAACCCAGACCCTAAAAGTTAGGAGGGCCTGGAACAACATTTTTCAACCTCTGAAAGAAAACGGATGCCAACCAAGAATCTTATATCCGACAAAACTTACCTTCAGATTAGACAACAAAATAAAATCCTTTCATGATAAACAAAAGTTAAAAGAATTTACAAAAAGAAAGTCAGCACCACAGAACATTTTCAGCAAAATATTCCATGAGGAAGAGATGAAAAACAATGATGTAAATCAGCAAAGGGGGGAAATACCCTAAAGGAATCGCCAAATAAAGGAGAAACCAAATCATGTCAAAAAACAAAAATGAGTCAAATGACTGGGAATACAAATCATATCTCAATAATAACCCTGAATGTTAATGGCCTGAACTCGTCAATCAAAAGACATAGACTGGCAGACTGAATTAAAAAGCAAGATCCAACAATATGCTGTCTGCAAGAGACTCATCTCATAGAAAAAGATACCCACAGACTAAAGTAAAAGGATGGGAGAAAACATACCATACACATGGACTTAGCAAAAAAGTCGGAGTATCCATCCTCATATCAGATAATGTGGACTTCAAGCCAATGTTTGAAGGGATAAAGAAGAACATTACATATTGCGTGAGGGAAGCATAAATCAGCAAGACATAACAATCATAAATATCTATGCCCCAAACATTGGCTCATCCATGTACGTACATCGAACAAATCCTTCTCAATTCCAGGAATCAAATAGACCACAACACAATAATACTAGGTGACATTAACACACCTCTTTCACCGCTGAACAGATCTTCCAAACAAAAATTGAACAAAGAAACCGCAGATCTCAATAACAATCAATAATTTAGACTTAACGAACATATATAGAATAACCGTCCAACAAAGAGTGAATATACTTTCTTCTCAGCACCACATGGATCCTTCTCTAAAACAGACCATATATTATGCCACAAAGTGACTGTCAGCAAATACAAGAAAACAGAGATACTACCTTGTATTCTACCAGATCATATTGAATTGAAATTAGAAATAAATGACAGAATAAAAAACAGAAACTACTCCAACACCTGAAGATTAAATAGTATGCTATTGAATGATGAATGGATAACAGAAGACATCGGGGGGAAATAAAAAAATTCTTAGAGGTAAACAAGATAAAAGATACAACATATCAAAATCTGGGACACTATGAAAGCAGTACTTAGAGGAAAATTTATTTCATGGAGCGCATTCAATGTAAGAAGAAAAAACCAACAAATAAACGACCTAATACTACAGTTCAAAGCCCTAGAAAAAGAACAGACCAACACTAAAAGCAGTAGAAGACAAGAAATAGTTAAAAGCAGAGCTGAAATCAATGAAAATGAAACAAAAGAAACAATCAAAAAATTGACAAAATAAAAGTTTGGTTCTTCGAAAAAATAAAATTGATAAACACAGCTAACACTAACAAAGAGAAGGACAGAGAAAATTCAAATTACTAATATTCAGAATGAACAAGGAAATATCACAACAGACACGGTTGGAAAAAAAAACATAATTAGAAGTTATTTTGAAAATCTCTACTCCAACAAAATAGGAAATCTCGAAGACATCAACAGGTTTCTGGAGACATATGATTTACCCAAACAGAATCAGGAGGACATACACAATTTAAATAGATCAATTTCAAGTAATGAAATAGAAGTCATCAAAAGCCTACCAACAAAGAAACGTCCAGGACCAGATGGATTTTCAGTCGAGTTCTACAAAACCTTTAAAGAACAGCTCATTCCCATCCTCCTCAAAGTATTCCATGAAATAGAAGAGGAGGGAACCCTTCCAAACTCATTCTATGAAGCCAATATCACCCTGATACCTAAACCAGACAGACATACATCGAGGAAAGAAAATTTCAGACCAATATACTTAATGAACACTGATGCAAAAATTCTCAACAAAATTTTAGCAAATCACATACAAAAATATATTAAAAAGATAGTGCACCACCATCAAGTGGGTTTTATCCCAGGAATGCAAGGTTGGTTCAACATCCAGAAACCAATAAATGTAATTCACCATATCAACAGACTTAAAGTTAAGAATCACAACATTATTTTGATAGATGCAGAAAAAGCATTTGATAAAATACAACACTCCTTCATGCTCAAAACACTAGAAAAAAAGAGGAATAGTACGAACATTTCTTAACATTGTAAAGGCTATCTATGCTAACCCCATGGCCAATATCATTCTAAATGGTGAAAAACTGAAAGCATTCCCCCTAAAAACTGGAACAAGGCAGGGATGCCCTCTTTCACCACTTCTATTCAACACTGTCCTTGAAACTCTAGCCAGAGCAATTAGACAGACCAAAGAAATTAAAGGGATACGAATGGGAAAAGAAGAACTCAAACTATCCCTATTTGCTGATGACATGATTACATATTTAGAGAACCAGGAAATTCCACCAGAAAACTTTTAGAACTCATAAGTGAATTCAGTAAACTAGCAGGATATAATATCAATGCTCATAAATCTAATGCATTTTTATTCATTAGTGATGAATCCTCAGAAAGAGAATTTCGGAAAACTACCCCATTCAAAATAGCCTCGAAAAAAATAAAATACTTGGGAATCAATCTCACAAAAGAGGTGAAAAGGACTCTGCAATGAGAACTACAGAACACTAAAGAAAGAAATTAAAGAAAACCTTAGGAGATGGAAAGATCTCCCATGTTCTTGGATAGGTAGAATTAATATTGTCAAAATGGCCCTACTATCAAAAGTGCTATACAGATTCAATGCAATTCCAATTAAAGTCCCAATGACGAACCTCACAGAAATAGAGCAAGCAATCATGAAATTCACCTGGAAGAATAAGAAACCCAGAAGAGCTAAAGCAATCCTTAGCAGGAAGAGTGAAGCAGGGGGTAACGCAATACCAGAACTTGAACTACACTACAAAGCAATAGTAACAAAAATAGTATTGTAATGGCACCAAAATAGACAGGTGGATCAATGGTACAGATAGAGGACACAGAGACAAACCCAAATAAATATAGTTTTCTCATACTAGAGAAAGGTGCCAAAAACATACAATGGAGAAAAGACAGCCTGTTCAACAAATGGTGCTGGGAAAACTGGAAAATCATACGCAGCAGAATAAAACTAAGCTCCTATCTCTCACCCTGCACAAAACTCAACTCACAATGGATCAAGGACCCTGGAATCAGATCAGAGACCCTGCATCTTACAGAAGAAAAAGTAGGTCCAAATCTTCATCATGTCGGCTTAGGATCAGACTTCCTTAACATGACTCCCAAAGCATAAGAAATAAAAGCAAGAATCAATAACTGGGGTAGATTCAAACTAAAAAGCTTTCTCTCAGCAAAGGAAACTATCAGCAATGTGAAGAAAGAGCCTACAGAGTGGGAGAATATCTTTGCCACACATACTTCAGATAAAGCACTAATATCTAGAATAAAGAACTCAAAAAACTTCACACCAAGAACACCAATAATCCAATGAACAAATGGGCTAAGGAAATGAACAGATACTTCACAGAAGAAGATCTACAAGCAATCAACATATATATGAAAAAATGTTCAACATCTTTAGTAATAAGAGAAATGCAAATCAAAACTACACTATGATTCCATCTCACCCCAATCAGAATGGCGATTATCAAGAATACAAACAACAACAGGTGTTGGAGACGATGTGGGGAAAAAGGTACACTAATACATTGCTGGTGGGGCTGCAAATTAGTGCAGCCACTCTGGAAAGCAGTGTGGAGATTCCTGAGAAAACTTGGAATGGACCCACCATTTGACCCAGCTATCCCACTCTTCGGCCTATACCCGAAGGACTTAAAATCAGCATACTACAGAGATACAGTCACATCAATGTTCATAGCTGCTCAATTCACAACAGCCAGACTGTGGAACCAACCTAGATGTCCTGCAATTGATGAATGGATAAAAAAAACTGTGGTGTATATATATACATGGAATATTACTTAGCTATAAAGAATAATAAAATTATGGCATTTGCAGGTAAATGGATGAAATTGGAGAACATCATGCTAAGTGAGATAAGCCAATCTCAAAAATCCAAAGGACGAATGATCTCATTGATAAGCGGATGACGACACATAATGGGGGGTGGGAGGGGTGAAAGAATGGAGAAGGAGGGACTGTATAGTGGGAAAAGAGGGGTGGGAGGGGTGGGGGGAAGGAAAAAATAACAGAATGATTCAAACATCATTACCCTATGTAAATGTACGATTACACAAATGGTATGCCTATGCCTCTACCTCATGTACAACCAGAGAAACAAGTTGTACCCCATTTGTTTACAATAAAAAAAAAGAAAAACCAAAAAAACTAAAAACAAACAAAAAAAGAAAAACAAATATGAACTCTATTAATCCAGATTCACTTTTCTTACCTCCTATTTTCCCATTGGTTCCCTTATCAATTATGACTCTTACCATGGTTAAAATAATAACTCAAAATCTGGCATTATAAGTTCTTCTTACCATTCATCTAAAATACTTTTTACTTCAAAATACCAGCAAGTACAGCATAATTTTCTTTGGTTTTACTTAGTGTTCAAACCAAACTTAACAGGAAAAAAGTCCAGTGAGGGTTTTTTTGTTTTGTTTTTCTAGGAACTGAACTCAGGAGTGCTCAACCACTGAACCACATCCCTGGTTTTTTCTTATTGAGAGACAGGGTCTTACTGAATTGCTTAGGTTCTCCCTAAATTGCTGAGGCTGCCCACAAACTTTGAATACTCCTGCCTCAGCCTCCTGAGCCACTGGAATTACAGGCATTGGGCCATCATGCCCAGACTCAAGTCTGTGAGTTTTCAATGGAAAAAAGCAGATGTATCTCAATAACTTAGACAAACTTTCTGAGTAAATTTACTTTGAAAACCAGAAGATATTGTTTCATTTTTGCCTCTGCACTACAAATCTGAAGAGCCACAATATATCACATGCTCTATTTTAAAACTACCAACCTAACTCTGAATATACCTTCCCCCAACCACCAAGACCTCTAATGGGCATTCTTCAAGTCAATCTGTTTTGTAATCTTATTTTATCTAGTTGCTAATCTTTTTCATATTTCTTCATGTAATTCTGGCCAATGAACCTCAGAATACCCTGTATTTCTAATTTCTAACCCTCCAGTCCATGCCACAATCTTATATCGTTTATTTTTTATTTAAAATAGACTCCACTTAAGTTGGGTGTGGTGGTACATGCCTATAATCCCAGCGACTCAGGAGGCTGAGGTAGGAGGACAGCAAGTTCACATGCAGCCTCAGCAATTTAGCACCACCAGTCTCAAAATAAAAAGGGATAGGGGTATATGTGGCTCGGTAGCAGTATTTCCCTGGGTTCAATCTCTGGTGCCGAAAAATAAAACAAAATACTCGATTTAACTAAGGAAAACGCCTGTATTCTACAACTCCCATCTATCTCTCTCTCTCTATCTCTCTCTCTCTCTGTTTCTCTCTTTTTGCTACCAGGGACTGAACCCAGGAGTGCTTAATTAACCACTGAGTCACATCCTTGGCCCTTTTTTACATTTTATTTAGAGACAGGGTCTCACTGAATTGCTTAGGGCCTCACTAAATTGCTGAGGCTGGCTTTGAACTTATGATCCTCCTGTCTTCCAAGCCATTACATTTTTTTTTTTTTTTTAGTAAATGTCACTTTCTCCCAAACTGATAGTCTCTTTTCTTTTCACCAATCCATACATACCACCTGTTCAAAATCTAGTTAAAAATTACTTTTTTGTCAAGAAGCTTTATTAATTAATTCACAAATAAAGGAAAACTTGGGAAATAAAATTCCACAAAGATTTTTCTGAATACAAAAGTTAAATCTTCCAAAACCAAATTCAAATGTAATAGTCATTTTTATCAAAACATGAAAATACAGAATATACTTTAGAAATAATTTTTTCTACTCAGAGAAGTCTTAAAGCTATCATTAATAACATTCTAATTGGTTTATGTTTGTGATTTTTCTAAATCTAGCCCCCAAAAACTATATATAAAGTCTTCATATTTGGGAGATTAAAATGTATTTTTTCAATGTCTATCTAACCAATTTTGTTTTAATCATCTATAGTTCACAAAACCTACAATAAGAAAAGTTAACATGAGCTTTTATCATTTCTTCAGGACAACTATTCAAATTCTTAGAGCAAAAGTATATTAAATAAACTTATTAAAAATTCCAAAGGATAAAACTTCTCTTTAAAAATTTTCATTCATAAGCTCAAAAGCATTCATAATCCAAACATTAATGAGGTAATAAGTCTTTTCATGGTAATTTGCACACAATTTACAAAACATGCCCAATCCTCAAAAGTAGATGTACTAGACTGTGAAGACAAACATGTTCATTATTGTGTACTTTTTACAACTTTATAGTAAATAATCCAAATTTCAGAAAAATTCTTTCTCCCAAAAGCACCAATCTAACAATATGCTTTAATTATTAATTACATTTTTAAAAAGAACTAATTCAAGCACTGAAAAGTGGAAATCATGATCAACAATTCCATTTCAATTCTCAATTTATAAAGCCTTCAAGGACCTCTGCCATTCAAAATTTTGTGCAATGATCTGTATGGTAACATTCTAGTTATGCATAAACAAATGTCAAATCTTTCTGGTTGAAAGGTAGATGCTAACTGTAAAAAGTACACCAATTTATTCCTATCTCTAAAATCATATCAGAAATACTCAAGTACCTTATTAAGCAACCTGAAATGCCTAAAGTGAACAATGCCTCGAAACTACTATTAAAGAGGGTCCAAAAGGCATCTATATATGGAGACAATCCAAGACCTCCTCCATCTCCTACTTGGCTATATGCCTAGAGAATACTGTAATGAAAACAAGCCAAATAACTATGTTATCTGTGGAGGCAATGCAAATCTCTGCATTCTAAACAAAATTTCAGGTCATAAAACTAACCTCTAAAGGGTTACTATTAATGAAAACTAAGAAGCAGCTTTTTGATCTTAAACCACACTGGGGAAAAAAAAAAGATCACAATACCAACTATCATCTGATTTACCTCCAAATTCACACAATGCCAAACAAGAACAAAAAAGAGAGAGATTCAAACATTAATTCTTATTACCCTTAGGACAAAAAAAAAAAGATATAATCAAGTCTGGAAACATAAAAACTAATTTATGGTGAAAGAGGCCAGAACAGTTGTTAATTATTTCTACAATGAGAATTTAACAGAAGAGGGCACAAGGCACTTTTAGGTGCAGAAAAGTATTCTGTATCTTGATCTGGGAAGAAGTTCCCTGTATATATATTTATACATAAAATTTCACTGAGTCATACTCATAATATCTGTATACATCAATGTAACTTAAATAAAACACTTAAAAAGAAGTAACCAATAATGGCCAAATCTAAACACCCTCCTTAATTCTGTTTTTAGTCAATCTCCATCATATAATGGAACACAAATATTCCCTACATGAAACTCTTTTACCTATGAGGATCCACAAGGCTTTGTTATTTTTTCAGCATTTTTCTTACTGTGCATTATATTAATTCTCTAAAACATTAATCCAATATTCATAAAGTGCTCAGGGACTAATTAGGCACAGTCCAATATATATTCCCCACCACCACACACCAAACGCACACACACCCCATATTTCCTAAACTGGATTCAAGCCGTTCTGTTACCTGGTTAATTTCCCATCAATTCTTTACAGAAAGTTTCTTCTCAAGCATTCCCATTTCTCAGTCATCCTTTAAGGTTCAGTTCAATTTCTACTTTATCCTTTTTCTCCATACTTCTAACAGGACTTGTCATACCTGTACTGTCAAGTACAGTAACTATGTGGCTAGTAAACCTGAAATCTGGCTAGTGTGAACTGATGTATGCTTTAAATAATAATACTGAATTCTGAAGACTTGATATGAAAAAAAGAACATAAATACTTCAATTATGTTTATAGTTGAAATGAAATTTTGGATACAGAGGGTTAAATATATTAATAAAATTCACCTGTTTCCTTTTTTTTTTAATGTGGCTATAGAAAATTTTAAGTTGTGTTTGTGGCTCAACTTATAATTCTTTTGGGCAATGATAAAAAATCTATTTATAAATGCCCCATAAATTATCTTTTTTTCTTTTTCCTTTTACTTTTTTAATTAACAAAATTATACATGTTATATATTTATATTTGGCATATAATACATTTCAAAATAACTATACAATGCAGGATAGCTAAATTGACCTAATTAAGATATATACTACTTCAAGTATTTTTTGTGGTGAGAACATTTAAAATATATTACTCTCAGCAATTTTCAAGTACATAATCACAATTACAGTAAAGATGTCCCACATATTATCTTTTAATATATGTCAGTCTCCCAATGAGAGTATAATAATTCAATTTTCAGCTAGTCTTTTCAAAATAAATTAAATATTTTTGCATCAGGAATTACTGATAGGAACTAAATATCTCTATAGACTTTAAATGGGCACATAAATTCTATTTAAATTTAATATCATTTTAATGCTTTGTGGGGAGTGGGGTTTACAGGGGGATTGAACCTAGAGTCTCAAGCATGCCAGGCAAAAGCTTTACTGAGTTACATCCCCAGATCAATTAAAGTCCTTTAAAAAGATACATGTGTTGTGACTGTATCTCAAAGTCTGAGCTGAATCCCCAGTCCTTCTGAGACATGCTCTCACTGAGTTGCCTGGGATAACTTCAAACTTGTGATCCTCCTGCCTAAGACTCCTGAACATTATAGGCATGTGCCACCAGATTTGGCCATTTTAATGATTTTTAACAAGAAAAGACATTTCAAAATGTAAAAATATAAGAAATATCATTTTAAGATGACTATGAATTGTATGTCATCTACATTTTACTTATAACCAATTTTAAGTTAATGTTCCACCAAAAAGGATAGATAGCATAATTAAACCTGTAGCAATTCTAATCCAGAGAATTAGTTGATTAAGCTTGATTTTATTCAGCTTAATAACTCAGTAACAAAAAAGACAGCTTCCATTTTAAATATTGTCATTGTACCAATGTCCAGCAACTAAGACAAAGAGCCTTTATATGGTATTATGAATAAACAATGTGGACAATAAGATATCACTTGAAATACAGGTAGGCATAACAATGTTTTTGTAAGGTTAATTGTATATTGGCAAGTAAAAGGATAGACATATAGGAAGACAAGAAGGCAAAAAAAGAAATGCATTGACTCTAGAATCAAAATACAGTCAGGTTCAAACATGGCTGCTATTCACTGCCTATATGACCTGAGTCTGAAATTTGTTTCCTCACAGGTAAAACAGGAATATATATACCACAGCATTATTAAATGTAGCATATAGATGTTTAATTATATAGCCCATATTTAATTAACATCAATGCTACCTCCTTTCTCTTTAATACTAACAACTAAATAACCATGCAAAGTTTAAGGGTGACTTCCCCCACTTCATTTTCCAAAGGGCTAAAAGTACTTTATAAACATAAATGAAACTTCTAATATTTCGTACTCACATTCCTCCTTAGTTAACTTAAAATTATTTTTTACTAGATGCCTTTTACAACTGTTTAAAATTCTAATTGGTTTACATTTGTGATTTTTCTAAATCTAGCCCCCAAAAATATTTTTTAATGTTAATCTAATATCTTTGTGATGGAGGAAGACATATGGTAGAAAAGTAATTAAAGGGGGAAAGGGATAATTAACACTATACCAGTGCAGACATACACAAAACAAAACAAACAAAAAGTGTAGGGAACAAAGCAAAAGGAAATGCAGTGTTTGAAGAAATTCCCCTGAGACAATTCAATGGGGAAAAAAATCACATTCTCCTACTCAATCTAGCTAATATGCCAGCCACTCCTCACTTGCATCTAGGGTTTATATGTATATTACATACAAATACATATAGCCCGTCATCCTCTTCTCTTTACTAATGAAAACCACCACATTCATGCACAAAAATTTAAAGGTAAATGAAGAAACTTAGGATGTTGTAACAAAGACAAACACCTGGTTAAGAAATAACTTTCACTAAGATGTACGCATTCCCCAACACGTCTATCTACTCATCAGCTGGCAAATGGAATGCACTGCTGAAATATTTAACCTGGTTACAGGATTTGTTCTAGAATCAGAGAAGGCACACTTTGATAACTGTCTCTCAATACCTTTATAATAACCCCATCTTTAGAACCATGGCCTAAAAGTGGAATATTGGCAAAAGCATACAATTTCAAACAAGTACAGGTGAAAATTTCAAGTTATTGTAAAAATAAACAATGTTAATAACCATTATTATTATTATTATTATCATTTTAACAGCTAATACTTCCTCAGCAATCATCGTGTGCCAGAAAGCTAAGGACGTTACATGAATTCTGCAATGGGAAACTTAAACCTCTAGATGATATTATTGTTAAATCCACTTGCCCAGTGCTCACACTGCTAAATGTGAACACTGCCAATTTTACTTCAAGGCTTATACCTTATCCCTTCCTGTCTCTTTAAATATGCACAATGATAAAGGCCAAGTGTGATTCTATGTAAATATGTATATACATGTGTGTCTGTATATGTGTATAATATATTCAGTATGTTAGTAGTAAACAAAGACAATTTCAACTCAAGGCTTTTATCTACCATCACAAACCATTCAACAATAAACTGGGAATCACGCTTTCTCCCTAACAAATGGTACTCTGAAAATACAAGTTATACTTAACATCTTTCTCAAGAAACTATTATGTATGTGTGTATGGATATACAATAAGCTTCTAAATAAAACAAACTCCATGGAGAAAGGATTAAAATATTAACTTTTTTTTTTTTTTTTTTTTGGCGGTGCTGGGGATCGAACCCAGGGCCTCGTGCTTGACAGGCAAGCACTCTGCCAACTGAGCTATCTCCCCAGTCCAACCTTTTTTAAAAAATTAAATATTGATAGAATATGAGTAAGCAGGTTTTGCAAATTACGCTTTAATCCTAATGCTTTATTAGGTGTTTTTTCACTGTCGCTTGTCTGTTTGGTTCTTAGCATTTATACTTCTATAGCTTATACAAAATGTCTTCAACAGTTTAGGGATAGCTAGTGGTAAGAATGAGTACCTGGCATGTGTAAGGTCTTCCATTCATTCTCCAGCACCAGTCTTTACAGCACTGTATTTTCAACTTAAATAAAGAATACACATACTGAAAGACTTAATAAACCTGTAATACTCTAACCAACTTCACTTTCAGACTTCATGGAACAAATCCGTTTATCTATACTTTCATAACAAAATCACAGATTTAAGAATCCTAAATGATATGGGAAGGCTACAGCTCACCAACCGAAGAGGCAGACAAAGATTAAAAGAAGAGGGGAAAGGAAATTTCCTTAAAAAGCTAACCTTAATCCAGTCTTCACTTTCCCCCACCCAGAAGTGTGCTCTGCGATACTTCTACCCTGGCAGGCTTCTTGACTTTTGTTTTTCTCCTCCTGGAAGGTTATCTCACAGGATTTTTGTTCTTGCTAACATCTCTCAATTGTCAAAGGATTTATTTTGAACTTAAAAATACAGAAACTACATGAGCTCTCAGTAAGTTCAGAAAGGAAGTAACTCCACAATTTAATTATGGTAGATCTGAGAAAATATTTAAGAGTGGTGCAAATGAGTCCTCGGAGATGAGAAAATACCTTTTGCATCTTTCTAAAGACTGAGTTGAATTTGGTGTTCCATTACCCTCTAAATCTCATGTAGTATTTAAGACAGGGAAAAGGACAAATACTTGAGCCAACCAGCAGGGTGAGCTAGAACTAGGATCAGTCTGATGTTTTAAAAACTCAATGGTATAAATAGTTTACACTATTAAAAGCAGCTATTTCCCACTAACAACTCTGAATCAAAAACACCACCTTTAGAGCTACTTCAGCCAAAGCCACAACTCATGATTTTGTTCAATATTTAAAGACTCTCCTTGTACAAAACACATTCTCTATACCAGAGACACAAAATGTAAAAATACTGAGTTCATTTGAATATTTACCTGAATTATTATAGCACCCGCCATTCATTCCCATATTTTATTTCACAAGGTCATCATTTCGAATAAGCTTGAAAACACTTTAAAAAAAAAAAAAAAAAAAAGACTGCTGAACTAGTGTTCTACAAATTAGGGTTGGATAATTCAACATGCCAGTTTGTTTGCTGCAAGCTACAACTGTCTTACTGACAGAAAATCAGTCCTGAGAAAAGCATTCCCACAAGAATAAGATTCACTCTCTCTCCCCCAGAGTGACATCTGCAGAAAAGAAAATAACCCTAAACAACTAACAGTGTGTTCAGTATGACAGAAAGCACTTGAACTTTCTGTAAATCTCATGTCTCCACCATCTTGTTACTTTCCTTGAGTCTTTTCCCCTTTTGCTACCCTTTACGTTCTCTATTCAACCAAAATTCTCCTTCCCATGAAACTCCAACACAAACTAAACCTGGAAAGCATTTAAAGTTTATAGGTGACAGACTCACTTTATCATTACAAATAATGTGAAAGTAAAACCCTAATTATCACAAGACTAATATGTAATTTTTTCTTTTTTTTTTTAATTTGGAGAATTAGCCCAGGAGTACTTTACCACTGAGCTCCATCTCCAGCCCTGTTTTTTTTTTTTTTTTTTTTGAGACAGGGTCTCACTAAGTTGCTTAGGGCCTCCCTAAGTTGCTCAGGCTGGCCTTGAACTTTTGATCCTCCTGTCTCAGCCTCTTGCACTGCGCCGGCCCAAGACTACCATGTAATCAAATCCATTCACACAGTGTTGAAAAAAATCAATAATCAATAATTTAAAAGTCCCTTAAATGACCTGTAAAAGTCTCAAAACAATTTAACTGTGTTTGTCAAATTTGGCATCCAAAAAAGTTAAAGATCACTGTGGGATCCACCACAAGTAATTTTACTACTTGTTGAATTTCCTCACAGACCTTATAGATACACACATTACTCAGCAGCAGTAGTCTTAAGAAGTTGTTTTAAAAAGAATAGTGTGAGTAGCATGTTCACTTATCTTATCAAAAGTACTGTTTTTAGCATCCCTCTCATTTCTTAGGTAGTAACAGCAGTTATCTCAAACTTTCCAGGAAGTTTATCAAGTACTTGGATTGAATCTTTTAATTTCTGGGGCAAGTACACTTTTGGAAAATGTCCAAATTCATAACCAACATTGCTCTGAAATTTCTGTATTTTGTATCTGGATTTATTTCACTGAAAGTCACTTTACAAAGTCACCACATAACATTAAAGTTAACTTACTGTCACAGAAGTTCTCATTAATGTGATAGCATTTAATTTATAAGTACTCTCAATAACACTCCCTTGTTTAGTCTTTTAACCATTAGTTGCAGATATTCATCTTCTCATCCAAGCAAATGTGACAAATGGAAACAGCAATGCAGAAGTTGAAAGACAATTTTTTACTATGCAACTAATTTAATTATCCTCAAATATTGTAAAAAGGGGTATGCATAATGGTTCTTTGAGATTCCTTCCACTGTAAAACTGTACAATCTAGAAATACATTTTCTAATGTTAATATGTCTCCTATTCATTAATACAATAAGATCACACTCTACTAGAAAAGCTACAAAAGAGAAAATACATATCTGAAAAGAAAATGAAAGTTTTAAGGAATGTTTAAAAGTTTAAATTTCATCTTGAATACAAACTTAAATTTGTGATCCAAATGTGTTTAAACATCCCTTCAAGTAATTACTTTGTTAATGGCAAACACAAAACATTAGCTATTTTGAAATCTGTACTTCAATATTAGTTCATTCCAATATATGATTTGTCATTATAAAACTTTCAGCAATTATAAAACTTAGACACGATTTAACAGCAATATAAACTATTGCGTTAATACTAGTTGGCAGTCATATTTCACCTATGTCTAAGCTAAATTATAAAAACTAGTTTTTTTCTCACCAAACCTACCAAATACAATATTGCAGACGTCAAGTTCCCATGATACTTACACATGGCACTGAAGGCAAAGAGCAGGTTTCCTTTCTTTGAGGAACTTTAGTTGTCTATTTTTTGAAATGCTTTCCTTCTTGTGGGACCAAATAATGTAACTACTTAAACTACTGCAGAGAGGGAATACACGATTAAGGCAAATCTAAATCATCACCCAGATGCAACAAACTTGGCATTAATCAGGACAGGCCAAAATAGAAGACGGTGTTTGGGTATCTCTGTCGAAAGTATTAACTTGTATATAAAACGGGACCGTCATTTCAGGCCCCAAGTTATGTGTATCCCCTCGTTGAGTTTACTGATCCCACAAAATCTGAAGTCTAAACATAAAAGTTTTTTAACTACTATGTTTAAGTCAATATTACTTAAAACAGTTCAAGAAAACTTTTCCACTAATGTTGCTAAACCATGGATGGATCCCAACACGAGAGTCGTCTGTGGAAGTCTGGTAACAAGTAACCTTTAGCTCCACCACCTAAGTTTCCAATCACTGAGAAGGGTCTGGGGCAACTCATCTTCAGGTTCACGGGAGCAGTGGAGCACACCTGCTTTCCTCTGGCAGAGATTAAGCTCCCAGGGACACAAAGGCCAGGGAATCAGACCTGGAGAGGCAAAAAGCTTTAGCTGGACACCCACCGAGCCCCTGGCAACCCAAACACTTCGAGCGATTTACCTCTTGCTGTTACTTCCCAGGCACCTAGCGGCACAAGATGTTGCAGAACGGGGGGGAGGGGAGGGCTATGCGGTCCTGTCCCAAGCCAGGGGAGGGGTGTGTACAGTTAACGCTAGAGCCGGCGCTTCTGGCCAGGACAGAGCAGCCTCGCGGAGAGGGGCTGGCGACTGCTCTCGGACCGCCCCGTTACTCAGAGCATTGCAATGGCGACCGCCAGGCTCCCCAAGCCGCCTGATCTCGGCCCCTTCCCCCTACTGCTCACTGGCTGCTCGGCTTCATGTGACTAAACAAAACCCCCAAGTCTAGTGCCCAGCTCAGCCCCTTTGTGTCCGCTACCGGATCCTCCGACGCCGCGGCGGAAAGACCCCCCCGCCCCGCTCCGAGTCCCGCCCCGCGGCGGCGGCCGCCGCTCACCTCAGGCTCCGCGGCCCCCCGCGGCCGCCGCGGCCGCCGCCTCCCCGAACCCGGGGCCCGGGCTCCTTGTGTAGCACCAACTCCGCCTCCTCGGCCGCCGCCGCCATCTTAGCCTGTGCGGCAAAATGCGTCCTTTTGGATGGTTGGGACCCAGCCTAGGGCGTAGCTCCCCGGGCCGAGCGCCGGAGGCCGGGTCCCCCAACTTCTTCCGCCACCCTCAGTCCCGCCGCCGCCACAGCCCAGAGGCCTGAAACCCACTCAGGTCCTAGCTAATCCGACCAAATAACCCCTGAAACTCACAGTTTGGTGCCGTGTGCGTCAAACCGGGGCGACGTTGGGAGCGCGCGGCGTCCCCGCGTCACACGCCGCTCAGTACGCTACTCGGCTCCAACGGCCCCCCTCCGCTCCCCGCTTTTCGCCTCCGGCCCCGGTTCCCACGGCGCAGGCGCGCGGCTTTCCCGCCTCTGCCCGGCCGCGGGCCGCGGGGGTGGCCAGCGAGGAGCGCTTGGGCAGCTACGGCTGGTGGAGTGTCTGGGCCAATTAGACAAACGGGGGCAGCAGAAACAGTGCACCACTGTTCTCGGGTGCCAGAAACCAAACAAGGTCACCTCCCCCAGCGCTGACCTAATCACTCCCAAGAAGGTTCCCGCCCCAAAGTAGGCACGCTCCAAATATGGTGGTGCCCAAACTCTGCAAGACCCAAACACTAGGCATGCCTAGGCCCTTTAAGGTGGAACAGGCCCATGTTTGGTTTCCACAACCACTAACGATCCAGAATCCCCTTTATTTTACTGCTATTGAGGAAAACAACTAAAGAACGCACTATTTGGCAGTCATAACTGTGAAGGAATGGCAGAGGAAGGTTTTCAGTTCTTTAGGGGATCAATCGAAAGATGCGTGATAGCTAGGCAAAGCATCAAGTGTGTGGCATGTCAATCACTAGGACTGCCTACCCTAAAAGATGTCCTGGGTTTGGTCCAACTTGCCTCTGTGAGGATACATTACTGAGTGTGCCATGGTTCTCCAAACTGAAGTTAACATCTGAGATGCTAGTTAACACTTCTAGAAGAATCAGTAGATTCCCCAGAGGGTTTTGTAAATCCTCCTTTTTAGCAAGTATTTGCCGCAAGATCCTGAAACACTGATGAGGGGTTTTGATTTTGAAAAGAGCAAGCAAGAAGTTACAAACTTTTAAGATGAACCCAAAGTTCCTGAAGAATCTGCTTGTCCTGCCTTAATTTGTTTAACTTCTCTGCACCTGTTTCCTCACAAAAAAAATAAATTTTTTTCATTAAGTTGAGACTTATGATAAACTATGCTCTTCCAAACCCTCAAGATGTTGTTGACATTCAGAGAAATACGCTATAATTGCATTTACTTAACAAGAATGAAAAACTCTTTCCTATAGGTTGGTAACTTAAGCAAACACAGATTTCAAAGATCTTGACAACACTAATAGCTTCATTAGTTAAAAATAATAGCTAACACTGTACCAGGCATTATTCTTACTTGTTCAATTTTATTACACCCGAATAAGGCAAAAAAAGGTTAAGTAATTTTCCTAAAATCTCATAGCTCTCTGGGCTTTTTCAAAATGCAAATTTTCCTTCTTAATTTACACTAATGTGCAAACAATAAAATATAAATCTGTACATAATTTTAGCCAGTTGGTTGGGGGAATGCCCTTTGAATAATTTCATTTGCAGAATCGATTAACACTGGACATTCTCAGTTTACTGTTGGACTTACAACAAATAAAAATGTTATGCACTATGAAAATTTTCACATTATATCACTACCAAAGCAGATATATAGTTTAATGCCAAAATATTTAAAGACATTAAAAGAAAATTATACTTAAGAATAAAAATAAAAATATAAAAAACTGTTTGACCATGGGAGAAAATTTGCAATGACATCTACTAACTGTGAATAAAATAATACTTTGATGAATACACCTAATGAAGAACCATCTTTAACAAGAAAAGAAAAAGCAAGATTTTAAAATCTAGCTGGGGCAGTGGTGCACGCCTGCAATACCAGCAGCTCGAGAGGCTGAGACAGAAGGATCTCAAATTCAAAGCCAGTCTCAGCAATTTAGCAAGGCCCTAAGCGACTCAGCAAGACCCTTTCTCTAAATAAAATATTAAAAAGGGGTAGAGATGTGGCTCAGTGGTTAACACCCTGGGTTCAATCCCCAGTACAAAAAAAAAAAAAAGAAAAGAAAATCTTAAAATCTGACAATATTCACAAAGTTTGTGAATCCATTGTTTCAATGAATGAAATTTCCCAATAAAATTTATAAAGTAAACCGTGATCTCAGAAAATGCAAGTTAGTTCTAAAACAACTAGATAATTCTCCTTTCAATTCTTCTGAAATACAGCCCCCCCAAAAAAAATGTAAATAGTAATCTACTATCCTAATAATTAAGTCAAATTAAGTTTTGAGTTTTGCTTAGCATCATACTAGGTCTGGATCCACCTCTGAGTACCAAAATCAGAAGGCAGGCCATTTTTGTGGAGCTACAAATAGTTCAGTATGTTTGCTCATTGGGGTGGGGATAGGAAGGATGTTTAGAGTGGAGAAAGATGAAGTAAACAGAAATCAAGTTTTATATTTATTTTTTGTCCTTACTGATCCCAGCAAAGAGCCTTCTTCATGGCAGGTATACAATAAATAATTCTATTTAATTCACCCAACATTCACTGATTACTTACTCTATACAAGGCATATACTATACACCAACAGAAAAAGACAAGACAGTTCCTTGCAGGTGTTCAATTAATATTGTTGTATAAATGAGGATTTTTTATAGTTGGATGAAAGAATCATTTAAAAAGATACAATGAAAGGGAATGGCAAGAATGAGGAAATAGGTAATAAGGATTTCAAAATCATAGTTAAAACAAACTCACAAAACATGAATCAAAATAGACTTTGTATACATATATTTAGTAAAACTTGTGTCTAATATTTAGGAACCCAGTTACTATTCTGCTCATCAGCATATGAGAAGTAGATGAAAACATAAGTGTATAGGAGATTGTTCATCAAACAACATGCAAAGGAAGAAAATAGTGAGACATGGAAACTTAACACACAAACTATTTAAGGAATGAGTAGAGAAGTCCAAGAAAATAACTGAAGAGACAAAAGGATAAAACAGAGCTTCAGGCAAGAGAGTGGCACCAGAGAAGCCAAGCAAGTGTAGGTAACAGCTTACTGCTATAACGAAGAACCCCAAATCTCAGTAGCTTAACATAGTTTCATTGCCTATTCTTGTCATATACCACTGTAGTAAGTTGAAAGAGGAGGAAGTAGTTAGTTATTTAGGAACTCAGTTTTTCCATCATATGCTGCCATAACACTTCTCATTTTTCACTAGTTAACACTCTAGTCAGTGACCCCACTTAACTGCAGAGGAAAGCTAGAAAATACAGTTTGCTACGTGCCTTGGAGGAAAAGGAAATGGGACCGGTAGGCACAAAACAGCAACTCTGTGCACTTTAAGTAAATGTAGTAAAGAAGTCATGAGAGATAAGAGTATCTACTGGGCTTAAAAGATCACTGGTGACCTGCATAAATACAAGGTCAATGAAACGACTTATCCCAGTATAGAAGGTTCAATAGTAAAGTAAAAGGAAAGAAGGGGAAATAGCCACTGAATCTGATCAACTATGGAAAATCAGCAAGATCAAGCAATTGGACTTACAAGACTGAGAAATTAATGCCAAAATTACTGCCCAGGAATTCTTGGCAACTAACCAGCCTTCTAGTAAAAACCCATCCTTACTAGACCTTCATCAAACTTCCACACACATCACGCTTGAGAAATGCCTTTGTTGTTTATTTTTTCCAGTGAAAGATTCCAGATGTTCTATAATATTTGGTTCAGATTCATCAAAGGAAAAAAGGCATCTATAATTTTGGCTATCCCATGTGCTTTATTAAAGAAAATGAATGTAAAGTGGCAAGTCAATGTATTTAATATTGATTTTCTTTAGAATAGAAAATTGGGGACTGGTAATGTAGCTCAGTGACAGAGTGCTTGCCTAGTATGTGCAAAGCCCTGGGTTCAATCCCCAATGATGCAAAACACAAACCAAAGAAAATTGGGAAATATAATTGCACAAATGTGTTCCTTTTACTACATGGCAATAATTGGAAGTTGGACTTAGAGATCCTTGGCTTAATTGTAAGCAAAATTAAGTCTCTTCAAAATGAATGTGAAATCTCTATCAAATACTATTTACCTAAGTTTTTAAAATATGTTGAAAGAAGGAAAAGAATGGTAGTTATAGCCTTTAACACATGAAGTTAGGAAACAATCAGAAACAGAAATACAGGTGTGAAAATATAAAGTTAATGTTATGTTTATTTTTTTTACATCCATTTCTCTTTTTATTTTTGGTCATCAACTTTTCTCTTACAATATTAAATTCTGTCCCAATTGCCTAATTACTTCACTTTTGATAAAGAATACCTGTGATGTAGTCTCTACGCAGATGATGAATTTAATCCTTTTCCATAGAGACTGGAAAATACAGAGCCAACCTCTCTTCTAATATTCAATACTTACAACATCACAGACGTTATGATGGGCCCCTAAGAGGATGTGAAGGTAAACAGAATGTACTTAGTTTTCAAATATCCTATGGTGGTATAGATTGAAAGTCACATGCTTAGACTGCCATTTAAGTTTTAAAGTTGACAAAGAAGCTTATCATCCAACTCATGTCTCACGTGGTACATAGTTTGGATTGGGACTGTCCCCCAAAACCTCATTTGTTAAAGGTTTAGTTCTCAGCCTGGTGTTATTAGGAAGTGGTAGAAACTCTAAGAGTTGGGGGCCAGTGGGAGGTCTTTCTGATCATTAGGGTTGTTACATCCGGGAGAAGGAGAATACTAGGATCCTAATCCCTGACCCACCCTCTCTCCTTTGGTTTCCTGGTCATGAGGGGAACAGCTTTGCTCTACCACATGCTCCCTGCCTGATGTGCTGCCTTGCCACAGGCCCAAAAGCAACAGGGTCAACTGACAATGACTGAAATCTCTGAAATCATGTGCCAAAATAAACCTTTCTTTCTTCTTCTTCTTTTTTTTTAACTGGTTATCTCCGATGTGTGTGTGTGTGTGTGTGTGTGTGTGTGTGCACTTGTATGTCTGTGTGTGTTACCAGGGATGAAACCAGGGCCTTCTAAGTGCTGGGCAAGTACTCTATCACTGAGCTATGCCCTCAGTCCCTTATATTTTATCTTGATATAGGATCTCCCTAGACTGCCCAGCCCATCCTCAAACTTGTGACCCTCCTTCCTCAGCCTCCAGAGTAGCTGGTATTACAGGCCTGCACCACCACACCCAATTCAGATATTTTTTTACAATAATGGAAAGCTAACCCACCTGGTGATGGTAATGCCAGAGAGTCATTTTCCTCCAGGATTTGGTTCTTAGCTTTCTAGGTTGAAAATTAGTTTGACCATGCTAGGTGTGGTGGTGCATGAGTGTAATCCTAGCTGAAGCAGCAGAATTGCAAGTTCAAAATCAGTCTCAGCAATTTAGCAAGGCCCTAAGTCCTGTCTCAAAAAAATTTTAAAAAAAAGTATCTGGGAAAGTGACTCAGTGGTTGAGCATCTTTGGGTTCAACTCCTGGTACCAAAATAGAAAAAAATAAATTAAAAAATGTTTTAACCACAGTTGATCAAATTCAGGTAAATGAAATAATGAAATATATAAAGACTAATGGATACATCATATGTTAATATAGCATTGATTTATAGTAAAAGTTTTGACTGGCAAACATAATGAAATACTCAGGCAGACTCTTTGAAACATTCCCTCTCTGTAGAGAAGGGTACCAGGAACACCAAATTACTTACTCAATGAGCATGAATTAGATGAATATGATTTTTATAGATGGTGTCATGAAACTTTAATAGGAAACTGTGTTCTGCTATGAGGATGTACCTATCAAGGGAACTTGAACCATTGGTCTGCTCTCGCCAGAAATATAACTTTGATTTTTCCTTAAAGATGCATAGCCACATACAAAACACAAAAAAATTAATGTTTTATAATCCATGTTTCATCAATTTTGGGGGGAGCAGTGCCAGGGATTGAACCCAGGACCTCCTATGTGCTAGGCCAATACTCTACCACTAAACAACATTTCTAGCCTTGTAACCTTTTTTTTTATTATTTTTTTTATTTTATGAAGTAATATCTGTGAAATCAACTTATCTGTAAATCATAGTTTGTAATTGGCATTTTTTTTATTTCTAAGGGCTCCTAAGATAATGGCACATTTTTCAGTCAGAGATATCTTAGAACCAATAGAATGCAATGATTGCCTGACATCATAAGCAACTTACCTAACTGTTTTGGTAAATTGACTTTCTTAAACTTACTAGTTGCCCCACTTAATTGTTGCATAGACCATCTAAGTCCAAAAGCTATGGGAAGGTTTCCTCTCCTTGACTGATACTCTGATCAGGCTTTCACAGTTAAGCTAAGTTCCTGAAGAATACGGGATATTGGAGGATAATTAATCTATAAGTGTTTATACAGTAACCTAGACTTCACTGGGTTGTTTTGTTTTCTTTGATGTTGAATCCTTTATTAGTGAGTTTTATATGGCTATAATGACATTTTATTCTTTATCCTATGAAATGAATGATTCTTGCATTTATCAAATTAATTAATTGAGGTTCATATTGATGAAGAAACTTTCCCAAAGTTTATATATAATGCAGATCCAAACTGGGGGCTCTTACACTAAGTCCCATCATTTCTCTACAGGCAATTTATTTTTCCAGACTTTCATATGAAAATCCATGTATATCATAAATACAAAGTGGTAAGAAGACAGTGGCAACTTAGGATGAAATAGCTTTTTTTCAAGATCAGGTTTAAGAAAGACTAGAGGAATGGGATATGATTCAGATCACATTTGATGGAGTCAAAGGTGATCAGACTAGGAAGTCCTCACAGACTGGTTGGGGGACTTCATCATGGGACGTTGAGGAACCAAAGGTGAGCAGGGGCACGGGGATCCTGGGCATTGATTGCCTTAGAAGAGAAGGCACATAAAGAAGGGGGGTGCTATGAGGAAGCAGAGACAAATTACTCCTTTATACAATCTGCCTAGGATCAGGTCATTGTCCTAACAATCCATAAAGATGATGCAGATAAAGCTATCTTCAGGGAGGAGGGGCTTTCAGGATCAAACTCCTGCTTGTACATTTTAAACACATTCCTCACTTCCACCCAGGCATGTTTTCTCAAGTAGTGGGCTGTGAAGAACCTGGAACTTCAGAGAAAAGTAGCTTGATTATCCACTTATGTAAGCACCTGAGGAAAATCCAGGGAGTTATTCCCTGTATTCTTGGTATGCTCTTTCTTTCTTTAAATTTATTTTTAACTAATACATGAAAACATTAAAATTGTACATATTAATGGAGTGTCATGTGATGTTTCAATACCTCTGTGCAGTGTGAAATGTTTAAATCAGGTTAAATGTAAATAGCCACTCAAACATTTATTATTTCTTCGTGGTAAAAACATTTATAATTCTTTTGACTTTTTGAAAAATACAGTATCTTAATTGTCTGTATTCACCTCCACTGTGCAAGAGCATATCAGAAATCATTCTTAACTGTAACATAGTACCCGTTGGTTGACCATTCCACCATCTGTCCCTCACCCTACTCTCCCCAGTCTCTGGTAACCACCATTCTACTCTCAACTTCTATGAGAAGAACTTTTTTATATTCCATGCTTGGGTGAAGTCAACCGTGGCACTTATCTTTCTGAGCCTGACTTATTTCACTTAACATAATGAACTCTGGTTCCATCCATGTTGCCATAAATGACAGGCATTTCATTCTTTTCTATGACTGAATAGTATTTCATTGTGAATATGTACCATATTTTCTTTATAATCTTCTTCTTTTGATGGACAATTAGATTGTTTCTGTTTCTTAGCTAGAGTGAACAATCCTACAGTAAACTTGAGAGTACAGATGTATCTTCCACACATTAATTTCAATTTCTTTGGATACATTTGCAATATGGGAATGGTGGATGATATGGTAGTTCTATTTTTAATTTTTTTGAGATATCTTTATTCTGTTTTCAATAATAATTTACTAACTTACATTCCTACCAATAATGTGCAAGTGTTCCCTTTTCTCTACATCCTCACCAACACTTTTTATCTCTAGTCTGTTTGATCAAAGCACTTTTACTGGGGTGAGGTGGTGTCTCATTATGATTTTGATTTTCATTTTTTGTATGATTAGGGATGTTAAGCATTTTTCATATAGTTGTTGGTCATTTGTATATCTTATGAAATGTCTATTTAGGTCTATTGCCTAATCAGGTTATTTTGTTGTTGTTGAGTTTATGGACTTCCTTATATATTCTGGATATTAACCCATATCCGATGAATAGTTTGCAAATATTTTCTCCTGTGTCTAAGTTGTTAATTCACTTCAGTAATTGTTTTCTTTACTATGCAGAAACTTTTTAGCTTGATGTAATCCCATTTGTCTATTTTTGCTTTTGATTTGTGTTTCTGGAGATTTGTCCCAAAAGTCCTTGTCCATTCCAATGTCCTGAAGCATTTCCCCTACATTTTTTATATTAGTTTGATAGCTTCAGGATTTACATTTAATTCTTCGATTCATTTTCTGTTTATTTTGATAACTGATGAGAGGTAGGGGTCTAGTTTTATTCTTCTGCAGATTGATATCCAATTTTCCCAGCATCATTTATTAAAAGGCTATCTTTTCCCCAATGTGAGTTTTTAGAACATTTATAAAAACTCATTTGGCTGTCAATGTATGAGTTAATATCTAGGGTGTCTGTTCTGTTCCATTGGCTTCTATGTCTACTTTTATGTCAATGCTATGTTGTTTTGAATACTGCAACTTTGTGGTATTTTCTGAAGTCAAATAGTGTAACACCCCTTTCTTTGTTCTTTTTACTCAAATTAGCTTTCACTATTCAAGGTTTTTGAGGTTCCATAAAAATTTGAGGTTTTTTTTTAGTTCTTTTTATAGTTTTTATAGAATGTTATTGTTATTTTGATAGGAATTACATGGAATTTGTAGATTGTTTTGGGTAGTAAAAGTATTTAATGATATCAGTTTTTCTAATCAATGAACATGGAATATCTTCCCACTTTTTGTGTCTTCAATTTCTTTCATCAGTGTTTCATAATTTTTATTTTAGAGTTCTTTCACTTTTTTGGTTAAATTTATTACTACGGTTTGTTGTTATTAGTTGATGTAGATGGAATTGCTTTCTTGATTTCTATTTTAATTATTCACTATTGGCATATACTAACACTATTGGATTTTTGTTGAATTTGTAACCTCAAACTTTTCTGAATTCATTTATTAGTTTTAAAGTTTTTGGTGAAGTCTTTGAGGTTTTCCTTCACTGGGTTTTGTCACCACTTTTTATTTCAGAACCCTTAAAACTCCCACAAACTCTCCAAAGAAATTTGTATGTGTGCTAGCAACAGGTCCTATCAGCTATTCCATTTCTCCCCTTATTTGGTAACCTATATGCAATGATTACTAGTGAACTTTCTGCTGGAAATGACTGCTTCCCATCTGATACCATCATTTATTATCAGGTATCTTCATGATCATGACAGATAATCTGGATTATGCATGGTTATAAGCCAGCACTGGAGTCCCCAATCTAAACTTTTAGTTTTATGGACTATTTTGTGAATATATACTCACAAAGTGTCAGGGCCTATATTAGTAACTACAGAAACTTTAGTGAAAAATTTATAAGGTCAACTATATACAGTTGTGGAATTCTTGCATTTTCCAAAAATGCACCAACAGGTGAATGGTGACTAAAATCCATCCTGTTTTCCAATCACAAAGTCATGTCCCCTAGTACAGAACTTACTTCATCTGCAGAAAAAGGTGCCATTTTCTTCCCACAAATGTGCTTTTTCTTGTGAAGCAATCCTTGTACTCATGTGCCTACATCTTCCTACTTCCGATTCTTCTGCACAGAGGATGACCTTTCTCAATCCCTCTGCCTAGAAGTGTCTTTCTCTAATTTCTTTTCCCTACTTGATACAGAGGAAATTGATAGACTATTGAACCCTAAATACTCAGTTTCTTTCCTCAAGAACTTATAGACTAAGGGAGGGAGGGAGATAAACAGAGACCATTGTGATACATACTACATATGATAAATATAGAATAGAAGTAAGCACCCACCAGGACTATGGGAATACCAAGGAAGAGCACCCAACCCAGTCAAGTGGACCTGGGAAGACACTAGTGGAGGCTCTCATTGCACAGAACACCCCTTTCCTTTACTCCACTTAGGTTAACTCCTACTCATTCTTCAAGTTTCAGTTAAATATCCTTTTCTCAGGTTTTTCTCACCCCCCACCTCACACTCACAGAGCACTCTATGCTTCCCCTTTTGTTATACTCACCTTTTGTGTACAGTAAGTCCCATTCTATCTAAACAAGTGGTCTCCAAAATTTCAATTTCTCAAATTAAGTGTTTATATTATTATGAGGCTAATGGAGTAGCCCTCATAGTTTGCTAGTGAGAATTCTAGATATCTATGTGATTAAAATCCATGCTAGTCTCAATAGAGTTTGAACAGTCTACTGATACTTGATTTCTCAAGCTTAAATAAACTGGGAATATTTTTAGGTCCTATAGCTGAAAATTTCAAGATCACAGCACTAACTCCAAGAATTTCCAGGTTTCTTGACACCCAATTCATCTGCCTAATCTAGGAATATTGCGTTGGCTACTGGAAATACAGAAATCTTCTTCTGATATTTTACCTTGACCTCACCCCAGGATGAGAACTTTAGCCTATGACATTTGAGCAAAGGACTAGATGGATGGCCAGATGTATTAGAGTTGATTTTGCAGTATCAGGGAACGGCATTTCACTACATGTTATTTTCTACATGATTATACATGTGAATTTTACCATAATTACATGCTTAATGTCGATCTCCTTCTTTAGTCTGTACATGATGACAAAAGCCATGTTGGTCTTGTTCATGAATTGATCCTTACTCATAATACAGTTCTTAGCTCATATTGGTTGCTTAATCCACATTTGTTGAACTCAATTGATGTATATCAAAACTGAGATCTTAAAAGACTTGTAAAAGCTAGGTATGAAAATTAGTAAGGGAACAGGTATTCTTTATAGAGGGAGAAAGAAATGTAAGAAGTGGAAGAGTGTATGGCATGTTTGGGGAACAGTAAGTAATTTGCATGACTTGAGTACAGCATACAAGTGGAAGCATGGGGAGTGGTAAGAAATGAAACTGGAAAGAGAAACAGAAGCCAAACTTCAAATGACAAGAAACTTGGACTTTACCCTAAAGACAATGGGAAACCATTTAAAAGAGCATTATATGATCAAATTTGCATTTTAGAAAGATATACATTTATTGAACTAGGTAAAAACTAGAAGCAAAGAGAAGAGTTGGGTATTTTCAGGATATAACTGGTGCCTGTCTAAGCTTACCACATAGTAGAGGAAACTGCCTAGAGGCCCTCAGCCACATGAAGAGGAAGTCCTAAGCAGCCCTGCTTTGTACTCTGCAAGTTACTACCCTCAACACTCAGTTGCAGCTGACTGAACAGTGGCTGGGTGTATAATCCATAGACTGGCAAGTGGTCTATGACATAACTGGCATTGAATATTGAATCAAGACAGTGTGGTATTGGCATTAAGATAGACAAACAGATCAATGAAAGAGAATAGAGTTTCCAGAAATAGATTTTTTTAAAAAAATTTTGTTTTAGTTGCAGGTGGACACATTGCATTTATTTTATTTTTATGTGGTGCTGAGGTTTGAACCCAGGGCCTCACGCATGCTAGGCGAGTGCTCGACCACTGAGCCACAACCCCAGCCCCCCAGAAATAGATTCACAAATACAGGATCTATTAATTTTCAGTGAAGACAAAAGGCAATTCAGTGTAGAAAGGACAGTCTTTTCAACCAATGATACTAGAAGTATTTTTGCAAAATATTCATTTGCAAAAAAATTCAAAATTTGATCCATGTATATACATTACTTACAATTGATTGATATATATACATTAACTCAAAATGAATCAAAGTTCTAATCTTTCAAAACCTAAAATGAAAAACCTTTAGGGAAAGTCTTTGTGAGATCAGGTGAGGCTGAGATTTTTAAGATCTAACAACGAAAGCACACTCATGAACACAAAAAACAATTAATTAAATGACCTTCATCAAAATTAAGAACTTTTCCTGTTTGAAAGATTGCTAAAGGAATGGAAAGACAGCGTACTGAAGTAGGAAGATCACAAGCCCAGCCTGGATAACTTATTGAGACCTTGTTTTACAAAAAAAGAAAGAAAAAAAGAAAGAAATTAAGGAAGAAAGAAATTAACAAAAGGGGGCTGGAGATGTAGGTCAGTGGTAGAGTGTTATTGTATTTGATCCCAAATCCTGCACCCCGGCCCCAGCAAAAATAAGATGACCCACAGATTAGAAGAAATTTTACAAGTCATAAAACTGGTAAAGGACTTGTATCCATAATACATTAAAAAATCTTAAAATGCAATAAGAAAATAAATAGCCTGATTAAAAATGGACAAAAAAATGAACAGGCACTTCATCAAAAAAGATACAGTGATGGCAAATGAGCATGGAGGAAATACCCATTAGTAATTAGGGACATGTAAATTAAAACCACCATGAGATATCACAGCACACCTATGAGAATGGTTAGAAATAATAACACTGAGAATAGTAAGTGTTGACAAGTATGTATCACAATTGTAACTCTACTGCACTACTTACAGGAATGTAAAATGGTGAAATGATTTTGCAAAAAGTTTGGCAGCTTCTTTAAAAAGTTAAATGGGGGTTGTAGATGTAGCTTGTGGTGGAGCACTTGCACTAGCATGTGGAGGCCCTGGGTTGTATCCACACACATACACCAACACAAAGTTAAACATACACACCATAACACGAGTGTGATTCATCCCTTTTACTCCCAGATATTTACTCAAAATTTTTAACACAAATTATACACCTACACGAAGGCTTATAGAAGAATTTTCATAGCAGCTGTATTAGCAATAGTCCCAATCTGGAAATAACCCATATGCCTATCAATTGCTGGATGTATAAAGCCATCCCTCAAAAAGGAATACTTGCTGTATGATTGTCTTTATGTAAAACTTTAGAAAATACAAACTAATATACAGTGACAAAAAGCAGATCTGTGGTTGTCTGTTGTGGAGAAGAATGCGGCTGGTGTGGGGGTAAGGAATTATAGAAGGACTTGAGGAAATATTTGGAGGTAATGGATATGTTCGTTATCTTGAGTGTAGTGACGATTTCACAGATGTAGGTATATGTCAAAGCTTACCCAATTGTATACTTTATATCTAATTTATTCTTTCAATAAGTTTCAATATAACTCTAAAAAAATTCTTTTTGAGAGAGAAAGAAAGAGAGAGAGAACAATAATGAAGGAAGGGAGCTCCTTCAACTGATGGACTGGGAAGAATATTAAGATTAGACTTGGTTGGGGAAGGAACACTCCGATCTGATATGCTCCTACATGTCTTACTGACGAGAAGATTCTTTTGCTTGGATGCTGTCCATTTTATCTATAAAGTTGACAATAAGACTTTCTAAAAAAGTGACCTGAAGGAGGCAGGCAGAAGGCTTGAGGAAACAGCTGCTGTAGAGAGTGTGTGAGTCTAGACCCAGAACCCTTGGCATTTGGATAGAATGGGGATTTCTGTTATTAATGGAGACCAAGAACCTGTTAGTGAAGCTCCTTCTGTATAATTAGGTAATGTTTACATGTCAGAAGAACAGGTAGAGGAACTGTTCTCTCTTTTCTCTGAATACATCTTATCTCCCAGAGGTTTCTTTAATTTATGAATCATCAGATTTCTATGGCACCTGATCCACTATTTTGCCAAACATGCCAAGATAATTCTAAATCATTAATTCAACAACTACCAATTAAGCCCCTTGGACTTGGGTGTGAGGTGTTCGATGGTATGGAATAAAAAGAGTCTAAATATCCCTGGTCCCTGCTTTCAGGCTTACATGCCTGAATACACAACCTATTTCCCCAGGGTCTCTGCACTGATCCCTTGAGGACCTCAGGGGACAATGTATTTCCCAAACTTAAGTCACCCCAGGACTCATACCAGCTCTGAATCACTTGATCACTCATAACCAAGATGGACCTATGATATGTTCCCATTTTCAAACTTGACCCATGTCATGTTCCTCCTTTGCAGTGTGAGTTTTATGAGTTGAGAAAGATATGTAGCCAACACTGAATTCCTTGGGTCTGTAATGAGACCTGAGGGCAAAAGGGAATGTGCACTGACATTTAGTACACCATCAGATAAGGGGTTTTCTTCCCATGAAATTCAATAAACCTTCACAATGATCTTCCATTAAAAATGAATGCTAACTTGCTGTCTTACCAACAGTTTGAACAACAGATTTTTAAGAAAATCTTTACACATTAAATAATGCATCTTATTGAATTGAACGGAGGTGATGTATTTAAAAATCATCTCTTTATCCTATTACAGAAAGATTGTGGGCTGGGGGATGTTGCTCAGTTGGTAAATGCTTGCCTCACAAGCACAAGCCCCTGGGTTCAATCCCCAGCACTGCAAAAAAAAAAAAAAAAAAAAAAAAAACGGAGGTGGTGGTGGTGGCTGGGATTGTGGCTCAGTGATAGAGGACTTGCCTAGTATGTGTGAGGCACTGGGTTCGATTCTCAGCACCACATATAAACAAATGAATAAAATAAAGGTCTATCAACATCTAAAAAAAATTTTTTTAAAAAAGGAAAATTGTAAGATTGTTAGGGGGTGGAGGTGTAGCTCAGTGGTAGAGCATGTGCTTAGCATGCACAGGGTCCTGGATTCAATCCAGCACCAAAGATAGAGGGGGAGAGAGAGAGAGAGAGAGAGAGAGAGAGAGAGAGATCAGATACATAATAGTCACATACCTGCAAGTATTTATTTATATATATTTGGAATGCTGAGTTAGGAATCACATTATATTTGCATTCAGGTGAGGTAGAAAATGAAAATTTCTTGCTACCTTTGAAATTTTGTTTGGAGCATAGTAGGCAATCCCATGTGAAATGATGATTCTGGGCTAGAATCCAGTGTACAGTGGTCATCTCAGTATCAATCTTCTGTCTGCAAGGACACCAAAGAGGTGAATGCTAAATAGTAAAAAAGAAAAATAAGCATACTCATATTCTTTCCTCTTCTGTTATTGCTATCCATAAAATTGGAAATTTAAAATATGCACAATTGCATAAGGGATGTTTCCTTCAGTGAAAAGAGAAAACAAAAACAAATGCCTAAAGGTTGAGAACAGAAATTGATGAGTTTGGCAGTAGGCTTTGGAAACCAGCAACGATAGCCAGTCTGACTAATATGAAAAAAATGTTGTAAAGAAGCACTAGACCCAAAAAAGCAAAAACATTTTCTGTTTTGCATTGCACATAAAAATGAAGTGATCTTGTAATTGGTCTGAGGAAAGGCTTTCTTGTGACAATGAGATTTTCCTAAGAAGGGCACAAAATGGAAAAAGGGGTCTTTGCCTATAATAACCCTGAAAAGATAAGGTATCAAGTTCTTTATTCTTATGGGTAATAGTGATTATTTTTATTAGAAAATTAATCAAGTGCCAGATACTTCCCTAAGCAGAGCAATGCACAGATTCTACATTTAGCCACCATGAGTAAGCTGGCCAGGAATTCCAGAATGATCACCATCCATAATTCAGTGTAAAGTATTAAATCTAGCCAAATATCAGTATTTTGCCTGCAAGTATACTGCCAGGAGAAAAAGCTGAAATAGTAACAGAAAATAAGAGAGGATCCATGAAAATGAAGGATGGTACTAAACTTTATAATTTCCCTCAGCTTTTTGGAACATTTTTTTTAAGAGATGGGGGTCTCATTATGTTGCCTAGGCTGACCTCAAACTCCCGAGCTCAAGAGATCTTCCTGCCTTAGCCTCCCAAGCAGTTGATATCACCATGCCAGCAAACACTTTCACTATTGAAATAGAAATCCTTGCTTTATTCTAAATGTGTTAAGGTTTTTATTTAGATAAATAATCAGTACTTACATATATGACTCTAAATCACCCTTAAGATAGATTGCTTTGTGAATTACCTATGATGACTTGTGAAAATTTTCCCTTCTTCCAAAGACAACTTGCTCTGCCTTTCCTCACTCAATCTTCAGTCTGCTAGTGTCTTGAAGGACTGGCCTGCAGAGTCCTCAAGCAAACCTTCATGAAAACAGTTCTTTCTTTTCAGTTGAACTTTTGATGTGGATCTTTAGGAGTTTATGGTTTAACTCTACACAGCGTGCCATGTTACTTTAATAGCCAAGTTTAGGACCCATATTCCACTGTGTGTCCAGTGGCTCCTGGAAACCACATTGTCCAGTAAACTGGGAATAGTGCTGTGAGGAAGGCTGACAGGGTTCCTGAGCTGCTGAAACTTAACGTTCTAGTATGTTGACCATAGCTCCACACTCAGTGTTGATAAGAAACCACTATGAGCACTTAAAAAAAAAAAAAGGATTCTTGAGTAATTTTGTAAATCAAGTGGGGCAAAGGAATGTCAAATGTTAGGAAGGGAAAAGTGGAATTAGGTACTGATCTCATGAAAGAGCCAGAATTTGCTTAGGCAGGCAGGCTTAAGTGAGGGAATGAAGGAAAGACCAGGTAGGCAAGACATCTCAGTAGAGGCTCTGTCAGACCCAGAGTAAAGCATTCTTGGAATGAAAGCAGGCTGCTGCTTATGTGCTTGAATTTGAGATGAACTGGGAAAGTTGCCAGTTAGAAAATGTCTCCTCCACAGATGTCTGGAGAAATGTGAATGTTTACTTCTCTTTGTGAGAGATGGTAGTTAAAATCATGGACTTTGGAATCATGCAGACTTGTTTGCAGATTGCAGTTCTACAACTTTCCAAGTATGTTGGGGCAGGTATTTTTCTCTTAGCTTGGTTTCCTCATCTATAAAACGGAAATAATCATTCCTCACAAGTTTTTTTATAAGATTAAAAATAGTATTATAAACCAAGCACTAGCATAGGCATTCAGAAACAGTAAATATCTAATAAATGTTACTCAATATTATTTACATGAACTGTTTCAACTAACATTCATTGAAATCCTACTATATGCCAGGTACTATACTGGTCATGGTATAACGGGGAAGACAGTTACGGAAACAACAGACTAGTAAAAGGTGAAAGCTGCTCTAAGAGATAGTTAAGGGATGAAATGTTATTCTTCCTTTTTTCCCAAAGCAGAGAAAGGAGGGAAGGTATTCAAAAAGTTGGAACAAAAGAGACTCAATATGTGAAAAATATTTCATGTTGGTCTCTGAGTTAAAAATTGGGCTATCAATATAAGAGAATAGTTCCTCCTAAACACATTGTGTGCCATTAACTTGGGCAGCACCATACTCTTCTGGTTTTCTTGAAGTCTCTCTAGTAAGTCCTTCTCAATCTCCATCATAGGGTTGTTCATATCTATCATTATGTGTTGGAATTCCTAAAGACTATCTGAAGAGCTTTTCTTACTCCATATGCTCTCCTTCTATTATTACTATTAGTAAACTATTGTTACTAATAGTTTCCTATAGATTTCAATGACCATTTACATGATAATTCCCAAATTTTTCTCTTCATGGTAGATCTAATAACCTACTCTTATTTCCAACTAATTTTTATTTCCAATTATTTAGCAAAAATCCTCCTTTAGTTGTCTTATGAACACCTCAAAATTAGAAAAATTCAAAACTAATTTATCTCTTTTCCAGTTCTTTTCTGTGCTCTTGTTCTCAGTAAATGCATCACCATTCATTTGAATGTTGCCCAAGTTAAAAAACCTGGCAGTGGTTTCTGATGTCACCTTCTCCCTTCTTGTGTTAGTCAGTTTTTCATTGCTGTAAACAAAATATTTGATAAGAATAGCTTAAAGAAGAAAAATTCATTTTGGACTCGTGGTTTCAGAGATCTAAGTCTATGGCCAACTGACTCCATTGCTCTGGGCCGGAGTGAGGCAGAACATCATGGTGGGAGGGTGTGGTGGAGGAAAGCTGCTCAGCTCTCAGTATCTAGAAGCAGAGAGATAGAGAGAGAGAGAGCCAGGAAGAAGATATAGTCCCCAAGCCATGTCCCTAGTGACCTATTGTCTCCAACCTTTACCCACCCACCTATAGTTTTCACCACTTCCCAGTTGGACCATTCAAATTATTAATTGTCTAATGGATAAATCCACTAATGGGTTAATTATAATGGAAGTTATAGTTCTCATAATCCAATCTTTTTACCTCTGAATATTGCAACATTGCCTAACACATGAGTTCTTTGGGAGAGCTTTTTAGATCCAACAATGATCTCCCTCAATCATCATATTTAACTAGTCATGAAGTTCCTTCTACCTCTTGGATACGGATGCCCAAGTCAATGCATTTTCCTATCCTCGTTTCCTCCGCTATACTCTACCTAAACTATTAGCATGTCTCCCTACATTTGGCCAGAAAATGCAAATCTGTCTATGTCAATACCTTATTTAAGAACTTTCAGAAAAGGCTGACATTTGCATCTCAGTAGTAGAGCACTTGCCTTAATACACCAGACCTTGGGTTTGATTCTCAGCAATGCAAAAAAAAAAAAAAAGAAAAGAAAAGAAAAAAGAAAAAAAGACTTTTCATTGCCCTTAGGATCAATTCCAAACTCTTTACCAAGCTGTCTGTCTATCCCTCTCCCAACTCTAGTTATTCTGAAACTTCATTCCCTGGGATGCTCTACACAGGCTAGTGCTTACAAGTTTTTTTCTTCCACCTGTTGTTCCTTCTATTTGAAACATTTTCTTCTTGTCTTCATCTAACTACTTGTTATGGTTTGGATGTGAGATGTCCCTCAAAAGCTCACGTGTGAGACAAAGCAAGAAGGTTCAGAGGAGAAATGATTGGGTTGTGAGTCTTAACCTAATCAGTGAATTACTTCCTCATGGGATTAACTGAGTGGTACTGGGTGCAGGTGGGATGTGGTTGGAGGAAGTGGTTAATTGGGGGCGTGGCTATGGGGTATATACTTTGTATTTGGAGAGTGGAGTCTCTCTCTGCTTCCTGATCTCCTGTGAGCTGCTTCCCTCTGCCACACACTCCAACATGCTGTTCAGCCTCACCTCAAGCCCCCCAAAATGGAACTGGCTTTCTATGAACTAAGACCTCTGAAACTGTGAGCCCTCAAATAAACTTTTCTCCTTTAAAACTGTTCTGGTCAGATCTTTTAGTCACAATAGTGAAAAATCTGACTAAAACACCACTCTAGTCAACCTGCAGTCTCACTTCCTCAGTGAAACAAAACCCTCACTCTACGTCTAATTCTTCACTCTTACCCTATCTTTCAATATTACAGGCATTTATGAAGAACCTACTATGGACCAGGTACTGTGTCTAGACTCACACAGTTCAAAGCCTAATAGGAGAGGGAGAAATTATCAAATAGTCAAACACATAAATGCAAATTTTGTCTATGAAAAGTACCATGAAGTAGAAGTACATGATATTGGATTAGGAATGGAGCTCAGTGGTAGAGCAAGTGCTTTTTGTTGTTGTTGCTGCTGCTATAACCAAAAGACCTGATAAGAACAAGCTAAAGAAAAGTTTACTTTGACTCTCAGTTTCAAAGTTTCAGTACCCTTAGCTCTGGGCCCATGGTGGAAGGGCATGGTAATCAGGAAGCAGAGAGAGTTCTAACCAGAGACATAATATAAACTCCAGAGGCATACCTCCAGTTACATACTTACTCCAGCTACACCCTACCTGCCTAAAGTTATTACCGAGTTAATCCATCAGTAGATTAAGCCACCAATTAGGTTACAACTCTTATAATCTAATCATCTCACCTCTGAACATTCTTCAATTGTCTCACATGAGCTTTTAAGGGACACCTCACATCTGAACCATAACACTTGCCCAACTTGCACAAAGCTCTAGGTTCAGACCTCAATACTGGGGTAATATGGGAGAATCTATAATGCTTTGAAAGGACTTTGGTGGCACAGGAAAATCATCCACAAGGAAATGATGATTGATTGGTCTAAACCTGAAGATTGAGTAGGAATTAACAATCAGTTGGAAGGGGAAATGAATTTCTGACCAGTGGATAGAATATCATAGGCCCCATGGCAGTTAACTCTGCATTAACTGATACAATACTGGGACATATTGAGTCTGAGATAAGGTTGTCAATGTGGAAATGCTAAGTAGGCAATTATGTATACAGGTCTGGGGCTCAAGGGCTCAATTTAAGAACTGAAACAAGGTCAGTATAACTGGAGATCAACAAGCAGGGGATATATAAAATGAAGCTAAAGTAGGGGGCCAGACTTTGCAAGACCCTGAGGACTTTACAAAGGATTTGGGTCTTTATGCTAAAAATAAATATAGTTAAAGTGGAAGGGATAGAAGAAAAATTATGATTGGATTTGCATTGTGAAAGTATCACTGTGTATGATGTGTTGAGAAAAGATTGGGGGAGGTGAGAATAGATGTTTCCAGTAGTTAAAATGGTGAGACAGTGATTGCAGAAGTATAAGTGAGAGATGATGTTAGCTAAGATCAGGGAGGTGGTAATAGAAATGGAGAGAAGGCAATTCTATCAGAGATATTTTGGACATAAAATCAATAGGATTTGATGTTGTATTAGGAGAGGGATACTTCTCTACTTCTCCAATTTGCCTAGAGAGGAATTTTCTTTAAATTTTTCTGGATTCTTGCCTTTTCCCTTACTTCTATGGATTGGAGAGTTTGGGAGAGTAACTGTTCTTGGAGGCTCAGCCCTTCCTGTCTTTTCTTTAGGCCTAGTCTGCCTGCAGGGAACATGTGTTCTTTTTCTGAATATGGGTTAAGTTTTTAATGAAGAGCCTGTCCTTGGGGGAGAAGGCTGCAGTTTCTAGTGCTGTCAGGAATTGAGTAGCTAAATCTTTTTAAAGGTGAGGTTCAGATTTTTTTTACCACATATCTAAATCACAGTCTTTTACTTGAACTGTAGCATTTTATTCTTTTTAGCAATGTATGAGGGTTTTAGTTTCTTCAAATACTTCACAACAGTTGGTATTGTCTGTTTCAGATTTTTGCCATTCTAATTGTGTACAGTAGTATCATTATGATTTTAATTTGTACTTGCCTAATGACTAATGATGCTGAACATTTTTTCAGGTATTTATTGTCATCTGTATCTTTTAGTGAAGCAACTGATCAAATATTTGCCAATGTTTTAGTCAGCTTTTTTTTGTCATTGTGACCAAAAGACCTGACAAGAACAGCTTAAAGGAGGAAAAGTTTATTTTGGCTCATGGTTTCAGAGGTTAAGTCCATGGTCATTGCTCTGGGCCTGAGATGCAGGAACAACATGGCAGAAAAGCATGGTGGAGGAAGGAGGCTCAAGACGTGACCACCAGGAAGCAGAGAAAGTTCTGCTAACCAGAGACAAAATATAAATCCCAAAGGCGCACACCATGACCTACATCCTCCAGCACACCCTACCTCCCTACAGTTACCACCCAGTTAAGTCATCAGTGGATTAATCCACTCACTAGACCATAACTATAATAATCTAATCATTTTCCCTCTGGAAAATTCTTGCATTGTCACACACATAAGCTTTTAGGGAATACCTATTAATAATAATAATAACCATAATAGCCATGTCTTTCTTGCTGAATTTTAAGAGATCTTTAAATAATCTATATACAAATCCTTTACCAAACACATCTTACAAATATTTTCTCCCAGTCTGTGACTTGTCTTTTTCTTTTCTTATTTGTAGCTGCTGTGTTTTGAATGTGTTCCCTCCAAAATTCAGGTGTTGCCAATGAGACAGAGAGTAGTAAGGTAAAGTCTTTAAGATTAGGCCAGGTGGGGCTCCTCCTTTATGATTGGGATAAGGCCCTTTAAAAAAAAAGCTTCACACAGTGTCAGGTGCTAACCTTGCCCTTCCGGCCTTTATCATGTGAGGACAAGCAAGAAGACCTGTATCAGGTACCAGTCCCTTGATCTTGGACTTCCCAGATGCTAAAACTATGAGAAAATTAATTTCTGCGCTTTATAACTTAACCAGTTTCTGGTATACAGTTATAGAGTTACAATATGGACTGACACACATGTCCTTAGATAAACAAAGTTTTTTACTTTTTATAAAGTTAAATTTATCAATTTTATTTGTGCTTTTCGTATCATATCAAAATGTATTTACCAAGATCACAAAGATTTTTCCCATTTTCTTCCATCATTTTATCTTTTATATTTACTTCTATTATATACTTTGACTTAATTTTCTTATGTGGATGAGGTAAGAACCATCTTCTTGTTTAGTTTGCATAACCCAGAACCTTTAAAAAAATCCCTTTTCTGCTGATTTAGCTTGGTACCTTTGTCAAAAAATAGATCAATTATTTACTTCAGTCTCTCTATTTTGTTTTACTGATTTATATGCTGTATTTATGCCAAAACTGTATTGTTTTGACCACCATAAGTTTGTAGTATGTTTTGAAATAGGTATAAAAGTATTCTCCAATATTTTTCTTCTTTTTCAAAAAAAGATTATTCTGGATTATATAGGCTATTCTAGATTCTTTGCATTCTTATGAGAAGGGTCATTTAATGTTTCCATCACCATCAATATTAAATGTACAACCTTATAGAAAATAAGTACTCAAGTACTGAATAATTTTCAGTTTTTGAGAGATTATTGACAAATTCTGGAAGAATTTCTCATGGCAGCCCTTTCATTACATGAAGATTTACTGTTTTGGAGATTATTATTTATCTTAAGACTTTTCTTGCTGCATTTTATTGATAGAGTAAATTATCCTGAGATAGAATTCACCCAAACCAGAGGATTAATATACACTGGAGACTGTTACCTCAATACCAGTTTCAATATACATTAATTGTAATTATAGTAAATCTACAGGAAAAAGAATTGAAATACTGCTAATATATTTTAAAACACTGGATATGTTAAGTAGTTTTAAAAAGTGAAATAGCAACAACAACAAACCTTCCTTTTACATAGAACGAAACATTTTTATCCTTCATTTTTTTCTATTTGAGGAAGCAAAACACATTTGCACTAAGATAGAGTAAACTAAAGAAAAAGAGCAAGCAGTAGCCTGCAGAAAGTAAAATGTAACACTCTGTAACTCCAATTACAGAACTGGTGAATAAGAAAGAAATAAATGAGACACAACACACTATAAACACTTCTATTTCTTACCTTCAATGCTTCACGTTATCAGCTTCAGTCACAAAGAAAACAAAAAAGGAGTTTGCAGTGAAAAAAGAAAGATGTAAAGTCAACCCAACTGCATTTGTAAACCTACAAAATTTCTTCAAATATTCAAGGATACATTTTAAAGAACAACTATGATAATGCTACTAATAGTAGAACATATTAGAATTCAAATATTCCTACATATTTAATAATTTACTCAATATTAAAGAGTTTTATTAATAGCCCAACTAACAATTATAGGTACAAAAATTACCGATAAAAAGGAGATAGAAACAGATATACCATACATGATATTTCCATTATATATACTGCTTTATACTACTGTGTTTTTACTGCTGTCTGAAGGGAATTTAATTTTTGTGTGTGGAGGGCACTGGGATTTGAACTCAGGGGCACTCAACCACTGAGCCACATCCCCAGCCCTACTTTGTGTTTTATTTAGAGACGGGATCTCACCGAGTTGTTTAGTGCCTTGCTTTTACTGAGGTTGGTTTTGAACTCATGATCCTCCTGTCTCAACCTCCTGAGCAACTTGGATTACAGGTGTGTGCCACTGTGCCCAGCTTTAAAATGTTTTTGAATTGGCCAATGAATTACCGTGCTCCCCCTTTTCAGTGGGGGCTATGTTTCAGGACCCTCTGTGGGTACCTGAAACCACAGATAATACCAAACCCTATATATATACTATATTTTTTTCATACATAACTATGATAAACTTTTTCCTTTTCATTTAAAGAAAGCACCTTATAGTTCATCTTTGGCAGATCCAATTTATCAACCTCATTACCCTTGTGCTTTAGGGCCATTATTAAGTAAAATAAGAGTTATTTGAACACAAGCACTATGATATTGGGACAGTTGACATCATAACCAAGACAACTACTAGGTAACTGTGTTAGTCAGCTTTTCATTGCTGTGATCGATAAACCCAACATGAAGAACTTAGAGGAAAAATTTTGGCTCATGGTTTCAGAGGTTCAATTCATGCATAGTCAACTCTATAACTCTGAGCCTAAGATAAGGGAGATCATGGCTGAAGGGTGAACGTCAAAGCTGAGTAGGAAAACCTACTCAGTTCATGACAGACAAGAAGCAGACAGAGAGCATGCAAGGAACCAAGGATAATATAAACCCAAGGGTATGCCCCTAGTGACCTACTTCTTCCAGCAGTGCCCTGCATGCCTACAGTTACCACCCATTAATCCATTCAAATTAGTAAACCATCAAATGGATTAATCCACTGACTAGGTTACAGTATTCATAATCTAACAGTTTCACCTCCGAATATTCCTGCATTATCTCAGACTTGGACTTCCAGGGAACCCTTCATATTCACATCATAATAGTAACTGACAGGTTGGTAGTGTATATAATGTGGATACTCTGGATACAAAGGGATGGTTCATATCCTGGGTCAGTTGGAAAAGGACAGCATAAGATTTCAACATGCTATTCAGGATAGTATGCAGTTTTTAAAATTTATAAATTATTCACTTCTGGAAATTTCTATGTAATATTTTCAGACTGTGGTCAACTATGAGTAACTGAAACTATGGAAAATGAAACAGAGAATTAGGGAGGACTAACTTTAATCTGCCTTATTTTATCTTGAAATCTGGAGGTTGAGGGAAGTTGAATGACGATCATTCATTCATTCATTCATTCATGCATACATTCACTGAACAAGTAACTTTTGAACCCTGTACTCAAAAGTAACAATCTCTGTGTGAAGAACTGGGAAATAAAGGACAAACCAAACCTCAAGCAGTATCTAGTGTGCAGTACTTACAGTCTAGTGAGAAGACACAGAAATTGCCTGCACAAATATATTACAACTATGAGGAAATGCCCAAAAGGAGCTATGTGAAGCTATGCAGAAGATGAAAAAATTATGTTCTCAGAGTTCAAGAAAGTGTCCACAAGGCAAAGGCATACAAGTAGAAGTTTGGAAGGTTTTTTCTCATCCCCTAGCCTCAATGAGTAAGGCCTCAGAGCCATGTGTAAAGAGCATGAAGTTTGGGATCAGACAGTCCTGGGTTACTAGTTATGGAATTTAAGGTAAGTTATCTCCCTTAAACTTCGTTTCCTTTTTTGGATCATTAAAGTGACAATAATCTCCTCTTCTCTGATTTATCATAAGGATAAAGTTTAAAGGAAAATGCTCGGTAAAAGATGCTCCATTCTTAAGAACAAACAAACCTCTGCCATAACTCAGTTGTCTAGACAAGTGCCACTCTTGTAGCATGGGAATTTTCCTGGATTTCTCTTGCCTTTCCATTGAAATATAGTGACCAACTTTAAACATGTACTGATTATTCACTGTGCGCGATACAAACTCCTAATGTTCATCAAAGAACAGGACCAAGATCAAGGCCATGAAGGACCATCCCTTTTATTCTTGTATCATCCAGAGTGTCCTTGAATAATATCTGTGGTATTGCAATTATTTGTCTTCTTCAAAAGAGGATAGAATTAAAAAATTATTCAGTACTTTTGCAAATATCTACAAATTGGATTTTATAAATCTACTGAGAGGGACTGGGACAGTGGCAGAATGCTTACCTAGCATGTGTGAGGTACTGGGCTCGATCCTTAGCACCACATAAAAATAAGTAAGTTAATAAAAAAGTAACATAATTTTTAAAATCCACATAATTAAAAATTATTTTCAACAATCTTATTGAGAATTTGTGCAAAAAAAATTTTTGTGCTAGACTCTGTAAAGAAGTGAATGAATATTGGGAGATTTGTTTTAAAATAATATCCTCTTAATATATTGAGAACCCCTAGAAAACTTACTATATTGAAAATGGTCAACATAACCATTTGATAATTTTCTAATTATGAGTAACTCATCAACAAAATGCTAGACATATCTATCTTCAATGCCATAGGAGATCTAACCCATCTTTCCATCAAACTGCTCCTTATACCCAATTCCACCAAATGACACTACTTGAGGGTCATCCCAGAGTCTAGTTGGCCATAATCCCTACATCTAATTGATAACTAATGCTGAAGATAAGATCTTCTTCTTCTTCTTCTTTTTTTTTTTTTTTTTTTTTTTTGCGGTGCTGGGGATCGAACCCAGGGCCTTGTGCTTGCAAGGCAAGCACTCTACCAACTGAGCTATCTCCCCAGCCCGATAAGATCTATTTGATATTATTTAGTTTGAGCCCTTCTCGATTTTAGTTTTTTACCGTAATAGACTACTCACCCAACTACTAGTCTTTCTCCCCACCCCCTGTTTAATTCTACTTAGATTACCTCATATAGTTTGCTGAGTGATCTAACAAGAAAATGTGATCACAGAATATGGAGGTAGAGTATCTTCCATCCCCAAAGGTAACCTGGTCCCTGGAACACTTGACTATGTTACATTACATGCCAAAATGATTATGGTTTCAGATTTTAAGATGGGGAGATTTTCCGGGGATATCTAAGTGGACCCAATTTAATCACATGAATCTTTAAGCAGAGCATTTTCTCTAGCTGGAGTCACAGAGATAGAGAGTGAAGGAGGAAGAAGAGATGCAGCAGAAGGGGAAAACAGAGGGATACCAAGTGAGATTCAGGGTGTCTCCACCAGTTCTGAGATGGGGGGTCCTTTTGCATGAATATAGAGAGGCTCTGGGAGTTAAGGGTGATGCCCAGATGGCTGCCAGCAGGAAGCGAGACTTCAGTGCTATAACCACAAGGGACTGGATTCTGTGGAAAACCTGAATGACCCTAGGAATAGAGTCTTCCCTAGAGGCTCCAGTAAGAAACAGTCCTGCAGACACCTTATTTTAGTCCAGGTGTCAAACTTTTCTCTAATAGATATTGTTTTACATTGTGGTAACTTGTTATGGCAACAATGAAAAATTAATACATAAGGCTCCAATGCTCAAAATTAATCAATGGCTCTGGTCTCCCAAGGATAAAATCTAAGCTCCTTAGCATAGTTCAAAATCTTATTTTTTCTGTTCCCAACCTAGCTTGCTCTCTGACATTACCTCTCTCCCATCCTTCCCTTCTCTTTTCCTCCTTATATCCCCATTCTCAGAATGCATGTTATTCTCTCACCTTCTGAATGTGTCAAATTGGCAGACTTCAATTCATTATTCATGTCCTAAACCCAGAGGCTATCTCCTCTGTGAAGACTTCATTGACTTTAGCAGCTTTTCTTTCATTCACTCAATACTTATTGAGCACCTACTAAGTGCTAGATACTGTTTTAGGTGCTGTGAGCAGGATACAAGCCCAGTTTTCTCATGGAGCTTTCCAGTCTACTCCCTAGCAAGGAGAAGAATAGTAACATTAAATAAATAAGAAATTAAATACATGATTAAGATAATTTCACACAGTGATAAGCACTGTGGAGAAAATGAATAGTGCAGCATAAGAATGTTTTGTTGAAAGAGAAGCTGCATTCCAAGAAAAGCTACACTAGGAAAGGTGGTCAGATAAGGTTTGAAGGCAGATCTGTAGGTTAAGAATGAGTTGGCTACATAGGGGAGCTGTAGAGGTCTAGCCCAGGCAACTCCATGAAAAGTTATTAGAGCTTGGAATGTCCCAAGATAAGAGATGTCAGCCTAGTGGGAGTGTAACATGGAGGAGAATTATGGACTAAGATGAGGCCAGAGAGATAAAGATAGAGGTCAACATACAGGGATGTAGGTAAAGAGGATAGATTTTATATTGAGTGCTAAGGAAAGCCACTGGGAAGGTTGTGAGTAATGTGTTGTGATTGACACATAAGGGCATCCCTCTAGCTGCCCTATGGAGAATGGACTACAGAAGAGTGATCATAGCAGCATAAAAAGCTATGATAGGGCCTACAGGACAGGGCTAGGAGAGCCAGAACTGGGAAAGGACACAGCAGAGATGGAGCAGAGCTCACAGACTGAAGAGAGATCCTGGCCTGATGCAGTGGCACAAGACTGTAATCCTAGTGGCTCCAAGGCTGAGACAGGAGGATCCAGATTTCAAAGCCAGCCTCAGCAACAGTGAGACACTAAGCAACTCAGTGAGACCCTGTCTCTAAATAAAATGCAAAATAGGGCTGGGGATGTGACTCAGTGGTGGAATGCCTCTGAGTTCAATCTCTGGTACCAAAAAACAAAACAAACACACACACACACACACACACACACACACACACACACAAAAAAAAAAAAAAAAAAAGAGGAGAGACAGAGAGAGATCCTGGATTGAAATCAAGAGCATTTGCTGACAGATGAGCCTGGAGGTAAAATCTATTAAATGTTCCTTAGTCCTAATCCTTCTTGATTTTTGGATTCCTTTCCTTGGAGCTGACTCTAGGTTTTAGCTTGAGCTACTGGGTGGATTTACTAAACCAGGGAGAGGAACAGGTCTAGGATGAAAAACCAAGAACTCTGTTTATACTGTATTAAGTTTATGCCTGTTAGACATCAAAGAGGAGATGTCAGACAGTTTTCTGTATGTGGCTGGAACAGGAGAGAGGTCAAGGATGGAAATGTGAGACTTGAAGTTATCAGCACACAGATGGTAGTTTGACCTCGGGGCTCTTTCCCATGCTCTCACTGCACTTTGTAGACCCCCATCTCAGCACTCTCCTGCTGCCTCCCAATTTTCTCCTTGTATGGGTGTCTTCCATCTCTGTAATTCTTTGAGGCAAGAATTGTGTGCTGTCTTTATTCTCCTTTCTGTATAATCGGTGCCTACTATATGGTAGTATTCAATAAATAACTGTTGAAAAAAAAATTGAAATGTTGGGGGACTGAAGATGTAGCTCAGTGATAGAGCACTTGCTGAGCGTGCAGAAAGCCTGGGTTCTACCCCCAGCACTGAAAAAATTGTTGGAAGAACAATGATCATGGTAGCCACTGAGAGTTTGTTAAAGGATAGACACCCATTGTTTAGTGGGATCCTATTTTGAATTAGATACATACTTATAAACACACACACATATATTTTCATATAGGCACATATATGCACATGTATAGGAAAGGGTCTGAAGTATGCAATTATTTTCAGTGGTTACCCTGGGAGAAGGAGCAGGGAGGATGAGAGAGGAACTTTAATTTGTATATTTTATTGTTTTAAATTTTTTAGTGAGCAGTTCATCCTTTTTGTACATTTGTAATTTTTAAATCAATGAAAATAAACAAAAGGAAATAGAAAACTGAAGCATTCTTTCCTCATGGAAGGAGAACTTTGATATTCTACTTCATGTAACAAAGAACACTGAAAACAGAAACAGATGTCCTTCATTCAAGCATGGAGAAGAAAGCAAAAGTAGGAGAACTGTTTAAGAAAGGAAGAGTTTAAAACAAAATGAACCTCTTAGAATTTAATGTACACAAGCACATATGGCTTCCATTGTTTTGTTAATCATTTTACAAAGGTAAAGGAGAAGAGAAATAGCTTCCTCATTTTACCACTATGAACATATTTTTGATAACCTCAAATGTATGACCAAATAGAAAGTGTCCAAGGAAAGATAGATAAAACAAACAAAATATTGGAAAGCTTTTCTCAAGTAGACCAAGTTATTTGTGATTGAAATAAGAAAACTTTAGGTTGCACTCTGTGAAACTCTCATTTTTCTGAATCAAAAATGGTAGTAAACCAGTTTTATAAGGTTCAACCAAACATATGAGGGTTTCTAAACTATACATACCTTTGAAAAAATAGCAAAGATAAATAAATAAATAAAGTTCAAGTTTTGTTTTTAATCATCTTTTTTTAATATTCCATAAAGCTTTATGGGACAAACCTGACAACTCATTTTGTTTTCCAGACAAGGAAACAACTTTTTTTTTTTCTTTTTTGTACTAGGGATTGAACCCAGGGGCACTTAACCACTGAGCCACATCCCCAGCCCTTTTTGTATATTTTGTTTAGAGGACAGGGTCTCACTAAGTTGTTTAGGGCCTCACTTAGTTGCTAAGATTGACTTTGAACCTGCTATCCTCCTGCCTCAGCCTCCCAGGCTGCTGGGATTATAGGCATGTGCCACTGTGCCTGGCTGGGAAACAGATTTTTATAATAAATTCCAAGTGTAAACGTTGATACTTAAGGGGACCATTCAGATAACCTTTGTACTTTATTAGTGTTTAAAGCAGAAAAGAAGAAAACAACTAAAACCAAATCCTTTCATGAAATACTAGTGTTCACTGAAGAGAGAGCTGGGTTCCATACTCAGCACTGAAAAAAAAAATGTTGAAAAATAATGAAATAATGATCATGGCCATCTTTGAGAGCTTGCTATAGTTTAGATACCCACCAGGTTAGTATGATACTATTTTAAATTTTATGCACACACACACACATTTTCACACATATATTTTCCACTGACAGCTAAACTTTGTGACAATCTCAAAATAAAGATTATCAAAATTCAGACTTTTAAATCTAAATTCATTTTTAGGATCAAAGGAAAACAAAGACCTACTTCACTGTAGACAGATATGTCTTAACAGCATACCAATAACAGATACTTCCTTTAGAGTGAAAATATATCTTGAGAAAAGGGAACTTTTGCACATTGTTGTGGAAAAGTAAATTAGTACTGTCACTGTGGAGAATACTATGGCTGTTCCTCAAAAGAAAAAAAATAGATCTATCATATGATCCAATTATCCCATGACTCCAAAGGAAATGCAATTGGCATATCAAAGAGATACATGCATGCCCATGTTTATTGCTGTAGTATTTATAATAGCTAAGATAGGTATTCAGCCTAATTGCCCATCGACAAATGAATGGATAAAGAAAATGTAGTGTATGTATACACAATGGAATATTATTCAGTCATAGAAAAGAATGATATCCTGCTAAGTGAAATAAGCTGAGCCCAAAAAACCAAAGGCCAAATGTTTTCCCTGATAAGTGGAGAATGATATATAATGGGGGTGGGGAGTGGGGAATGAGAGAATAATGGGGGAACTTTAGAATATGTAGAAGGAAATGAGAGGGGGGTATATGAAAAATGGTAGAATGAGACAGACATCATTATCCTATGTACATATATGATTACACGAATGGTATGAATCTACATTGTGTACAACCATAGAAACGAAATATGTACCCCATTTGTGTACAATGAAACAAAATGCAGTCTCTAAAAAATTAAAAGCTAAATAAAAATAATAATAAAAAAATGATATTCTATCATTTGTAGAAAAATGGATGAAACTGGAGGACATTAAGGAACATAAATCAGAAACAGAAAGACCACATGCTCTTTCATATGTGGATGCTTAAAAAAAAAAAGTTGAACTAAATGTAGAATAGTGGTTAATAGAAGGGTGAAGGAAAAGAAGGGTAGAGGGAGTTTGCAAGACAGCAGTTACATAGAATAAGTTGAGGTGTGCTACGGCACAGCAGGGGACTATGGAGCACAATAACCTATTGTATCTTTTATGAAGAACTAGAAGAGAGGAGCTTGCAGGCTCCAAACACAAAGTAGTTATAAGGAGATGGAAACCTTAATTATCCTGATTTGATCAAAACATATTGTATATGTGTACGGAAATATCACATTGGACCTGTAAATATGTATAATTAGAAAACTAATTAATGAAAAATACATTATCGAACAATAAAAGAAAATAAAAACAGAGAAAAGAATTTTCCTAATACTGCAATCCTTAATTTGTTGCTCAAAGTATATGATTCTACCTAGAAATTCATTTAAAAAGTTTCACCTTCAAAAAAATGAAAAACTTCAAATATGGATTAGTTTGTTTCGTTAAAGTTAAGACCTCACCAAAAAGAAATTTCTATATCTTGAAGCACAAACAATAACCATTGTCTTCTTTTATTTTTTTTAGTTGTAGATGGATACAGTAACTTTATTTTATTTATTTATTTTTATGTGGTGCTGAGCATGGAATCCATTGCCTCACACTTGCTAGACAAGTGCTCTACCACTGAGCTAAAACCCCAGCCTTATTTTAATATCAGAAAAATGTCCATCAACAAAGGTCCTATCCTAATAAAGGATTTTTTCAATGTAAATATATATATAACAGATATATATTCAAAATTGTAGGAAAAAAAGAAAGAGGAAGGAAGATGGATGGAAGGTAAAGAAAGGAAAGGTAGAGGGAGTTATTCTAATTCTACAGGATTATTTCAAGAAATTGGTGAGTAGAATGTACCATTGAACTTCATGATGAACTAGAATCTGGTAAGGGCTTAAAACTATGCTCTATCCACTTCTTTCCTCTGTGGCACTATATATTCTGTCTTCTCTTTCTCTGCACTTTCATTTCATTCTTTTCCGATGACCACTTTCCTCTGTGTTTTTCATCTCGGCAAGAGATTGCTACCTGGGTTCAGGTACTAGCTAAGAGTGAGTAGCATTTGCATTTCTGAATGTAAAATTCTAAATTCTTGGGAAGAATGAATCTAGTTAGCTTAGATTGATGTGTTTATTTCTCATGCAATAAATTGTGACTGAAAGCCTACAGACTATGCAGTCTGGCTGTAGGAGTATGCTCCTGTGAGTGGGATGACAGTACTTTGTGAATGTGGTGATTTTATCTAGTATTTATCATGAACTGGATAAATGCTCCCTCAATTACCTAACAATATTCCAATCCAAAAATTCTGTCTGCATTTTCAGACTCACAATACTTTCATCCACAAAACATTCTGAAATGTGAGGCTTTGCATATGTGATTAAGAATGGTTAGATGGGAAAATTATCATGGATTCATCATGTACCACCTAAATATCATAAGAGTCCTTACAAGAGGAAGGAGAAGGAGATTGTACTGCACAGAGAAGGCCATGTGATGGTAAAGCAGAGGTTGGAGTGGCCCACCCCAGAGGAAGAGGGAGGAACCAGAGGCCAAGGAATACAGGAGCCACTTAATGTGCAAAAGGAAACAGATTCTCTGTTGGAGCTTCCTGAAGGAACCAACCGTGCCAATACCTTAATTTATGTCCAGGGAGACTAACTTTGGAGTTCTGACTTCTAGAAGTATAAGAGAAGAAATGTGTGTTGCCAAGTTTGTGATGGTTTGTTGCCGCAAACCATAAGAAGCTGATATAATAGCATGTAAAAGTCATTGTTAGTGCTGGCATTGAAACTAGTGCTGAGTATTTTCTCGTCAGGCATCCTCTTGAGAGTGACATGTCTTTGAACCCTGCATGGCAATCCCTTGCCTTGATGCTTAGGGAAGATAGGCAACCTGAAAGTCCTACTACTTCCTTAAGATCATCCAACTTTTGAATGATTATCCCAAATACTTCATTGTGGGAGCCAATGAAGTGGGCTCCACACAGATGCAGCAGATCTGCATGTTCCACCAATGGAAGGCAGTGATGCTGAGGGGTAAGAACACCATGAAGTTCAAGGCCATTCCAGGGCAACTGAGAATCAAGCCCAAATCTGGGAAACTGTTCCCTCACAGTTGGGCGAAACTGGGTTTGCCATTCACCAAGGAGGATCTCACTGAGATCAAGCACATTCTGCTGGCCAAAAAGGAGCCTGCTGCCACCCAAGTTGATGCAATTGTCTCATTTGAAATCACTGTGAAATTCCAAAACACTGATCTGGAACCTGAGAAGACCTTCTTCTTCCAGGTTTTGGGCATCACCACTAAAATCTCCAGGGGCATCATTGAAATCCTGAATGATATGCAGCTGCTAAGTGGGACCTATTAAAGCCATCTTCGGAACATGCTGAAGACTTCCCCTCACCTCCACCCCAACTTCTCCTTTGGGCTGATCAGACAACAAGTGTTTGATACTGGCAGCATCTACAATCCTGAAGCTTAAATTCCAAAGAAAACTGCACTCTGCTTCCTGGTGGCCATCTGCATTGTTGGCCACCAGGCCAATATTTGTCTGCAGATTTGTTACCCAGCTATTGCCTCTGTGCCCCATTCTCTCAACAGTGTGTATAAATGAGTCCTGGCTTTGTCTGTGGGGACTTGCTGAAATGATGGAGTGCTTCTCAGCCTCTGCATTTGTGGCTGCAGGCCCCAGGGCCATTACCCTGTTGCTGCTCCTGCTATTGCCCTAGTCAAGGTTGAAGCCATGAAAAGCTGGAGGAGTTGGACAAGAATATGGGATTTGGTTTCTGGCTAATCACCAAAAAGTAATGAACTCTGCAATTTTTATTTTTAAACAAGGAAATAATATGACTTACCTCTCTTAAAAGTAAAAAACTAGTACTGATCCATGGTTTCCTTTCCTTTGATACAGGATAGTCTTTGTTGTAAGGAAATTTAATATATGTATCTATAATTTTGTGAAGAATTTGTTTGTATGTAAACTCTCTATGGTTTATGGACTCTGTCATACATTTTCTTTTTCTTTTGAGAATAGCACATCCAACATCATTTATTGATTCATTCAACAAATATACTGAACACTTCCTCTGTGCTAAATATTCAGTTAACAGATATTTATGGACTATCAGCCCTGTGGTGTGCTTCTTGTTGGGATATCATGGATGAGTGGCAGGCATGGTCCATGCCCTCATTAGTCTAGCAAGGAAGAATGATCATTAAGTCAATTATTACAGTGAAGTCTGAGGTGTGTTATGATTTGAAGAAACAAAGGATGTTACGAAAATGTATAGTGGGCAACTCACCGAATCTGGAATGGAATGGTCAGGGAAGGCCTCCCAGAGATCACGGTTGAGCAACCTGGCCTGCGTGGGGCATAGGAATACAGGGATGAAATGACCTGCCCTCAGAAAGCTTACAGTTTAGTAGACATCTAAGCCATGTAAGCTAGCAACCTCACCTCAATCTAAGAGCGAGGAAGGAGGAGTATATAAGAAGTGCAGAAGAAAGAGGCCCTGAGGAGATCTGTACTGGGACAATAAAAAAGACAATCTCTCTGAATGGAATCTTGGAGAAGTGTAGACTTTGGTCTGGGGTTCAAGGGAGGAGGGAGATGTTCTAGAATGAGGGAACAGTGCCACACTGCAGGGTATGTCTAATGGGCAGGGATTAGCTATAGGTAGCAACTTATCCCTTTTTTTTGTTTTTGTACTCCATTTATTAGAAGATTTTTAATAATATTTGGAATAGCATGAATCCACTATTTAATTGTAATTTTTCTGAATCTAAATACAAATGAAATATATCTTTTTAAAAATTTTTTCTTTATTTTTTTTCACACATGTATATAGGGTAATAATGTCTGTCTCATTCTACCATTCTTCCCATCCTCACTGCCCCAACTCTCCCCTCACTCCCTTCTGTGTGATCCAAAGTTCCTTCATTCTTCCCTACTCACCCTTCACTATGGATCAGCATCTTCTTATCAGAGAAAACATTCAACCTTTGGTTTTATGGGATTGGCTTATTTCACTTAGCATAATATTCTCTAGTTCCATTCATTTACCTGCAAATGCCATAATTTCATTCTTCTTTAAGGCTAATAATATTCTATTGTGTATTGTAATACATTTTCTTTGTCCATTCATCTGTTGAAGGGCATCTAGGTTGGTTCCATATTGTGAATTGAGTTGCTATAAACATCGATGTGGCTGCATGATTGTAGTATGCTAATTTTAAATCCTTTGGGTATAAACTAAGAAGTGGGATAGCTGGGTCAAATGGTGGTTCCATTCCAAGCTTTCTTAGGTATCTCCATACTGCTTTCCAAAGTGGTTGCACCAATCTGCAGTCCCACCAGCAATGTATGAGCATACTTTTTCCCCACATCCTTGCCAACAATTATTATTGTTTATATTCTTGATATTTGCCATTCTGACTGGAATGAGATGAAATCTTAGTTTTGATTTCTACTTCTTTAATTGCAAGATATGATGAACATTTTTTCATGTTTGTTAATTGATCATATTTCTTCTTCTGTGAAGTGTCTGTTCAGTTCCTTAGCCAATTTATTGATTGGATTATTTGGTTTTTGGTGTTAAGGTTTTTGAGTTCTTTATATATCCTGGATTTTAGTGCTCTATAAAAACTGGAATAAGACAGGGATGCCCTCTTTCACCACTTCTATTCAACATCGTCCTTGAAACTCTAGCCAGAGCAATCAGACAGACCAAAGAAATTAAAGGGATACACATAGGAAAAGAAGAACTCAAACTATCACTATTTGCCAATGACATGATTCTATACTTAGAAGATCCAAAAAATTCCACCAGAAAACTTCTAGAACTCATAAATGAATTCAGCAAAGTAGCAGGATATAAAATTAACACTCATAAATCTAATGCATTTCTAATTCATAAGTGATGAATCGTCTGAAAGAGAAATTAGTAAAACTATCCCATTTGCAATAGCCTCAAAAAAAAAAAAAACTTGGGAATCAATCTAACAAAAGAGGTGAAAGACCTCTACGATGAAAACTACAGAACATTAAAGAAAGAAATTAAAGAAAACCTTAGAAGATGGAAAGATCTCCCATGTTCTTGGATAGGCACGATTAATATTGTCAAAATGGCCCTACTACCAAAGGTGCTACACAGATTCAATGCAATTCTTATTAAAATCCCAATAACATTTTTCATAGAACTAGAAAAAGCTACCATGAATCATTTGGAAAAGTAAGAGACCCAGAATAGCCAAAGCAATCCTTAGCAAGAAGAGTGAAGCAGGAGGCATCACACTATCAGACCTCAAACTATACTACAGGGCAATAGTAACAAAAATGGCATGGTATTGGCACCAAAATAGACATGTAGACCAAAAAAATAGAAAACACAGAGAAAAGCCCACATAAATACAGTTATCTCATATTAGACAAAGGTGCCAAAAATGTACAATGGAGAAAATGGCCTCTTCAACAAATGGTGCTGGGAAACTGGAAATCCATACATAACAAATGAAATTATACCTATATCTCTCACCCTGCACAAAAATCAACTTAAAGTGGATCAAAGACTTAAGCACTATAGCTGAGACCCTGTGCCTAATAGAAGAAAAAGTAGGCCCAAATCTTCATCATATTGGCTTAGGACCTGACTTCTTTACAAGACTCCTGAAGTGGAAGAAGTAAAATTAAGAATCAATAAATGGGATGGATACAAACTAAAAAGCTTCTTTGCAGCAAAGGAAACAATGAATAATGTGAAGAGAGAGCCTACAGAATGGGAAGAAATCTTTACTTATCACTTTTATCATAAACATTTGGTCATGAACATTTTCAAACAAAGCTGAATGCATATTATAGTAATATTCATATGCTTTCCACATCCTATCATTAATATTTCTATTCTATTTGGTAATATATCTATCCAAATTTCCAGATGTTATAAAAGACATGTATGTGCCCTTAGAATAATTTTAGACTATAATAAATTACATTTTTGTGGTTATTTTCAATGTTGAACTCTTAGCAAAATCAGAGGTTATAGTACAATGGTTTTTCTTTTCTTTCTTTTTTCTTTTTTTTTTTTTGGTGAGGTTGGGAATCAAATCCCAGGGTTTCACACATGCTAAGCATGCATTCTACCATTGAGCTACATTCCTAGCCCCATATATAAATTTTTAAATAAAATTTCAAATAAAGCAGTTAAGGGTATATTTGTGGGATTAAATAAACAAAAAACACTATTATAGAAAAATATAATCCATAGACTTTAAAATGTTTTCATCTATCAAGAAGGTGCTTTTTGTTTTCATTTTGTTATGGTAACTGTGAAAGGATTTGTACTGATTAGGAATAATAGGTTTGTGATTTAAATTACAGTTGGCAGTTTAAATTCCCCCATTGAACTGATAATTGGATTTCCAGCTTCTAGATTTTTATGAAGGTTAGGCTATCAAGCATTCTTAGGATTTTTAGTTTTATACACTCCTTATGGTAATTTAAGTATGCTAGTAAGAATCTGTTATGAATATGTATTATAAACATGAAGAAAATGGAAAGATGTGCTGAGAAATAATCTCACTCTTAAAAATACATGCTTTGCTAATGCATATTCCAGGTGAGAAGGCTTTTAAAAAAAGGCATTTCTGGGAACAATATGAGGTCTAATTTGGAATCATGCCTTAGTTTAGTGGTTCTAAACCTCACTGCTCATAAGAATTACCTGTAGAACTTACAAAATTGAATATCTGGTTTGATCCCCCAAATTCTAACCAGTATGCCTAGGGGGGGATCCTAGAATCTCCATTTCTGGCAAAGGATGAAAACAGTGCAATAGGATACTTTCAAGACAATACTGAGCAACTTCTTATTTTGTGTCACGCAGATTTAGCTGAGCACTTCGTAGGATATCTCCCTAGTCCATTTGGACAAGATATTAGTGACTTTTAATTAAGGAGTTATATTAATATTAACTATATGGGGGCAGGTTATTTGAATTAATTCTTTTGCAAAAGACACCTTAAAGTGCTGGATGAAATAAATTTTAAAATATTCTTATTTAGGTAAGAAATTATCAGAACAAAATTGAAGTGAAGTCAGGAATCCTAAGGAGAGCTGAGAACCAAAGTTATCTGTATGCCTTGAGGGTAGTTACTGAAAGGGAACATTTTGAGGGACAGTTGTCAAAGTTTTGGCTCATGGGACATATGATATAGGAAAATCTCCCAAGAAAGCTGGGACTGAAAAGGGTCAAACCGCAGGGTAAGACAATTTGGAAAGAAGTCCCTCCACCCGTCACCCTCAAAGTGCCTGGGTTCTGCAAGGTTGGAGAAGAGGACATTTCTAGGAAAAACTGAAACCACAAGCTGGTGTTTATGTTGTTTTTCAGTCCAAATCTATGTCACCTGGGTGGTAACAAAAATCTCAAGGCATGAATTTAGTTTAGAATAGTTCTAAGAGTAGAAAACTCTTTGTTTATCTGACAAAGATAAATGTAAATCCTCTCTGGTAGAGGATCTCTTCATCTTAGGCCTTAAAAAGTGTTGTACATAACTTTTCCAAGGAAAGTGAGTGTAACAGATTGCCACAGTGACCCCATTCCTTATTTCTCTTCAATGTTACATAGCCATGTAACTTTGCAGTGTACTCCTGCCCCTCCCCTTAACATTGGGCTCAGTTATTCAACTTGCCTTTGTTATTAGGTGATTTTTCAGATAAGATACAAGCAGAAGCTTGAGATGGGCTTGTTCACTGGAGTTTATTTTGTACCTTTGCCATAGTCAGCCCAAGCTATCTTGCTAGCAGCTCTGAAAAAAATTAAGATGGGCCTAAACAGATCTTTTTATCTGAACAAAAAGACCTTTAAGAATACACTTTGATGAGAGAAAGCTTTCAATGTTCAACATCTCTAGTAATAAGAGAAATGCAAATCAAAACCACCCTAAGATTCCATCTCACCCCAATTAGAATGGTGATTATCAAGAATACAAGCAACAACAGGTGTTGGCGAGGATGTGGGGAGAAAGGTACACTCTTACCTTGCTGGTGGGGCTGCAAATTAGTGCAGCCACTCTGGAAAGCAGTGTGGAGATTCCTTAGAAAACTTGGAATGGAACCACCATTTGACCCAGCTATCCCATTCCTTGGCCTATACCCAAAGGACTTAAAATCAGCATATTACAGAGATACAGCCACATCAATGTTCATAGCTGCTCAGTTCACAATAGCCAGATTGTGGAACCAACCTAGATGTCCTTCAATTGATGAATGGATAAAGAAAATGTGGTATATATATATACAATGGAATATTACTCCGCAATGAAGAATGATAAAATTATGGCATTTGCAGGCAAATGGATGAAACTGGAGAATATCATGCTAAGTGAGATAAGCCAATCTCAAAAAACCAAAGGAAGAATGATATCGCTAATAAGTGGATGATGACACATAATGGGGGGTGGGAAGGGTTAGTGTTGGGGTTGGAGTTGGGTTTAGGGAGGGGGGCAGGAATGGAGGAAGGAAGGATTGTATAGATGAAGGGGAGGGGTGGAAGGGGAGGGGGGAAGGGAAAAAATGGCAGAATGAATCAAACAACATTACCCTATGTAAATTTATGATTACACAAATGGTATGCCTTTACGCCATGTACAAACAGAGAAACAACATGTATCCCATTTGTTTACAATAAAAAAAAAGAAAAAAAAGAATATTTGGGAATGTTTGGAATTAATAAAAGTATGAAAAGTAAAAAAAAAAAAAAAAAAAGAATACACTTTGAGGTACACTTGTCCCACAGTAGACTGACATGCTCAAAGTAGTAGCAAGGAAGTCTATAGACAGAGACACGTTTCAAAAAGTCACCTTGGATGTGTATTTTGGTAAATAGAGCTATTTGGAATTAAATACATTAGAAAACCTACAAAAATTTTGAGAGAGTTATACTAACCAAAGCACTGCCAACCACTGCCAGTCTGAACCTGAACTGAAACTGTTCAAAATAATGGAGCAGAGAAAATCTTCTGGCTCGCAACTTTCTTTAGGCAGGGAGTAGGTTAAGAAAGTGACCCAAAGATATTTCCCAATGCTTTCTGCAGAAATGACCAAGGAACAGAAGGAAAATCAGAGACATTTCAGAGGGAGATCCAGGAAGTATGGAGAAAAAATAAATTGGGGGACCTCTTGCAGGAAGCCAAAACAGGGCTTACTCAAGGAACATTCTCCACCTTCAGAGGAACGGAACCTGCAACATTTGCCCAGCAGAATTTCAGAATTATTATGAACTAGTGAATGCCATTCTTTCCAATTTTGAATGGGAAAGTCTATTGCAATTATTCTACCTGTTCAGTATTGTTGGATTTGAAGGGGGCAGATAACTTGCCTTTTATTTATGGAACTCCAGATGTATGTGATCTGGATCTAATATAGATCACAAGATCCTAGATTTTGAGTCTAAATGTGAGAATATTTTGCACATGAGAGGAATGTGAATAATTTTGATGATTATAAGAGCAGATTATGGTAGATTGCAGAAATATTCCTAACTTTTCACCTCTCCCTGTTTCCATAGGCTTTTCCAAGTAACTTTACAATGCTGTCCCACTATGGGCAGAGAGACCTATCTCACACCTTGACAATTGGCCATGTAATGTACTTTGTCCACTAGGATGTTGGCAGACATGACAAAAAACGGAGACTTAAAATGGGGTTGCTCCTTAGGGCTTGCTCTCTTTTGCCTTGGACATTGTTGTGAAAAAATGCCCAGTCAAGCCTGATGGTCCCAGGAATGGGCTGATGAGAAACAAAGGGAATGGATTCACACCCAACCAGAGGGAGCTATTTCAGCACACAGACTGCTAACCCCCAAACACAAAAATGAACCGTGCTGAGAGCAGCAGAGCTATCTAGCAGACCCACAATTAATCCTAAATGTGTGGACAATTAACACTTATTGTAATTTTGATTCTCTGTGAAAACTGCCTCCTTTTTGTTAACATGATCTTTATTTCAAATTATTACATGTGAAATAATTTCCTTTTAAAAGCTGATTCTCCACAACATGATACAGAGGCCTTGAAAGTATACTAGGTTCCTTTTAGTAAGCACTCTGTCCCACATAGAAACAACCTCCTTCCACAAAGGCAGCACCTGGAGTGGTAGAAAGATAGTTGACATTAAGATATCCTGACTTGGTATGGAAGATGTTAAACTCTGTGAAGGAAATCTCATTTTAAATAAGTGGTTCTTTAGTACCAAGGACAAATAAGTTCAGTATTTTTGACTGAAATCTCTAATGCATGGCACATGTGCAGTTGTTTTCCCACTCCTCCCCAAAATAGCATTGACTTTTTTCTTTTGTCATATGCATATGTGTGTTGTGTGTGTGTGTGTGTGTGTGTGTGTGTAACAGAGATTGTTACTATCTCCTACTATCTCCTAGTTCCATCTCCTTTTTTCTTTTTGGTAATAGATCCCCATGAGCTTTAGTAAAGTGCATGGACACTCTGCTAGCAGCCGCATTTCCCAGCCTCCCTTGCAGCTAAGTATGTATTCTTGATTAATTTTTTATCAACGAAATGTGAATGAAAATGATTTGTGCACAGTCTGTGTCACTACCTTAAGAAAGCAGTTTTTCCTCTACTTTCTCTTTTCCATAAACTGGATGCTGATGTGGTATTAGAACAGTTTCAATTGTATGGTCAAGAGCAATACCCCAAGGCAATGCTTCTCACACTAATGTATATTAAAGCTGCCTGGGGATCTTGTTAAAATGAAGGTTCTAATTCAGTAGGTCTAGGGCTGACTGAGATTCTGCAATTCCAACAAGCTCTCAGGAATTGCTCCTGCTGCCATTTTGAGGATTGGTACAAAGGCCTTAGGGGACAGTCAACAAGAGTCCTGGAGGACTCTGAGTACAAGAGCTCTCCATTCCTCAGTCTGCTCCCCTCACCATGATTTCTGAGTCAATGTTTGGGTCCTTTCTGTTTCAGTAGCTTGGCATGTGGCCCAAGTAATATGTCATGGATGCAGAAGGGGACTTTGTGGTCAAACTGGAGGCTCCTAGACAGGAAGCCTGCCAATATCTCTAGCCTAACTCAGGGTTAAGGACATTTGTTTTCCCACCTTACCTTCCGTTTTCAGAGTGATGGGTCAATTGCTCCAACAAGAAAGGTGATCTATGCAACTCCCTGCTTCTGATTTCTTTGATCAATGTTTTGCTCAGTTGCCCATTAACCAGAAATTTATGGATAGAGATACATCCATAGGCTTCCATATATTAGTGACTGAATACTGGAGTTTTGATAGTTGTATAAATTGGCATTTTGCTTTATATACCTGTCGTTTGAGTTCAGATGGCATGAGTTTGTCTCTAGACATTGTTTGCTTCTGGGTGTGATGGCAAGAGTAGTTTCTCTGTCTGCAGAGCTGAAAATGTACTCCGACCTTTGATGTCCTCTGTGACATATTTCCATGCTGAGAAGTTTTGCCTGGAGGCCAGCCAGGCACTCCACTGATCCACTACTTCCAAACAACTATAGGACATTTCTCCCCCAAGTCAGCACACTTAAGGGAGCCTTTAATGTTTTCCACAGAACCTCTATAAAGCAGAAGTGGATCAGGCATGCTGGGAGGCCTTGTGGGACCCATCGCAGGGTCTGATTTGCCATCTCTGTGTCCCATGCTCACCTGACTCCTTGAGTCTGAAGTTCCTGTGCTCTCAGACCATAAGGATGTGTATAAAGGACTTGACCCTTCATATAGAAATCCACTTCTTCTCTAACTCCCTCAGGCCACACTAATCTTTGCCTCCCATGAACTCTAACATTTGCTTTTAAACCTCATTATAGCTAATACTCATGGCCCTGTCCTGTTAATTTTTTCTCCAGGAAAACATTATTAGACTCTTCCACAAGACAGTGAGTTCCTTGAACAGGCTATGCGTCTTCAACCTCTCTATCCTGCCCAGTGGCCATACTGGAGCTTGACACAGTAATTGCTCAATATGCTCAATAGATGTGTACTGTTCAATGATCACATTTCTAGTTTCTGGGAAGATGGAACCAGGGCCAGATCCAGAATTCTGACATGGGCAGGTTGTGTTTAGGGAATTCTAACTTTCCAGGCCATAGGAAGATAAATATGGTAAGCCTCAAACTCTTTTTTTCTCTTGATTCTCAAGCCAACATACTCTCTCAGTTTTTTTTTTTTTTTTTCCCTCAAAATCTTGCTGTTCCTCTTAGTCCCTTTTGCCTTCTTCTCCTTCACTACTTAAGGTTAGATGCCAGAGACCCATCCTTCTCCCTTGCCATCCTCTCATCCTGGAAAATTTGAACCCACTCCCAAGGCATCAGGTGGCCAATTTCATACCAATGACTATCACATCAGGATCTTCTGCCCAGCCCACCTGTTGGGCTTCAGCCCCTCACCCCTTCCAGACAAACCAATATCTGTGTTTGCATGTGTGTTATAAACTGAATATTTGTGCCCCACTCCCAATCTTATATTGAAGTCTAAACACAGTGAGTCTGCATTCGGAGATGGGGCTTCAAAGCAAGTAACTAAGGTTAATGAAATCATAAGGGTATGACCATGATCCAGTAGGATTAGTGTGCTTATAAAAAGAGATGTCAAAGAACTCTCTCTCTCCCCACTTGAGAGCTTCCCACTTCCCCAGGACCTGTCCCCTGGTGGTGTGAGATGGTAGCCAACTATAAGCCAAGAGAAAAGGTCTTATAATGAAAATCAGAACCTTGATCTTGGCCTTTCCAGCCTCCCAGAATTTAAAAAATGCATTTCTGTTGTTTAAGTCATGCAGTCTGTGGAATTTTTGTTATGACAGCTGAAGTTGACTAATACAGCATGTTTTAGGCATCTCAAATTCAGTGTGTCCAAAACTGAACCAATCATCATCTCCCCTGTTCCCCAATAACCAATGACAACAAAATAAACCAAAAAAACCTGACTTTGCTCCAGTGTTGTCTGCTTCATAAATGATTCCAGATCCTCAGTTGCTCAGGTCAAAAACCTAGGTGTCCTTTTCCTTTCTTCTCATTCTTTGGTCTCCTATTCATCCTGCAGCTAGATGAAAACACATAAAATGCAAATCTGACCTGTGATCTCCTTACTTAACATTTCAGTAACTCCCCATTCCCCTTATAATGAGGGAAAAAAAACCTGCAGTCTTTGATCTTCTCTGTATACTGCCCCTCTCACATCTCTTCCCTGAAGTCTACATACCTCAGCAGTCCTGGACTTATTTCTGTGAGCATCCCATGCTCTCTCTCATGGTTAGGTCTCTATGTATAGTGGTATCCCTTTCTGGACTGCTTTATTCTCACCCTCTTGCTCCCTCACTCTGACAAATAAATAAATTATTAATGGTTTGATGCTGCTCTGATTGGCAACATGTACAACGAAGGGTACATGTGGAAGGATCAAGAGTAATGAATGGCTGGGCGTGATGGCACATGCCTGTAATCCCAGCAACTCGGGAGGCTGAGGCAGGAGGATGGAGAGTTCAAAGTCAGCCTCAATGAAAGCAAGGTACTAAGCAACTCAGTGAGACCCTGTCTCGAAATAAAATACAAAACAGGGCTGGGGATGTGGCTCAGTGATGGAGTGCCCCAGTACCAAACAAACAAACAAACAAACAACAACAACAATAGTAACGAATGACTGGATCTTGGCTTTGGTGAAATTTCATGTTTCATATTTACTAAAGTTATTGCATGTTCTTGTCTTGCATTCTGATGTATGTTCTCACTGGGCCCATGATCAAGCAGAATAACTGGTTTTATAAATATGTGCCAAACTACCTTCTAGGTTCACCTTGGAAGTTCATGCTGGACCTTGCTCTAGTGTGTAGGTGTTTTAACATATGTAATGATCATGAATGTTGTAGATAAATGTGCATCCCAGAGATAAGACACATGGTAGGGAATATATGATTTAAGAAAATAAATATCATATGGTATAGGTTTTTTTTAATGGGATCTTCTGCTTAGGTCTATGCCATGTTGTAATAATTCTCCCAAGAAACTCATTAAACCTGCGTATCAACTTACTAGGCAACACTATATTTCACCAACAATTGAACCCGAGTCTTAGAAGGCCATTAAAGTGAAATGGATAACTTAATCTCCTCTATAAAATCAACCTGGGATTCTAATTCACACTTATCAAGAAAAAAAAAAAAACCCTCATTTCTATCCAAAACAACCAATCAGTAAATATAGTATTAAGGTAGTTACATTAGATAGTCTCTCCAAGAGATTGAATTACATCAAATTAATCTCACGTTGGCTTAGATCTCCAGGCCAGGTATTTCCAGGACCCATGTGTTATGAATATTTGTGCCACATCTGGTTTTCTGTGGGCCAAGAGGGCTACTCATAAACATAATATGCATTAGACATATACACACAAGCTGTACTGTAATGAACAGTAGTAAACTGTTTTGAAACAATCAATTGGGGGAAAATTGAGAAAGGAAAAAATTCTACTGTGTGATATTATGAAATATGTATTTGGTCTTCCTCCCAACTTCCTGACCTATAGCTCCTAAATCTTCAGGCTCTCTGAAGTAATAAATGCCTTGTATCCTAATGAGATGACTCGGGGTCCCTAGATGGTCTCAGGATGGGAACAGGTTGCCAGGGGAATCAGACAGGTAATTAGAGGGTTGGAACTTTAAATCCTATCCCATCCCCAGATCTCTGGGGAGGTGAGAGAGCCTGAAAGTTGAGTTGACAAGCCACAGTCAACAATTTAATCAATCATACCTACATAATGAAGCTTCTATAAATACCCCAAGGGACTGACTTCTGCTCAGAAAGGCATAGAAGCCTTGCACCCATTATCCCATACTTCAACTTATGCATCTCTTCCTTCTGGCTGTTAATATATAGTCTTTGTAATATCCTTTATAATAAATGGGTAAGTGAAAGGAAATGTTTATCTGAGTTCTGTGAGCCACAGTAGTAAATCTATCAAACATAAGAGGAAAGTCATGGGGACTCCAACTTATTGCTGGTCAGTCAGAAGGACAGTGTACAACCTATGCTTGCAAATGACATCTGAAGCAGGGGCAATCTTGTAGGACCAAGTCCTTAACCTGTGGGATCTAATATTATCTTCAGTTTGTGTCAGAACTGAATTGAATTAGAGGACATTCGTTAGTATCCACTGGAGAACCATCTGTATATCTGTATGTGCGTGTGGGAAACCCACACGTCTGGGATCACAGAAGTGTTCTGTGTTGTGAAAGTATAGTAGGAGAAACTGAGTTTTTATGTATGTATCCATACAATCTGCTAGCAGTGAAACATAAATCTTATTTCTAGAATGAGTTGTGAAGTGTAAAGGAATTTAAGTAAGTCAGCAGTGTGCCCAGAATGCCTTTCAAAGTTCATATCTCAATAACTGAACATGTTCCTCAATGTCATATCACACATACACATATAAATACAAATCAAAAATTTTTTCTCACTAGGCACAATTCAATATATTTACAAATAATTTGGCAACTTGATAGAAACAGAGTTCCTACCCACCTGAGAAAACGGCAATGAATTCCATGCCACCTTTCTCTCAGAAGATGCCACTTTAGCCAATTCAGGTCAGAGATGTCCATAGGCATCCAGGGCTCTCTTTGGGTGTTAGAGTCTTGAGGTCTGGCACAATGGAATCCTCCCAGGAAGGAAAGAAATTCACATTATTTCAGGGTTTAACGTAATTCATTTTGTCAGTTATACGCTATCTAATTTGACCTCCCTTCAACAGCTTTATTGGTAGGTAGTAACATCCCAATTTGACCTATGAGGAGACTGAGACCCAGAGAACTGAAAGAATTTATTAAGTTCATGGCTAATAATGGCAGAGCCAGGGTTTGAAATCAGGCTCCTCAAACCATCCCTGCATATTTCATATTCCTTAAGCTGCCTCTTCTGGCACAAACCTATACTGCAAGAAACTTCATTAACGTGATTCCATTCCAAGTTCAAGAGATCAAGCCCAAATCAGCAGGAAATGATTGTTGTTCGGTGGAGCCACAGCATAAAATGTCAACCCAAATAAAAAACTTCTTGTATCTTTTTTAAGGAAGATTTGAGTTTAAATCCAGTAAACATTCATGGAGTGCCTTCTATGTCCAGACCTTGCGATATGTAATTTTACATATCTCCCTTAATTGTTACAACTATTTTATTAATTTGCATTAAGATAATAGAAGCTCTGTGTCAGAAAAGATTAGAGAACAGCTGTGGTTAAGAAGAAACACTTTTGGAATTTTCTCTGCAACCCCATTCTCAGGAATGAATGTGATTGTCGTCTTAAAAGCAAGCTCATTTGACCAAAACACCAGCATGTAAGCTATAATTTTGTTCTTTCATCAGGCTTGGTATTTTTTGATTCTTAGTGTGATTAAGAATTAGGACTGTGTACACACTTCAGAGATTTTCCAAGGATGATTCTGATATTTATGATGTTTTACCCTCAGGCTGATTTTAGAAGGTAACACCTACTTCAGAGATGACCCTTTGGTTGACTAGGATGACAGAAGCTGCTGCAGTAATCTCTCTGGGGTCCATGTGGTGTCATCCCCTTCTTCTGAACTCCAGCCTGACTGAGTACAACTGTCTTCTAATATGACTTCCTCTCCCTGGATGTGGTAATCGGTTCAAGAGTTTGGCACATGACAAACCCTTTCCAGGGTTTTTCAAAGTGAAGCTATAGAGATTCACAAGTACTTTATCCTTTCTGGTTGTCTCCAAGGGCAACAGCCTGGAACCACCAGTGCCTCCCTTGAAGAGGCAGAATCCTGATGGTGCTGAAGCCTCTGGATTCAGTCTTTCCTCAGGCCAGCTCCATCCTTGCTTTTCTCATGATTTATCTATAGGAGGCAATAGATTTATCTGTTTTGCTTAGGGAAAACTTGGGGCCTTAGTTCATGCAACCAAAGAGTTCTAATCAAATACAACAGTAAAATATTTTTGTTTGTATATTTTGCTCAAAAGGGAGTAACAGAAAACATGCTAGACTTTAAATAATATTAGAATAATATTGAATATTATATAATATTATGAAGCACCCCTTACTGCCATACGGTATTGGGGTGGTGTGAGATAGAATTAGTCCAGGACCGTGTAGTATATTCAGCCTAGACCAGAGATTGGTCTGTCTGCTTCTGAGACCCAGCTACATCACAATTACCTTCACCAAGTTAAGAATATCTGCCTGGCACTGCCATTCCCCATTGAGTTGTAAGGACCCATCTTCTGTTAACCTCAGACCTGTAGACATGACTGAGTCCTTACTGTCGTCCCAGATACTGAGCTAAATTTAAAGGTCGTGGTAACTTCCAGTCCTGAGTAATGACTGCAGTTACAAATAAAATTGTTCATAGAAGATGCTAAATTATTGAGCCACAGGCAAAGAGAACATAGTGGGGGGTAGGGAGAGTTAGAGCCCCCAAAGCAGGTTTCACTTTGATTTAACACTATTGCTTACTAACTTTGTGAATTCTCTGAGCACCAAATTTTTCATCTTTAAAGTGAGAATACTGGAGTGCTAGAGGCGTAAAGTGTATCTCAGTGGTACAGCATTTATCTAGCATACAGAGGCCCTAGGTTCAATCCCCAGTGCTGTAAAACTGAATAAGTAAATAAGGAATAATACTTTGACTTATAATGCTTTTATGAGAATTAAATAACTATGGAAAGTACATAGTGCAATGCCTGTACTACTTGGCAGTTAGTATAGTGATGGTGATAAAAGTGAGGGTGGGTGGTGATGATGAGAACATTTTTCCTGTGAGGTATTCTCATGCAATCATAGGGAAATGCAGCAGGGAAAAATGGTTCTTCTCCTGCTCCTCCACTTCCTCTTGTTTTTCCTTCTCTTGGGGCATGTGATCAGTTGCTAACGAAGACAAGATCCAAACAACAGACTCATTTGGGGGACATCTGTGTTCTTATGAGTCAAAGTTTGCAATAATTAACTTGATGGCAGCAGATATGAATCAATGCTATCTTACTTTTTATTTTTTGCAATTCAGTTTACAAAATAAAACTTTATGGAAGTATATTTTTCAAACTTCTTTGGCCCAATTTTGGGTTATACTTTCCATCTCTTAGATTATACTAAAAGAAGTAATTCTGTTCTTACTGGTTGTGACTTTTTCCAAATTAAAAAAATTTAAATTTTCTTTACATTTTTCAAAAGTAAGTCATCTAGTCCTGTCTTAGCCAAACGAATATGAAACTCTATTGCATTTTCCCAAAGCGACATCTTGAGGAAAAGCAGATCCCTGAGAGGATATTATTAACTGCTTGATTCTTATAATTGAGGCCTCTCCTAAGACAATTCTGCTGTTTAATCTCAGCTCTCACCAATAACCCTTCCTTCTTTTTGATCAAGTGTTTAATTTCCTTGAAAGATTTTCTCAGATTTCAACTATTACTGAAAGGATTTTCATTTTACCCTCACCCTTTAATGGCTAAATCTTGCATATCCATTATTTCAAAAAGGGGTATTTCTGTTCATCTAAGTAAATAGTTCAAGGATTTGATCTTCTCGTCTTGCCTATTACTCCTGAAATGAGAAATTATTTGGAAATTTCTTTTGCTAAAGGATTATCTTGTAAAAATCAGGTAAAATTAAGCATTTACAAAAACAAATCTCAGACAATTCTCAGTTATCTATATCAACAGAGACCAAAGCATAGATTACTAAAAACACATAAACTTGCAAAACCTGCTTTTGGTCATTCTTTTTCATTTTTTCTTTGAACCTTCCATTCAGTTTTTCATACAAACCTTTAAAACTTTCTAGTTTGTTCAAAACATGAACTGTTCATAAAGATGCAACAAGAAAAAAAAGTGACCAGGAGAACACAACAGTAAAGTGGTAGGAATTGTTGCCATTAATATTTAAATATAGAGGATTATAATTCTTTTTAAAAACACAAAAACAACAATAGTGAATCAATGCAGCATGGCATTGGGTCAGCTTCTTCTGTAGGCTTCAACTCATCTCAACTCTGCCCATAAAACTTAGCTGGCTGTGGAACTAGGTTGGATGCCTCTGTGGCAGAGAATTTGGCCTTCCCCAAAGAGAAGGTCTGCCTTTCATTCTAGACTACTCAGTTATACCTGACTGATTGGAGTGCCTTTGTTTAGGGTGGGGGCTGGTCACACTGGACTTAAGGTAAGGTTGACCACATCTGACAGTCTTAGGGTAGGGGCTGGCCACATCAGAGTCTTGTGGTTTCATTGCAACTGAAGACTCTGTTCAATCACATAGCAATCAATCAATCAACCAATCATGTCACTGTAATGAAGGTTCAGTAAAAACTCTGGACACTGAAGCTGGGGTGAACTTTCCTGGTTGGCAATATTCCATGCACATTTTCACACATTGATGCTGGTGAGTAAGTAATATGTCCTGACTCCATGGGGACAATGGAAGTGTCATATTTGAAACTCTCACACTCTGCTCTATGCATCTCTTTCTCTGGCTGACTTTATCTGTATCCTTTCCCTATAATTAACCATGAGAATAATAGCTTTCTGTGGGTTGTGATTTCTATAGTGAAATATAGAATCTGAGGGTTGTTTGGGGAACCCCTGAACTTGGAGTTGCTGGAGGAACTTTTAGAGACTGGCCCTCAAGCTTTGAAGTATGGCTAACTGTGCTCCTCTTCAATTCTCTCATAACACTCTGTCACTACCTCTATTATGGCATTTAACACATTATTATTTTTGTTATTTGGTTTTAAAATATTTAATTATGTAATGGCAAAAAAGATGCTCAAAGAGTAGAAAAGGGTTTACAGTGTGTGATTGTCTCATTAATAGTAATAGTAAAAAAATGGAGAAACTGAGGTTCAGAGGAATTAATTTGCCCAAAGCCATAGGGTTAATAGAATCATAATCCATTGGAACTCATTCATTCTGGCTCCAGAGTATGAGCTACTAACCACTTTAACTTCTGCTTCAGCATCTGTTGTAAATAAGAGAAACGCACACAAAGCTTAAATTTAAATCCTCCCTACCCCTGACCAAAAGAGGGAGAGAGAGAGAGAGAGAGAGAGAGAGAGAGAGAGAAATAACAAACAAGGAATTCATTGTTATAAGTTCTCCTCCCCCATTTCCCCTGCTCTCTCCTTTTCCCCACTCTGCCTCTGCTTTTGTCTGTGCAGGACTGATATAAACAATAGATGTACAGTACAGAGGAGAAGGTAGTAATGAATGGAGAGATTTCAAAGGGGAAATCCATTGGATCTATGGATAACTGGATTTGGAAGATAAAGAAGAAGGAAAAATCAAAATCTTTAAGATTTTGGACCTGGTTAACTTGGAGGATTTTATTTTTTCATGATAGAGAATGATGATTTGGAGGAAAGATAATAAACTCATTTTTGTTATTTCTCTCTCTCTCTCTCTCTCTCTCTCTCTCTCTCTCTCTCTCTCTTTTGATCAGGGCAGGGAGGATTTAAATTTAAGATTGTGTTGTGTTTCTCTTACTTGCAATAGATGCTGAAGCAGAAAATATAGTGGTTAGTAGCTTGGACACAGAGCTAGAATGACTGAGTCCCAATTAAGGTACAATCTATATACAATAAGAATTACACTTGTTAAGCACATAAGCTGATGCCCTCTGACAAATGTACATGCTGTATGCTCACCACCTTCATCAAGAAAGAAAAAACGTGTGAGTCCCCAGAATATTCCCATGCAGCCCTTCCTTCCCTCAACACTACTTTGATTTCTGTTACTGTAGATCAATATTTAACTGTGATAGACCTTCAGATGAACAGAATAATACATGATGTACTCCCTTGTATCTGGTTTCTTTTCATCAGCACAGTGTTTGTGGGATTCGTCCATGATGCTGTATATACTAGTAAGCTTTTTTGGCCAAATCACATGAGATTGTACAAATGTATCACAATTTAGTGATCTCTTTACCTGTTGATGGACATTTGGATAATCTGCAACTATGAATGAAGCTGCTCTGAATATTCAGGCATACCCCTTTTGTGGGCACATTTTTTTTTCCCTTCTTGTGGGAATACATCGAAGAAGCAGAATTGCTGGTTCAGAGTCAGTGGATGTTAACTATTTAAGAAACTGACAAATCGCATTCTAAAGTGGTTGCCACTGGCAATGCGTGAGTGTCCCTGTGGCTCTACATCCTTGCCAACTCACCCTCTTGCCAGACTTTTCCTTTATGGTGATTCTAGTAAGTGTGAAGTAGTGTCTTAACATGTTTTATAAATAGCTTTGTTGAGGCATACTTTACGTAACCATAAAAATTCACCATTCTAAGTGTTTTTCAATTCAATGGTTTTTACTAAATTTAGAGACTTGCGTAAACCTTACTATGAACTAGTCTTAGAATATTTCTATCACTCCAAATAGTATTCTCATGGCCCTTTGCAATCAGTCTCTGCTCCTAAATCTTATCTTTCTCTATAAATTCACCTTTTTGGATATTACATGTAGATGGAATCATGTAATTGTCTTTTGCTTCAAGCATCTTTCACTTTTCATGATATTTTTTATGTTCATCTACGCTTATCTTATATGTCAACTATGAAGATCTAAATTTTTACCCTACTTGCAAGCTCACAAGCTAACCTGCCATAGTTTCATGGTTACTCAAAGAAGATATGAGATTCCTGACTCAGAGAGAAAGGACTTCATTACTCACGGCCCAAAAGGCAGCACAAGTTTCATATTTCTATCAATTCCCATGTCCCTTAAGTCCCATGGGAGACAAAGGTGGGTGTAGGTGGATTCTGTGCATGTAGGGGGTTAAGCTGAGGGCCCCCAAGCTTAGAAAAGCCCAAATAATGGGCTGCAAGTAAACCCACTCAACCTTTGTCTTGGAGAGAGACATTATATTTATTAAACTAGGCATCAAAGAAACCAACTCTCTGCGCCAAAAGGTAGTACCCTCTCAATCGTTTGAAGATGTTTCCTACACAACCATTCAAGAAAAGATGGTCTGGAACAAAGGCAGCGTCTCAGACCAAGGGGAACTGTCTTCTAACAATAGATCAGTCAGTCCTTCCTTTCTTCCTTTTTTCCCTCCTTCCTTCCTTCCTGTCTTTGTTTCTTTTGAATAATAACATAAATAAAATATTACATATATAAATAAAGAAAAAGTTTATACTTATACCATGTTTTGTTAATCTCTTTGTCAGTTAGATATTGCTGTATATTTGGATTATTTCCAATTTTTGGCTATGACGAAACTGCTGTGCAAATTTATAAGCAAGCCTTGTGAGAATATATATTTTCATTTCTTTAGATTCTTAGTAATGGAATTGCCAGATTGTTTGTTAACTTTTCAAGAGACTGACAAACTGTTTTCCAAATTGGCTGTACCATTTTGCACTTCTACCAACCAAATAGGAATGTCTCTATTTCTAGGTATTCTTCCCAACACTATTATCTTTTTGATAATAACCATTCCAGTAAATATGAAGTAGTATCTCACGGTAGTTTTAATTTATAAAAATTCCTAATGACTAATGTCATTATTTTCATGTGTTTGTTAATCACTTGTATATTTTCTTTGGTGAATCATCATGTAAATCTTTTTCCTACTGTGTAACTGGATCATTCATCTTCTTGTTGAGTTACTAATGTACTTTATATGTTATGGACACAAGGATTTTTAAAATCACATATCCTATTTGCAAATATTTTCTCTCAGTCTATGTCCTGTCTTTTCATTTTCGTAATGGTATCCTTTGTTGTTGTTGGGTTCTTTAAAGATAGTTTTAACGAGACATAATTTATATGCAATAAAGTTCATCTGTTTAAATTGTGTACAACTCAATGATTTTTAGTTCACTTTTAAGTTGCACAAAAGCATCATACTCTTACTTTAGAACGTTTTCATCATCTGCAAGAGAGACATTGTGTCCATTAGCAGTCTTACTCCAGTCTGCTCCCCTGGCCTCTAGAAATCACTTATCTTCCTTCTGTCTCTTGAGACTTGCCAATTCTGGATATTTTATATAAAACGGATCATTTGATATATAGTCTTTTGTGATTGGCTTCATTCATTTAATATAATGGTCTTGAGATTCATCCACATTGTAATGTGCTTTGGCACTTTGTTCTTTTTTATTGATGGTGACATTTCATTGTGTGGATATAGCACATTTTGTGTATCTACTTATCATGTTGGGCATTTGAGTGGTTTCTACTTTTTGGCTATTACAAACAATACCACTATGAACATTCATGTACAAACTTCTGTATGGACATATATCTTCATTTATCTTGAGTATAGATAGCTAGGAGCGGATAGATATCTACTAAAAGTAAAAGAAAGATAAATGCTGGGTCATATATTAACTCTATGTTTGACATTTTGGAGAACCACCAAACTTTTTTCTAAAGTGACTGTACCTTTTACATTCCCACCAGCAGTGTAAGAGGGCTTCAGTGTTTCTACTTCCTCATCAACTCTTATAACCTCTCTTTTTTGTTATAGTCATCCTAACAGATATGAATTAGTATCTAATTGCAGTTATAATTTGCATTTCCCTACTGAACAGTGATGTTGAGAATCTTTTCACATGTATATCTTTGTATATCCTTGGGGGAAATGTCTATTCAAATCCTTGGCCTGTTTTCCAATTTCATTCCTTTTTTTTTTTTTTTTTTGCGGTACTGGGGATCGAACTCAGGGCCTTGTGCTTGCAAGGCAAGCACTCTACCAGCTGAGTTATCTCCCCAGCCCCTCATTACTTTTTATTGTAGAGTTACAAGTGCCTTATCAGCTTGATGGGGTTTTGGAAAGTACCAAAGTTTAAAACTCTGTGAAGAACTAGGTATCAGGTTCTGTTTTAAATGAGTCTACTTTTGGTATTGAAACCTTTGCCCAATCCAAAGTCACAAATATTTTCTCCTAGAAGTTTTATAATTTTAGCTATTTCCTTTAGATCTATGATCCTACATTTAGATCTATGAGATAATCTTTGTGTATTTTGTGAGGTAAGTTCACTTTTCTGCATATAGATATCCAGTTGTCTCCCAGCACCGTTAGAAGTACCATGATTTCCTCATTGAATTGTTTTGACAGTTTTGTTGAAAATCAATTCCTCATAAATGCAAGGTTTATTTCTGGACTCTCAGTTCTGTTCTATTGATTGATGTGCCTATCCTTGCACTAATGCTACATGGTCTTGATTACTGTTGATTTATAGTAAATCTTCATATTGATTAATATAAGTCCCCTACCTTTATTTTCTTTTAAAAATTTGTTTTGGCTTTTCTGGATCCTTTTCACTTCCATATAAATTGTAGGATCAATTTGTCAATTTATTTTAAAAAGGGAGGTTGCTGTGATTTTGATGGGGTCATGTTGATTTCAGAAATCAATTTTGGGGAAATTGCTACTTCAATAATATTGAGGTATTAAATAATATTGAAACTGGGCACAGTGGCACATGCATGTAATCCCAGTGACTCGGGAGGCTGAGGCAGGAGGATCACGAGTTCAAAGCCAGCCTCAGCAAAAGCTAGGTGCTGAGCAAGTCAGTGAGACCCTGCCTCTAAATAAAATACAAAATACGACTAGGGATGTGGCTCAGTGGTCAAGTGCCTCTGAGTTCAATCCCTGGTACCAAAAAAACAAAATTGAGATAATAATTTCTGGTTCATGAACATGAGATGTCTTGTCATTTATTTAGATTTTCTTTAATGTATGTCATCAGTGTTTAGTAGTTTTTAGTGTACATTTCCCACTTTTATTAAATTTATTGCTACATATATTTTGGGGGCTATTATGAGTGAAATTTTTTATTTTAGTTTTGGATTGTTGTTGCTAATATGTAGAAAAACATTTTTTGTGTGTGTATGTTTGATTCTTGAATCCTGTGATCCCCCTCAACCTGCTGATTAGTTCTAGAAGTTTGCTGTGGATTCTTTGAGATTTTGTACACATAACATGCTATGTTCTGTGAATGAAGACAGTTTTACTATTCTTTTCCAGTTTTGAGGGCATGCATTTGTTTGCCTTGTAGAAGGGTAAGAGTAAACATCCTTGCCTAGTTTCTGATCTTAGGGAGGAAGTATTTAGTCTTTCATTAATGTTTCTTGTAACATTAGTTGAATGAAATCACTCTTCAAGAATTTTCAGAAACATAACAAACAAGACTATATCTTGATGATGGAGTCCTTTGTTCTCTAATTGACTTAAATAAGCTCCAAGTATAATATTGGATCCAAATATTTTTCAACTTGGGAAATGTGAGTAACTGGAAGGAGAGGTATAGTGATGGAGCTATAGAGTTAGAGATGAGAGACAGAAAAGAGAATGGCAAAGATGTAATGATTCAGCCCAGCTGACTCTGTTAATGGGTTATACCAAGAAGGCATGGAGGACTTGGGCAGAAAATGATAAAAATCAAGGCAATGCCCATGATATCTCCACAGCATGAAGGAGCTTATTTAAAGACAAGAGTAAGTGCTAGCTTACTTCGAGGGCTGGGAAATAGAGGCTCCCTGAACTGGCATTATCTGTATGGAAAATGCTGTTGGAAAGACTAGGACAGGATGTAGACATGCATTAAGGGAGGGCAAATCCCCTCAGCATGAAAGTAGAGCTTGAAATATTACATTAGTCAAGTGTACTGGCTGCCCAAACCATTAAATATTCATGCTAAAATCCCTGTCAATCAACAGGAACAACCTTGTCCCAGTCAGACCTGTGAAAGAGAAGCTATGTAGGTTTTTCAGTGATTTGAAAGGGGGAAGGGACTTGGCTTTTATTGTCTACAATGATGCTAAGCATTCCATGTTGAAGGTCAGATTGCTCCCTTCCTTGCTGGGGTTTGGCAGAATGCACCTGGGAGGATGAACACTGTGGGTGGTGGTAGTTCTCAAGTATGGATGTCCCTAGGATTTAGCTGTGAGCATGGTTGAATTGCAGATTTCTGAGCTCCATAGTTGTACCCTACCCCCATTCAATAGGTGAATATGGGATTTGGGAGAGGGACTGGACTTTGACACTTGTGGCCTATCCCTCCTCCCATTCCTTGAGAAACACTGGACTAGAGCCCAGACTTCAAGACAGCCCACTTGGTTGTTTGACCTTGCAAGTGTAACCTAGTCTGTAAGAGCCTAAATTTTCTCACCTAAGAAATGGCAATAATAACAACAACATCTATATCCTTAGTGAATTGAATGACATAATGCACGGTACCCATAGGAAGCACTCAAGAAATGGTAACTATTATCACCTTGAATTAAAAAACAAATTATCCAACTCAGGATGTCTGCAAGTGTATCAGAAGGAACCTTAAACCATGCCCTTTAGCCCCAGTATAAACTGGGATGTAGCAAAGAGTTAAAGTAACCTCAGAGGGCTTTGGCTTGGCAAGAGGCTGACACAGGAAGCCACACTTCCCACCGAGAGGCAGTGGCTTGAACTATGGGGACATGGTGCAGGTCTGCTTTGCAAAACTCTGACCGCAGGGGTCTGTGTGACCTGAGTCTTTTACTTTGCCTCTGAGGTGAAGGGTCTGCAGGGAATGTCCGTGGTTCAGGAAGCAGCACCGTGTGGAGGAAGGCACACTGACCCAATTTCCTGCCTTGGTCTCCCTCTGCTAAGCTGAGAGATTTTGCACATGTCAAGTCATTTCTGCCAATTTTAGTTTCCTTATCCCCCCAAAATAAGGGCAGATCAGGTATTTGTTTATGGGTATTGTGGTTTAACCCTCTAACATACAGTCTCCTTTGAATTCCCATAAGAGTATGAATTGAGCAAAACAGGAATTCTATCCTGGTTCATGGGTGAGCAACAGAGATTAAAATGTTTAAAGGAGTTTTTTTTTTTTCAAAGTCATAGGGAACGCAAGCCTGACTCCTGCCCAGTGTTCTATGTTGCTGAGCCCCTGCTGTCTACCACCAAGGGCAGCTGTAAGGAGCAGAAAAGATCATGGATGTGAGAGTTCTTGGTACACTTTGTGATCTGAAAACACCCTGCCACATCCTTATCAGCCAAACCAGAACATTAAGTTGGAAGTCTATTTATGTAGAGCTATAGTTTGGCTTTGGACTGATGTGCCTGCTGCTTTAGAGAGAAGGCTCCAAGTCATGTGTGCTTAGCAGACTGAGAGCTGTTCAACGTGTTACATGGTGAATGTGTTTTCATCATCATTGTCATTGTCATCCTCTTCCTTGATAACAACTTTCTAATAACATTATCCTGGCATGTTAGGTACTGGGACCCCTGCATGATGTTTACATGTAACATCACATTTATTCTCAACATCAAGTGGAGATTCAAAAAACACCTGTGAGAAAGGCACTATTATTCTCTCCATTATATAGAAGACACTGAAGAAAAGTGGTTAGGTATTTGGCCTCGCTCCACCTGACCCTAGAGTTCCTGTTACATCATTGTGCTCTACAGCATGTTTAGAGATGACAGATAGGTACATGAATAAATGGAGATATTCAAGACCAGGGCTGTTTTAAGATCCTTGGGGGTCCTTCCATGCTTGTAAAGACCTTACTGCATTGCACATACCATTTTGACTATACTTTACACAACAAAATATGAGATCCATTATATTTGAGTACTTGACCTAAGGTTAAGTTTTGCAGGTATTTAAACACTTCTTTACTTTTTTTTTTTTTTTTTTTTTTTTTTTTTGCTGTGCTGGAGATCAAACCCAGGCCTCACACATGCTAAGCAAGTACTCTCCTTTTGAGCATACCCTCAGCCCCTACATTTATTAGCTTTGATTTTTCAAATTTTCTTTTCTTATTTTACAGAGTACAGGTAGAAAAGTATGAAATCTTTCCTCCCCATCATACAGTCAAGGCTGATACCACTATAAAAAAGACAAATTAATAAGAGAAAGGCATAACATAGCAAGTGTATTTGATTAGTTTTACATGACACAAGAGTCTGCAGGAATGAAGATCCAAGGATCCAGGCAAAACTTTCCATCCTAGTGGATCTGGTGAAGAATGGACAGGCATATAGACATGTGATTGGACAAAAAGAATTTGACCTAATGGAAAGAGACTGAAGGGAAACCCAGGAAGGCCTTTCTGTTCAGATGCCTCTTGGCCTCTGTGGAGCACTTCCCCTTGTAGAATGAGGGAAATTTTATGATCAGAGAAGGTGGGCCAGAGAATTCGTTTATGGCTAGCTCTTACACAGAAAGGTGGGGGAAGGCTAGAACATTTCTAGGTTTTATGGCTGGCTTTGGAGGATAGGGGTTCAAATTTCCGTGATCCACATTGAGGAAGAGGAATTCTAGGTTCTATGATTTGCCTTGGGAGATAAAGAAGGGTAGGAGAAGATCCCTTCCAATTTCCTTCAGTTCAAAGTACAGATGGTTCCCAACTTATGATGGTTTGACTTTAGATTTTTTTTTTAACTTTACAATGATGAGGAAGCAATATGCATTCAATAAAAACCATTCTTCACTTCAAATTTTGAATTTTGATCCTTTTCCAGGCTAGCAATATGTGGCATGATACTCCTTTTTGATGCCTGAATGTTGGATAACTGTTTTGAATATTTTTAAGGTAGGTTAGGCTAAATTATGATGTTCAGTAGATTAGGCATATTAAGAGACTGGTGGGAGTACCTGGGATTGAACTCTGGGGCACTCAACCACTGAGCCACATCCCCAGCCCTATTTTTGTATTTTATTTAGAGGCAGGGTCCCACTGAGTTGCTTAGCACCTTGTTTTTGCTGAGGCTGGCTTTGAATTCACCATCCTCCTGCCTCAGCCTCCCGAGCCGCTGGGTTATAGGCGTGTGCCACCATACCTGGCTTAAAAGAATTTTCGGTACTTTCAACTTATGATGGGTTTGTCAGGATAGCACCCTATCATAAAAAGCACCTGTGCTCAAGCATGCCAAACCACCATGTTGTGGGGTATTCTTTTGAGTCCAACAATGGTCAATTTTTTTTTTCAGGCATAGGGATTATACCTATAATGCCTGGTGATATTTCTGTAAAAGAAAAAAAAAAAAAAAAAAAAAAACACAACTGTGAGCATTAACATGGGTTTCACATGACAAAGAGAGAAGGAATCTAGCCAGGGAAGATGGTTGGGCTGCCTAACAGTCACACAAAACTTGAATCCACTAATGAAGGAGCTTCTAAATTGAGAGGTACTTCTGAATCCCTTGGGAAGATGCATAAAATACAGATTCTTAGGTCAGACTTCTCTGTGTGCTCCAGGCCCCATCCCCACTTCCCCAGGTGTCCCTCTCAGCAGTCACTGTATTTTGCCCCTTCTTTCCCCAGGAAGGCTCAGGGAGCAGGAGCTTCAGCCATTCAGTCATTCTCTTTCCTTAAACTCACCATTCCTCTATCACTATCTCTGTTAGGTCTAATTGACTTTGTTTTGTTTTCATTTTTGTACAATGTGTTATGTAAACATAGCATCCAAACACCCTTCTTAACAAGTTTACTGCCCCCAAGTCCCCGATACAAAAATTCTTGGGAGACACCTTTTGTATCCCTCCCCTTCTATGACTTTGTTCTGGCCTTTAAAGTCAACAGCCCTCCCTGTTATCTCACCCATTGGCCTGGATTTCTTCCTGATTCAACTCTCCTGCCTCCTCTGGGGCTTTGCCACATCCGTCACTCCCCCATGACCCCTGTGGCCTCATCTGCTGCTCTCTCTTGATTGGCTCTCTGCCCTCTGCCTGCAGTCTCCTGGGGACCCACTTTCTCTTGTTTCCAGTTGGACCTGGACCAAGACTGTGAGGCAGCTTCTCTGATGGTGAAATACTTCAAATCAGGTGCAAATTATGGTCACCACCTGGAACAGCTGCCCTCAGAGCTTGAAGGCATTGCCAACGTGTTTGTTAAGGAAATTCCTGATGTTAGCAGGTTTCATCAAATTATCCCCCTATGACATTCCAAAGTAAATTCCTGAGACATGTAGGCACAGTGCTGAGAAGTCTTGGTTGAACTAAGGAGTTTAGGGGAAGGTGGGAGGAAGGCCAAGTGAGTAGGAAAAAAAGGTAATATATATAGAAGGATTACAATATTTACTTTATATATATATATAAAATATATATATATAATACACATATATATTTCACATATATATGTATATGTATATGTATATGTATATATATGTAATATATATATATACACATATATATTTCACATATAGTATTTATGGGTAGAAGGAAAGATTCCATTTATTACATTATAAACAAAACAGCCCTGTGAGAGAGAGGCTGTTATCCCTGTTATATAAAGATACCGAGATTTAGACAATTTAAATACTTGTCTCAGCTCAAGATATAAGTGACAGGACCAACTAAAATCTACACTTTGGCAGTTTGGAATTGACTCCAAAATCCATTGCTCTTTCCTTAATTCCTGGTACTACAATGCTCTTTCATTTCAACCTCAGACTAGCCCATCAATCCAGCATATTCCATATGTCTAAAATCCCTGAGCTGAATTTTTAGGAGCTTTACTTTAGGATTTCTTTCTGGCTCAAAACAACAACAACAACAACAAACAATCAAGGAAAAACTTTATCTTCTGAGATGCAGGTGATTTGTAATGTTGAGAGGCAAAGCCTAAGCATTTGCCTGGTGCACAGGCATGTGTGACTTCAAGCCTGTGGAACTCATGGGTGGAATGAAAAGCTGGCATTGTGTGGCAGGGACTGGGCCCAAGCCTGCAGTCTGCTACCAACTGGCTCTAGGGAGCTTTAGCCGTGCAGTTCTGTAAGCCGCTGCAGTCAGTTTGCAAAAGCTTTTTATGGATCTAGAATTTAATGCTTTTAATTGGGCTTTTTGGTATTTTAAAGGTTGAGTTTGACAGTAAAACCATTCCTGTTCCTTAGTGAAGGTTGATTGCGTGGTGCCTTCCATTCACCAGGAAAATCTTTTTTGCTTTCCAGGTTTGTCCATCAATAACCAAATGAAAATCATGGGAGAAACACAAGATTTTAAATGAGAGAAAAGGAAGGGTGAATCAGAAGGTAACATTAGACTGGGCTCTTGCTTTTAGCGGGATAATCCCCAATAATCCACATGAAGCAAGAATAAAATGCCACAGTTATTAAATGCCCTGAGGTTCTTGCTTTTAATCCCCCTTTCCTTTAAAAAGTTATCTGTTCCATATGCACAAAGCACTTCCCATCCTCCCCCAACTCCCTCCATCATCAACCCTCCCTGGTGCTAGAGAGATTCATTTATTCTAGGATTTATTTAGTGTCGACCAACAGCCCATCTGCCTCATAGAAAAAAAAAAAAAATTAAAAGCAAAATATGCTCCTTTTCTGTTCTTTTAACACAGAAATGAATACCCCTCCCCCATACTTCTCCCTCACACATCTCCCTTTTCAATTATTTTGTATGTAAAGCAAAGAAATTCCTTTCTTCAGCTATCCTTCCTAAGCTTGCCAAATCTATGCTTTGTTCCTAGGCCCCTAAAACTCACTCCTCAAGAAACTCAGGTCTTTGAGGAGTGTACTTGGCCCCTAGCTGGCGTTTTGTAAATCAATCTTTTTGAGAGCTTTATCTACTGGTGAAGTCTTTTCAAAAGTCTTCAGGATTCTGAATAACACTAGGATGCAAACTGCCCGAGGGAGCCCGGGGAAAGGTTGTTTTCCCTTTCTTTAGGATATTTGCATGAACATTGGTCAGGATTTTTGCAAAGACGAGATTAAAATCTGACAGCAACACTGAGAGGTGATTAGACCTAGAGAATGGATGAATGTCATGAACATCAGCTAGATGTGAAGTCAGTGCAGTTAAGTGATTTTGATAAAAGAGCTAGTTTCCACATTCCCTTTTAAGCGTTTCAGCCATGTTTATCTCTCCTGTGGCACCTGGACACCTGGGCACTGAACTCGGCTGATCAGGAACAAACACATACTCATCTGTTCTAACAGAATGCTACTGCTTCTTGCACAGTCAGTGGTGCAGAGTAAAAGCCTTTGCCTCTCCTTGGAAAAGGGTTGGTTGCGGCAATGAAGGAGGCAGAAGAGCTGGTGGATGCTTTCAGGACTCATAGATTTCAACACGTGTGACTTTTAAATAAGCTCCAGAAAGGACGTAAGACCTCACTTTGATTCAGGAGAAGTTAGCCATCTGGGCTTCTTAGAGCCTTTTCATTAGTAAGCCAAGAAAAAAGTATTAGGGACACCTGAGGGTTGCACATCTGTGACAGCAGATGCAATGTCAAGCAGAGGCTGGGAAATGTGGAGGTTAGGGTGGATGAGCCTTTGGATGCAGGAGAGAACAGAATGTCGGTGTTTGCCATTCAGCACAGCGTTTTCAATGTCCAGCTAGACCACCTGCACTAGCCAGTCCCAGGAGACTTGTTAAAATGCAGAGGCTCCAACTCTACTGACTCAGTTCCTGGGAGTGAGCCCTGGACTTCAGTGCTTAAATCAACTTTTCAGGTGTTTCTCATTCGCATTAAAATTTGGAAATCATTGTTTTAGAACTGGTGGAGCCAGTCTTACCTGTTTCAACTTGGAGTTAGAGTAATTGATTTTAGCAAATGTATGTTCCTTTGACTATACCTGTTTCCTGTGGGAGAATGGTTAGCACCTGCACAGAATCTATGGGGCCTCCATTCATTCAGCAGAAGGTTGCCACACTCTGAATTCTGACCCGGCTCTTGTACATCTTTCCCCATCTTTCTTCTCTCAGCTGTATACCACAAAGGAGTCATTTCTAGACTCTGTTTTTTGTATGGAGGATTTAACCTAGGGGCACTTTACCATTGAGCTTCATCCCCAGTTCTTTTTATTTTTATTTAAAACAGGATCTTGTTAAGTTGCTGAGAGGGTCTTGCTAAATTGCTGAGGCTGGTCTCAAACTTTCAATCCTCCTGCTTCAGCCTTCTGAGGAGTTCCTGGGATTACAGGCATGCACTAATGTGCCAAGTGTTTAGACTCTTTGTTCTTTGTGTATCAAGAAAATAACAAAACAAACAAAACCAAAAATATTTTGGCGATCAACACAGGGCTGTCCACTTTTTAATTTTCCCAGCACATTTAAAAGTAGCAACTATCATCTATCAATACCAAACTTACATAAAATAAAGAACATTTTTAAAAGGAGAAAGGATATGTGGATGAATTTATGAAACTTACTATATTATCGTTATTTTTCTTGATGTTGTTTTCTAAGAAGTGTTATAAAATGTTAAATTTATCCAAAGTCAATGAAACTTGACTCATCAGAATGGATTAGACAGGAAGATATTAAGCATGGGAGGGAGTCACTTTCTCTGGGGAAGGAATATTTCAGAGGTGGGTTTGAATGCAAAGCAGGATTTTAACATTTTACAACTGGTTCCTAAAGGTAAGACAGCAGGAGCTGAGGCATGAAAGCTGGGAGCGTGGTGTATACTGGGTACTAGGAGATGGTAAGTCCAATGGCCCTCTCAGACCTAGATTGCAGAAAAGATAAGCTGACTACAGAAAGGATCTTAGTAACAATGAAAGTAATCAATCATCATGTGCTAGGATTCATATTCATTATGTCCTGTTTAATTTCATAAAAACCCTACAAGGTGGAGTTCAATTCTGCCTTGGAAATGTATAGACTGAAGCACAGGAAGGTTAAATTCCTTGTCCAAGTCTATGAATATATAGATTTGGACCAAAATATTTCTAGGTCTGACACCAAAGCCCATTTCTTTCCTTGTGCCAAATCTCTTTTGACCTTGACTGACAGGATAAATCCTTATTCTTGCCACTTTACATCCAGCATTTGCCATGTCCTGGGAAATGCATGAAGCACTTCACATCCATCAGTTCATTTATTCTTTAGAATAAGACTATGATAGGGTTTGGGTCATGTGTTCCAAAATATGGTATTTTGGTATTTGAGGAGACAGCAGCTTTTCCTTGGCCTTCTCCCCTGAAGCAGGACATAAAAGAATTCTCTGAGCTTCCTCTGAAATAGGTCATAAGACCTTTCAGAGGTAACCCCCGTACCAGGAAGAAAGGAACATCACACAGGGACATAAAGAAGAATCTGAACAAACAGGCTTTGCTAAATCCTCCCTGATTTATTACCATTAGGTCACATACTCTGTGTCCAGTCATCCTTCTCCACAACTATCCACTTCTTCCTCAAAGCTAAACATAAAAATTCAGTTTTCTCTGCTTTTGGGGGGGGGGGTCTTCCTTTCCAAAGACTCCCATATTAACAGAACTTAATTTGTATACTTTTCTCTTGTTAATCTGTCCTTTGTTATATAGATGTCTCAGTCAAGAACCTAAGATGAGAATGTAACTGAATGCAATGGGTTCTCCTCTTGGTGAGTGCAAAGCCAATGAGCACAACCAGAAGATAAAAGGAATGGAGGTATATGACCTACATCAAGTAAGAAGAGCAATGGAGTTATTGGCAAAGCAATGTTCTCCTCCATCAAGGAAAGCAAAGTGAGGAGATTTTTTTGGAGGGGATCTTACGTATATTCATATAGGAAAGTACATTCAGGGGCTGATACATTCCTGAGCATGCTTAGCTCAAGATTGTAAATCACATATTCATAAAGGAAAGATGGCAGACATTCCTGAGCATGCTCAGTTGAAGGTCATAAATCACATGTTCGTAAAGGAAGAGGGTAAACAAGGTCTTTATAAGTTTCTCCAAAGAGTCTTAATTTAAACAAAAAGAACAAACAACTTTCAAGGCCCATTAACAGCCTTTTAAAGGGGCATCAGCTTTTTTCTTATAGGTATAGGAGTTTGCTGCAAAAGGGTACCTGCCTTACTCAACAGCTAATAGCAAAAAGAAATACTTTCTTTTCCTCTACATCTGAAATAAACAAATGTTTTATTAGTAAGTAAACTAATAAAACATTAGTAACCCAATCCTTATGATTTCTTTTTGCTTTAGTACTAAGTGTAAATAGTCATTTACCATTGTCTAATAAAAATATAATGCAAGCCACATATTATGTATATATATAATTTTCTAGTGTCTGTGTTTAAATGAATTTTCTGAAGGCGACATTAATGTTAATAGTACATTATGTTTAACCAATATATTGAAATGTTGTATTTTACAATTTAATCAAAGTGAAAACTTATAATGAGATATTTTCTCTTTTGTTCTTATACTAAGTCTCCCAAATCCAGACTAACCCCATTTTAGGTGCTTGGTAGCCATAAGTGACCAGTGGTTATCACACTGGACCACACCAAAGTACCCAAAGTCGAGTAAAGAACAGAAACAGTTTGACAAATCAAGTCAAAAACCTTTGCCTAAATTAATGGACTATTTTGGAGGATTATTTTTGCATAGGCTTTTGACTCCTCAGTAATTTGGGCCATCTTGCTACTCGTGCCTAGTTTCCAACTAAGCTGTGCATGGAGAGTTCTAAGCACAGGAGCAGCAGCTCATGTAAAGAAGAAAACAGCAGATCTGGGAACTGCATGTGCTTTCTTAACTGCAGAGCCCACCAGGCACACTATGAAAGATGATTCCTATTCTGCTTTCACAACATCTCCAGGTGTTTCCAGTTATCTCAGGGGGTGTCCCGAAGTTTATAAAACAAAATGTAATTTAAATTTTTGGACATGTAGAAAACAGTTATTGTATATGCCTATGGTATGCTCATGATGGGAAAGAGAATTGTGAAACCCGCTGAACAATGAACTGATGTTGTAATTCCCAAAAGGCTGCAAATCACAAACAAAAGCAATATGACAGGAGTGACAAAGGCACCATGAGAACACATTGGGCTGGGGTTTAGGAAAACCAGTCCTCCCTCAGCAGGCTTGCTGAATGACTAATCCATTCAATAATGCTGAAGGAACTTTCCACCCTTCCCTCTGTTAAAAATTATTTGACTCTGCCCCTTTAATTTGCTATAAACATTTCAGCTATTTTTGTTCATTGGCCCTCAAAATAATTGCACCAATATTCTACCCCGCTCCCATTATTTATTCATTTTGCAAATATTTACTGAGTCCTATGTGTCAAGCACTGAACTAGGCACGGTGGCTGGGGAGGAATTTTTAAAATGCCATCATGCAGTGAGTGAGACAGGAACAAATAAGTGTGCTGCACAGAGATCAATGCTGGAAACAATTTTGTTCAAAGGGTTAAGGGATCCCAGCTAAAGAACTAGGAAGTCTGGCTAAGTAAGGATCAGCAGGATTGGGATGGTCTTTTAGAGTGGTATCTCTTGATTTCGTTGGAAGGGTGGGGCAAGAGTGGAGGGAGTCTCTTTATGCAAATAGACTGAGCATGGAAGCAGCATGTTAACCCTCTGTCAATGAACAATAGTCAGTTAATTTCTTAGTAGCTTGTGGTTGTGTGGGTCCCTATAGGTAAAGCAGGCAGGGCAGGAATGATCCTGGATATAAAACAACCTTTGGTGACTTTTACATATTTTTCTTCTGGGCTGGCCTTGACCTGTATTTCAAAATAATCTATCTTGGTGACACCTTTGGCACCATTTGTTCCTTCCTTTTATGTAGTCATCCAATGATACCAAATATCTATTAGTTATCGTGTGTAGATTAGTGCTGAGGGAGGAAAGAATAGGACAAGCTGTCTGCCCTGGATTCCAGGGGAAGCACTCATAAACACATGTGTAGGCTGAGGAATTTGCAGTGGTAGAGGTAAACATGGTAAATGCAGAGGGGTCCCTGACCATACCCAGGGGACTGAGAAGAGGAATATCACCCCATCTCTGCCCTGAATCAGAAATAATCAAAAGAGTTTTAAACATCATAGGTCAAACCAGGAATAGTGGCACATGCCTGTAATCCCAGCAGCTAGGGAGCCTGACACAGGAGGATTGAAAGTTCAAAGCCAGCCTCAGCAACTTAGCCAGGCCCTAAGCAACTTAGTAAGATCTTGTCTCAAAAACAAAATAAAACAAAAAGAAAGAAAAGAAAAGAAAAAGAGGGCTGGGGATGTGACTCAGTGGTTAATCATCCTTGGATTCAATTCCTGGTTAAAAAAAAAAAAAAAATCACAGGTCATGGGAATTGGGGGATATATATATATATATATATAGTGGAGGCTACAGGACATTACCTGGATTTCGAGGGCCAAGGAAACCCTCAATGATGTGCAGTAATACTGGAATGAAAAACATGACTTGAAGTTAGTATTCTTACCTTGCAGCAATGGTGTGTGTATATATGTGTGTGTGTGTGTGTGTGTGTGTGTGTGTGTGTGTGAGAGAGAGAGAGAGAGAGAGAGAGAGAGAGAGAGCATGAGCCTTCTGAGCACCCCCAGAAAGGCTAAGAAGGCCACATGGCAGTATTCTCTGACTCCTGAATCACGGCTCTGTTGGAATGGAGTGTCCTTAGATAACCTTTTTTTTTTCTTTTCTCAAAGTCTTTCCCTTAATGACTGAAAAGTCTGAGCTCTAGAGAAGTGCAATGACAAGTCACAGGTGCTATGACTGGACCCATCCCTCTTCCATCTGCCTCTGACCAACTCGGAAGTTAGGACAGCATCACAAAGCCGCAGGAGTTCTGATCCAAGGTCCCTTTGGGGAAGTTCAGCAGCACAGGCCTGGGCCCTCAGCTTTGTCAGCAGAGCCCTCAGAGTGCAGCCCATTCTTTTCCGACTGAGAATCTTGTCTGTCTTGCTGCTCAGGGCTGTACTCCAGCATGGAGCAGGTAGAGGATGGTCTACCACTCTCAGCTGGTCGACTGAGGGGATGAGATGAAACTCCATCCAGTTCCAGTCACGCAAACCCACATCAGAGCCAGGGGAACTCTGGACTCCTTCCTGTTCTCTGTGGCAGCTGCCATCTGTTGGTGGCCATGCTGCCCTGATACACATGGCCACATTCAGGCTTAAGAATCCCTGTGGGGTAGGCATTTACCTGAGGGTAAGAAAGCCTGGAAATCCTGGACTTTTCTTTGGCATTTTTGTACAGGCTCACTAGGCCTACAAACCTGGTAAGTTTCTGTGTGTTATACTGACTCTGAGAAAATGACTTAATTTATCACAGATTAAGATTGATTTTTGATGGTGGTGATGCATGCCTATAATTCCAGTGACTGGGGAGGCTGAGGCAGGAGGATCACAAATTCAAAGTCAGCCTCAGCAACTTAGCAAGGCCCTAAGCAGTTTAGTGAGACCCTGTCTCAAAATAAAAAATAAAAAGGGCTGGGAATGTGGCTCAGTGGTTAAATGCCCTGGGCTCAATTCCTGGTATCAAAAAAAAAAAAAAAAAAAAAAGATTGATTCTTAAATGTATGGCATTATATGAGTTGTCCTTTCCATAGTTGTCTATGACACTGTAATTCACTCAGCCAAGTTTTTTCCTGGATGCATTCAACCCTAATTTAGGGGGACTTGGGGAGCAGCAGTGCAGGTTTCTTACAAGTCCCTTGGTCTGAGAATTCAAAGGAGTTTCAACCCAGAGCAGGTCAGGTTCCTGCCTTCCTCAAAGAACTGTGTATTCTAGTCAATTCTGTAATCCCAGGACTGAGATTTTCCACAGATGGAGGAAACATTAAAGAATCTTCCCACTGTAGAGGGTGTGTGTGTGTGTGTGTGTGTGTGTGTGTGTGTGTGTTCATGTTCGCAATGTTGGGAATCGAACCCAGGGCCTCACACAGGCTAAGCAGAACTCTACCCAGAGCCCAGTAGAGAAGTTTTGAGACTTCTCTCTTTAGCCTTTCCAGTTGATTTCTTCACATAAGAGCATTGTAATCAGCAGACAAAATGGAAGGCATGAGCGGATACAGAGCATTTTAAAAAAACTTTTAGGGTCTGGGAGTGTGGCTCAGTGGTAGAGCACTTGACTAGCATGAATGAGGCCCTGGGTTTGATCCCCAGCACTGCAGAAAAGAAAACAGAGCTGGATATGATGGTTCACACCTGTAATCCCATCTACTCCAGAGGCTGAGGCACAATTGCAAGTTTGTAGCTAGCCTCGGCAATTTAGGGAGGCCTTATCTTAAAAGAAAAATAAAAAGGGCTGGGGATATAGTTTGATGGTGAAGTACCCCTGGGTTTAATCCAGAGAGAGAGAAAATACACACAGATCAAGAAATTTCTTGTAGGATATTTCTCCATAAAAAAAAATAATAATCTAAGGAGAAAGAAATGTTAAAAATGTACACCGTATTTCTGAGTACCAGGCCCTTTATCTTAATTTATTCTCACAAAAACATCATGATAGGAAGAGCTACATGTAGGTTGCATTGCTAAGGCCTACCCATACATTATCTCATTTAAACTTCACAACCTTTCCAGGTCAGTACTGTTATTATCTCTATTTTGCAGATGAGGAAATGAAGGCTTAGAGTGACAAAGCAGGATGTGACAGTTACAAGAATTAAACCTAATTCCAAAGTCTTTGTTTTTATTAACGCTTTAATTGCATATATTAATGAGGTTTATTGTGGTATTTTTACATGCATACAGAGTGCACTGATAATTCCAACGTTTCTTTTTCTATCTCCCCATCAATACCTTTCCAGACCTCTGATACTTACTGTCCTATGTTCAGATTGACTTTTTAACCCAAAGCCTATGTCCTTAACTGCTGTGATTTATGGTGAGCTAGGTAATTTTGTTTGATTTTCTTTCAGAGAGATGAAGCAACTGAGGCTTAGAGATTTTAAGAATCTTCCTCAAGTCAGTCAGTGGTAGAGCCAGGATTTAAACCTAAGTCTACCTTGATTCAAATTCCAGCCTCTTTTCTACTCTCCATCTCTCCTCTTTTGACATGCTTAGGAACTTCAAGGTAGAACACACAAGACCACTGCAGGTGGATACAGAGAACAATTTTGACCAGAAATAGCAGTAGTCATACACATTCTTTAGAAAAGGGATTTCCCTAAGAGCCTAAAGATTAGGTAGCACAGAGCTGCCCAAACAAAAAACACAATTAGACCTTTAGGGGCTGATTTTTAAATTATTTAAAAAAATTTTTTAAACTTATTTTATTAAATAGGTATTTGATGCTGTTGGCATAACATTCAAACTGCACAAAAGGATATATACTGAACAATTCCTCTGTCCTCTGTGCTTCAGTTATCCAGGGCCCTCCCAGGAGGCACCAGATTCCAACACCATTGTTACATGTGTTGGGAGTAAACCTGGCCTGCCCCAGCCTACCTCCCCAGGTCACAAGCTGTACTTGCATATAAGAGGAAAGGGGAAGCCTCCAGAGAAAAAGGGGAGAGGCAGGAAGAGGAAATGGAGGCAATGGGATAAGCAGCATTGCCCCTTCTGGCCCCTTCTGGCGACAGGAAGTTGGAGGCACTGGGTGAGATCCTGGGCACCTGCCAGGCTCGGGTGGGGCAGGCCCTTCTTCCTCATTTGCTGCCTTAGAACTCACCAGGCCTGTGCTGGTGAGAGCAGGAGCTGTGGCAGTGTCCAGGGTTCACTCACTGGATGAACTTTGGCATTAACTTGGCTCTGAGTTACCTCAAGTTCAAAGCCCATAGGTCTGCCAGAGCCAGACGCACAGGGTGGGAGCCAGACACAAGAGGAGGCAGAGCAGCAACAATGGTTGACCAGCTGGGGTGTGGAACAAGTCTCCTTTGGGGACTCTTTGGAGTGTGGGTTGAGGTCATACTTCTAAATGAATAGAAGCAATCAAACAGTACATCCAGACCTCTGAGAGCAATAATTACCAATTAGTGAGCGCTTGCTGTAGGAAACCGTGTGCTGTTGTGTTACATGAACTACAGCCACCTTCTCATTTCACCTAGGCACTTGAGAGTGCCTCAAAGGGAAGTACCTTTGGTGGGGCCAGTATTTGTCTTGATGAGGGCTGGTGGAAGTGGATGACACTAGGGGGGAAAATGAAGGATGTTGTGTCACTCAAGGGAGAGAAGTGCCTGATCCCTGTGTTTAGCAGTGGAAATGTCCTGAGAATTTCATAGGTTGTGTTTTGTTGTTTGTCACCTGGAAGAAGCCCTCAAGATCATTCCACCCAAATCTCTTCCACTCATAGATGAAACTGCAGCTTGGCTCCAGGTGCTGTAATGAGGCACCCGAGGCCATAGTTGGGTGCCAGTGTCACCTGTTGGAGAATAACTGCAGGAGAACCATCTGGCTGGCAGGCAGAGGGTCCATCCTGCCTAGTCACAGCCTGACCAGTGTTCTCTACAGCCCTGTCAGTGCTGGTTGGCATGTTTGTTGCTTCTGAATTATAGGGCTGGAAAATCAGGTTTTTCAGGTCTAAAAATCCCGCAACTTATTCTGCATTTCCTCAACAGTACCTCAGAGACCACAGGAAATAGACTAAGGTGGATTTGTAAACAACAAAGCTAATAATTTATGACAGGGATGCAGTCTATTCCAGAATCTTCACCTGGTAGTACACTTCCTTGTGAAATCAAACACATGATTGGAAGACTGCATGATGGGCAGAGAATTATACAACCGCAAGAAGAGACCTCATAAAATTTATTCAATATTGGGACGGGAAAAATCTGTTACTCCTTCTTTACTGTGGAAAGAGTTGCACCTGAGGTTATGAGTTGTGTGATGTTGGGCAAGCTGTTTAAGCCCTCTGTGACCTCATTTCTCCATGAGAATACCTGTCATCTCATTTCCTTAGATGATGTTGGATGCACTGAGATTGAGGTTTTCAAATGCTGCTAAATGGACTGTACTTTGTATTAATCCTTTACCAGGTGAAAAAGGACAATCTAGTAAATTCTTATGCTAAATTCATTAGAATATTTGATGTTAAATGGTCTTTATTTCATCAAATTGTCATCACAAGAAATCATTCTTGGGGTTGTGGGTGTAGCTCAGTCTTAGAGCATGTGCTTAGCATGCATGAGACCCTGGGTTCAATCCCTGGCAGGAAAAAAAAGAAGGAGAAGGATGGGGAGGAGGTGGGAAGGAAGGAGAAGGAGGGAAAAAAGAAAAGAAAGAAAGAAATCATCTTTAAAAACGTGCACTCACTTAACTGTGTAAGAAGTTGATCTCTGAATCTATTCACTATGTATGTGTGCCCACATGGCCTGGAATATCTGGATTAGGTGACTCCAGCAACACAGAGGCGAGTTCTCCTTTGTTTTCAGATCTTTTATTTGGTTAGCAGTTTCAGTGAGTGTAGTAATAAAGACTGAAATGTCTAAAACAGAAATTTTAAGTCCTTGCTATTCAGTCTCATACTTCTGACTGTTTTCAAGAGAGATGGCAGCATGTGATGGCTTCCACGCTCCTGGCATCTTCTTCCTCATTTGCTGCCACAGTTCTCTTTGCTGCACCTTTTTGAATAATACTTCAGTGTCTGGTGACATGGGTTGTGTAAGACATTTGATTAGGGATGCAGATCTAGCCACTGGCCCTGACCGGAGTGCCTAGTTTCTATATAGGAGGTTTGTCTGGCAGGCAGAAGGAGAAGGGGATTCTGCAACCAGCACAGCAGTCAGTGTCCCCCTGTGCTAAAGTGTCAGTGACTTTCAGACCCAGCAGAGGGGATGGACAAGGCACTGAGAAAGATGGCAGCCTGGCGCTTTATATGATGAAAAAAGAGAAAGTGAGAGGAAGAAAGGGAGGAAGGAAGGGAGGGAGGGTGGGAGGGGGGAAGAAAGGGAGGGAGGGAGGGAGGGAAGGCAATGAGAAAGAAAGGTTAGGAGAAAAAAAGGAAGAAAGGATAGGAGAGAGGGAGGTATGGCAGAGAGGAATGCAGGCAGGAAGGAAAAGTAGGAAGGAGGGAGGAAAGAAGAAAAAGAGGGAAAGAAGAAGGAGGAAGAGGAAGAGAAGGAAGAATGGAGAAAAGAAAAGGAATATCATCTGAGCCAGGCAAGTTCTTTATATAAAAAATCCATATGGCCTACTGGAGGAAAAAAAAAAAGATTTGGGAGCTAGATTGTGAGTGACACCTGTTGTGTTCAGAGCGGAGCTATTTAAATAGCGGCACTCAGGCACCAGTTCAGGTATGTACAAGCTGTTACTCTGCAAACTGGAGCAGGGGGAAGGAAGAAGGAGCTTGGGTGAGCTACCTGGGGTGGGAGATGAGGAGCACAGTCACCTACTGCTAAAAGCCCCAGGTAACAGGTCACTTTAGCAAGAACACCTTGGATTGGAGCCTCTCATTCCATCCCTCTTCACTGTCAGACAGGCATCTGGTTCCCTTGGGAGCCAGCCAGCAGAAGCTGAGGTTTTCACTCCTTTTGCAAGCTTGCAAAAAGCTTTCTGTAACCTGTAGTTGTGGAGTCTGTAACTGTTTTGATTCTTGTGAATCTTTTCACGTAAATCAGAGGTTGCTAACAACCCAAGCAGGGTCTTTCTAGCCTCGTTCTGGGGTGTTCCTCCTTGGAACAACTGGGGAGGAACATTAGGTGAGAATATCAGAGGTTGTTTGCAAACATGGCTCTGGGGAAATGAGCTAATGGTGGAGAAGATATTTGCTGATCTTTAGTGATAGAGGCCCAGGCTTTTGTACCAGAGGCAAGAGAGTGGCTAGAGAGGGATCACTACATGCATCCTCAGCATGTGTCAAGGCATAGCTGGAAAATCTTGGTGATGTGCAGTGGTGGTAGTGGCTGAGTTCGTGATGGGTCAAGGGTTTTTAGTCACTGAAGTGCCTACCTCGTGGGTTGGTTCCAGCTGTGTGTTCAAAGGAGAGGAATTTTAGGACACAATCATCTATGTCTAAACAAGCCTCCTGACTTGCCTCAGTGGCACCGAATCTGGCTCAACTGTCTCAAGGAGCTGATTGTGCATGTTTCTTCCTAATTCTGCATTTAGTGAACTCCAATGGGCAAGTTTGAAATTAGCCACAGTGGAAGTACTTCACACTGTACAAATGGGCAAACACCACAATTAAGGCTTTTTTTCCCCCTCACTCAGATACCTGATTTATCAGTACAGTGCTGTTTTCCACTCTTGTCCTTCTACATTCATTTTCTTCCACTGTCTCAATGATCTATCAAAAGATAGAGCTGATTATTGGTCACCTCGTGTTTAAACCATCCAACTTCGCCAAGGCTTATGAGGCCAGCCTGTGTGGTCTGGCTCCTGTGTTTCCCCAGGATGCAGGTGTCTTGCACTGTGCTTCATCTCACCATCTTATTATATTTGAGATAATGTCCATCTGCTCTTCTGATGGAGCTTTGGTTTCCCACCACACATTTTTGTACATGCTGTTTAGAGTCATTTGCTGCTTTCCAAATATTTACAAGTTTTCTCACATCTCCCTGCCCACTTGCTGTTGCCATGTGATCAGTTCTGCTGAGTGACCTGTCTTTCAGCCTTCTCTTCTACAGCTGCAATTTCAGCCATGTGTTGAGACAACAGAACCACAGAATGGAGTGACCTGGATTACAGAGTCAGCACGTGGAGGACAGCTGCCTTTAGAACTGCCTGATTATGCTTGAGAGGGAAATAAACATTTGTTGTGTTGAGCCACTAAAATTCAAGATGATTTTGTTACTGAAAAATAATTTATCCGAGCAGTTCTCAAATATTTGGGTCAGAGGATGCCTTTAAACACTTGAAAACTGTCGATTGTATGGTTTGGATGTGAGGAGTCCCCCCCAAAAAATCATGTGTTAACACAAGAATGTTCAGAGCTGAAATGATCATAAACACTGAGAGCTGTAACCTAATCAGAGGATTAATCCATTAGATGAATTAATAATTCAAATGGATTACTGGATGTTAACAGTAGGCAGGTGGGGCCTGACTGCAGTAGTCACTGAAGTAGGTCACTGAAGGATTATATTTTGTCCCTGGCTCTTCATCTCTCTCTCTCTCTCTCTCTCTCTCTCTCTCTCTCTCTCTCTCTCTCTCTCTCTCTCTCTCTCTCTCTCTCTCCGCCCTTCCTGGCTGCCATAAGTAGCTTTCCTCTACCATTTCCCTTTCACCATGATGTTTTCTCTCACCATAAATGGACTAAGACCCCTGAAATCATGAGCCCAAGATAAGCTTTCCTCTTCTAAGTTGTTCTTTTCAGGTATTTTGAGTGCAGCAACAAAAAAATGACTAACACAATGATCTCAAAGACCTTTTGTTTATTGGTTATATTTATCAATATTTTCTTATCAAAAATTAAAACTGAGCATTAAAAATATGTAATTATTAATTTATTTAAAAATAGTAATGCATTTTAACATAAATATTTTTCTGAAGAACAGAAAGCTCCCAAAACAGTCTAATGGCAGCATTTTCCATTTTTTAAAATATCTGGATTAGTTGAAGACTACTGAATTTTCATATCTGTTTCTAAATTTAATCAATTGTGATGTTTTGTTCTTGAATTAAATTAAGAAAATCTATCCTTATGTAGAAAATATAGTTAGAAATGTATTTTAATAGCTTTTTCTGATAACTACAGATATTCTTTTTTGAATACTACATCAAAACTTGACAAGTGGTAGTTTCTTAAAGTTTATTACAAAATGAAATGTCGGACCATATTTTTCCTACTCTTCTACATTAAAATCCATTAAGCTCTCTTGCACTTTGAATGGGTCTTTTACCCATGCATGATCTTGTAACCTCATAATTAGTTATTTGGAAAAAGATTAGTTCACTAAGTTATTTAGATTTTCCAAATGTTGACATATTTCATTGCACAATATTTAAAATCACATTAATTGGTATCATAATCAATTTCATTGGACTTCCTAAGTGCTTGGAAGCTGTCAAGCTCATGATGGTGGCTACAGGTTTTCTAACATTCTAATTTTTGTTTGAAAGCTTGAATTTTATCTTTGGCAACAAATACTGTCAGTTATTTTCCTTGAAGTGACAAGTTCAATTTATTCATTTTCAAGAAAATGTCTGCCAAGTTGGAATAACTCTAGTTTGTCAGTTTTTTCAAGTAAAAAAACAATGTTCTACAATAAAAGCAGCTAGTTCTGTTTACAACTCAAAAAATCAAACAAGTGCTTTCCTTCAAGACAACTGTCATACTTCTACATAGAAGTATTTTTTGCTTAGTTTCCATTTGTCACACAGAATATTTAAAAGATATATGCTCAATATTAGTGGTTTAATAAAAAAATAATTTTTATGACTTAATCAAAGGCTTTTTTTTTCTGTTACACATGCTAGGCAAGTGCTGTACAAATGATCTATCCCCATCCTTTATTTTATTTTATTTTATTTTGAGACAGGCTCTTGCTAAATTGCCTGGGCTGACTTCCAGTTTGTGATCTTTCTGCCTCTACCTCCCAAGTAGTTGGGATTACAGGGATGTATCAGCACATTTGGCAATCAAAGCCCTTTTTAAGGGAAGTCATTTTTTTCCCTGCAAGTACATGGGGTGAAGTATATGAATATAGTGACTGCTAGTACAGTTTGCTGCCATTGCCTTGATTTGTGCTAAGGCACCAGAACATTGATCCACTAGAGCTTTTTTTTTTATCATTAATACCAGTGTCAATCCAATGCAAAGGGATAGAAAAATATCACAGTAGCATTATAAAAAGAGGTTTTTTTGTTTGTTTTGTTTTGTTTTTGGTACTAGGGATGCTTAATCACTGAACCACATCCCCAGACCTTCTTTTTATTTTATTTAGGGATGGGGTCTCCCTAAGTTGTTTAGGGCCTCACTAAATTGCTGGGGTTGACTTTGAACTTGCAGTTCTCCTGCTTCAGTCTTTGGAGTCATTGGGATTACAGGTGTGCATCACCATGCCCAGTTATGTAGAGTTTTGACTTCACAAAACCTCTGGAAGAACCTTTGATACACCCAGTGGCCCGAGATCACATTGTGAACCACCAGTCTAGCCCGTTCTCACCAACCGATGTAGACTCTTCCTTCTGACTAGAATGTACCCTACCTGATCCTCTTCACAGTTGCCACATTCTCCACCTCAGAGCCAGGTTCATGATCAAGTTCTCAGGAATCCTTCCATAACTTCCTAGGTCCCTCTTCAACATTCTCACATGCCTTATGTACATCTTCACTTACTACAACAGACAATTTACCTTGAAGTCCATCTAAAATATGAGTAGAGTAGGCACCATCTGCTTGACTCATTACTACATTTCCAGTGTTAGCATGGTGTCTGGTGTAGAATAAAACTCACATCCTAGTTTACTGAATGAGTAAAGGAGTCTGGAGCAGTCATGTAGAAAGATCTAATGAAATTAGAGGGGATGTAACTAGAGACACTTTGGGACCTTGCTTAAACCTTAACTCATCCACATTTTCCTACAAACAGGTACCATAGAAAAAACATCAAGGCTCGTGACTCATATCTAAAATATCCATGTTTAGTCCTTTCCTATTTTGGAAGGTGTGTGGGCATGGGAGTTTTTGTGCGCGTGCATGTGTTCAAATGAGTTTCATGAAAGGATATTGACAACTCTTTATTACCTCTATAATAAGGAAAAGCACCAATGATTCCTGAAAATATTTAAAAACTACATTTTTATCTCACCCTATGGAATTTTTTTTTTCTTTTTCTTTTTCTTTTGGCGGTGCTGGGGATTGAACCCAGGGCCTTGTGCATGCGAGGCAAGCACTCTCCAGCTGAGCTATATCCCCAGCCCTTAATAAGAAGTTTTAATAAGAAGAAATTGATCTCTGAATTTGCTTCCCTGGTAAAGGTTGGTAAGTCCTTTGAGGATAAGGACTATGCCTTTCTCTTCTTTCCTTTCTCTTTATGGTGCCTGGCTTATAGAAAACATTCAACAAGTGCTTATTAAATTGTCATGTGGCAAAAAGCAAGGCAATGTAGCAGGAAGAAGAAAAAATAAAGGACTTGTGTTGAGAGCTAACAACATAGGATTATCAACACTATCTCATTACAAAAATTGGGCACACTGCGCTATTGGCCACAGTTAACAGCGTCGGGTCCACCTCCTATCTACTCTCCTCATCCAAGGTGTCCAACACCAAACCACTCACCTCCTGGAGAAGGGTGGGGCAACACCCATAGTTCTAACATGGGCTGAACATTAGGTCCACTCAGGGAGCTTGTGAAAAATACCATCTCCTGGGGGAGAGGCCCAGGCATCAGTATTTTAAAGATGCAACTAAGACGTAGAACCAGAAAGTGTGTAGAAACACATAGGTAAGGAGCACCCCTTACCTTTGTAGGGACAAACTGAGAACCAGATAATGAATCCCTGAGAAATTAACATATGGCTACCCATTGCCATGATGGCTGTCACTGCTTTAGGAGAGCTCATGGGACTGGAACCAGATCTTAGCCTATCCTGAGCCATGGGACCACATTAGGGTAGGCTTGGCCTTGTGCTGTTAAGAGTTCTTTGTATAATCCACCCTTAAAGCACCATGATTTAAAATTCTGTTGTTCACACCTTTTAGTCCCTTGAACTAGAGGCAAGTGGAGTGGCATGGTGCCCTAAAAAGACAGGTGTGTGATTAAATTCTGTTTACACTGAAATTCCCACAGGGGGTCACATGCTGAGAGTAGTGGGAGAGGTGCTTATCATAAGCCCTTGTTTATAGTTCAATTAGAGTTCAACAGCTCAAAGACCCCCTCCATTCCCTTCTGCTCCCCACCCTCACGCCCAATGGCTTCCTCTAATAAGGTTCTTTAAACTACTAACTAATGGTAGGGCGGGTACACAAACCGTTATACTTTAATGGTGTTTACATAGTCAAAGTAACTCAGCTTGTTAGACCATGGAGCTGCCAGGATGGGCAGAACCTCAGCTCAGGGCTCTGTTAAATTAACCTTTAGTTGTTTTGCCCTAATTGATCCTTCACTGCACTCCCAGGGCATTCTAAGTATTTAAAAGCATGGAATGAAAGATCTAACTAGCCTGTAACCACGGTGGTTTAAAAGAACTGATACTTAATTCCTTTTGAAATATCCCACTGAATTAAAGATTATTTAACAGATATTGGACTGAACATAAATTAATTCATTTTGGGTGAAATTAATCTCTAACATGTGGACCAAAAATGTATGGACATGAAAGAACTTGTTTTACAGTCAAGAGTTTCAGCAATGCTGACGTCCCTTTACTTGGTCAGAGTGTAGGAACCTGTGTTCTCCTGGCAGCTTCCATAAGGAAAGGGGTACACGGTGACCCTCTCCTCAATATGCCAACACATGGATACATGGCAGAGGTGTGTAGACCTCAGAGAACTGTTCCAGGCTGTTATTAGCCTCCAGCTCTGGTCAGAATTTTGCCAGTTATATGACAATGGAGTGAACAGCATAGGATATGCAATGGGAGAGACCAAGGTAAAATCTCGACTCACACTTCCTGACCTTGATTGGTCTTTTTAAATTTTTTAAAAAAAATTTTTACAGACTGCATTTTGATTCATTGTACACAAATGGGGTACAACTTTTCGTTTCTATGGTTGCACACGATGTACACTCATACCATTTGTGTAATTATATGTGCACGTGGCATGAACCCACCTATTGACTCAGTTATTCCACTCCTTGATTTATACCCAAAGGACTTAAAATCAGCATACTACAATAATGCAGCCACATCAATGTTTATAGCAGCTCAATCACAATAGCTAGATTGTGAAACCAACCTAGATGCCCTTCAACAGATGAATGGATAAAGAAACTCTGGTATACATACAAAATGGAATATTATTCAGCCATAAAGAAGAATAAAATGATGGCATTTGCAGGTAAATGGATGGAATTGGAGAATATCATGCTAAGTGAAATAAGCCAATCCCAACAAGCCAAAGGCCGAATGTTTTCCCTGATAAGTGGATGATGATACATAATGGGGGTGGGAGGTGGGTAAGAGAAGAAGGGAGGAACTTTGGATTATGTAGAGGGAAATGAGAGGTGGGAGGGGCAGAGGTAGGAAAGATGGTTGAATGAGTTGGACATCATTACCCTATGTGATGAGTCTTTTAAGCTACTCTTTCCACATCTGAGAAATGGTACCTACCTCTGATTGCTATGAGGATTAACAAGGATAATATGTCAAATGCACTTAGTAAGTATACAACAAATATTGACAAAAAAAAAAAATGAAGCAAAACCAAATAAAACACAACCAACCAAACAACAACATGAACAGGACAAGAAGCCTCGAAGAGTCATATACAACTTTTCAGCTGCTTGAAACTGCCACTGTCCCCTTCCCTTAAACCCCAGTCTGCAGAAATCCTAATTGTAATGACTTCAGAGAAATTTGTATTTAAATAAATATATTATGGGGATTTGAAGGTCAAGTGCCCAGAGTACTTTCAGGACAAAAGTGCAATCTGGGAACTGGAGCCTAGATAACTGATGCCCTCAGAAGAGACTTCTAGAACCAAAGGGTGTCCTCTAGCACTCTGCATTCCTCACAGAATGTGGCCAACTGATTGAGTTGAGGGAGGTGTGCGCTTCCAGGCCTGGTCTGCTAAACCCTCCCAGGCACAATTCTTGCTCTCGTTTGTTCATTTGTTGGCTAAATGAAGAGAACATAAAGGACGCCAGGAGCCCAAGAGAAGGCCAGCCCAGAGGGAACAGGGAAGGTCCACTTCCTATCTACAGCGTTGTTGAGATAAAAGTGTGTTAAGCTACTGATATTTGTGCTGGGGATGGTAGTTGTAGAGGTTGCCTGAAGTAATTGGTACAGTGAGCTTTTCTGTTTCTGTGGTCCCTAAAGATTGGGAAAGCACTAGGTCCCTAAAGATTGGGAAAGCACTAGGTCCCTAAAGATTGGGAAAGCACTAGGTCCCTAAAGATTGGGAAAGCACTAGCACAAGGAGAGCCAGTCCTTGTCTGGGCTCTACTTCTTACCTCCCGATGGACCTAGGTGATCATAGCGACTAGAGAGTCTAAAAAGCAGGTCGATGATTCCATCGTCTCTGATGATGACATGATTGACTCTCTGCCTGTGCAGAGACTGGGCCAGGAAAGGAGGTTTGCTAAGCCCCTGAAAGGAGAAGCCAGCTGCCTTCCCCTCCTCTTCCCAGAATTTGACTTATGTACAGGCTCTGCAGCTCAGCATGCTGGAAACAGTATTTGGTTCAGTTGCTTAAAGTAGTTCTGTGATTTTTGGCTATACTTATGTGTGCCTTCGCATCCTTGTCCACATAAGGGGGATACTGATGCACCAACCAAATGGAATTCTGGTAAGAATCAGAAGTCTTGTAAAGCCTGGATCACAGTGCCTGGCACTAGTAGTCACATAATAAGTGGTGGCGGTTATTAAATTAGTATGCTTAAAACTTTGATTTATTTTACAACATTTGTCAAGTACTTGCTGTGGCCAAGCAGATTGCTAGGGAGTCAGAAAATGGGCAGCCAAACCTTTGCCACTGAGGCATTTAGGCTCTCTTCCTGGCGAACAGACACATAGGGATGACCTGGCAGTATGAAGTGGAAAACAAAAACATGATTTTCAAAGAGACAGCTTCCACAGGGATCTGTGCCAGTCTTCCACTGTTCTCCAGATGGTTACTTGGGGACAGGTATTCCTTCCTTCAGGAACTTCTTCCTTTCTATCCAATGGCTAGCAAAATTCTGCTGGTTAGATGCTAGGCAAGAGGAGTCATTAGAGGGCTCTCAGTAGAAAATGAAATCTTCAGCTGCAGCTTAAGCCTGACTCCTTTGGTCGGAAGGAGTCTGGGGAGACCTGATAGGTGGGAATCATTGCTCTGTTTCCCCATGATAGGGATGAAGGAGGCTGGAAGCCTTGCAAAGTGTAAGAAGGAATACAGATAACTATATGTCCATGCATTATTATTCTGAATGTAAAAATCTTCAGTAGTCATTGCACGCACAATGTAACAAAGCTTTTAAAGATAAGCTTAGGAAGGATTAATTTACAAAGACCCAACAACTAGGAACCTCTAAAATAATCGTAAGTGGGAAATAATGCTCAAAATCACAGCATCTACAGTTGGAACTGGAGAGATCTTCAAAGGTCATCCAACTGAGACTCAAATGCTGGTCCATGATAAATGAGAACAATTAGGACAGTTTTTTGAGACTTCATTTTTTGTATATGCCTTATTAAAAATATCTAGAAACCACTCATCAAACTCAACCAGCATTTTAACATATTAAGAAACTGATTCCTAAAAAGTTATAGAATTTCTCAAAGTTTTGAGAATACATCTAAATATGGAAGCTTGCTTCAGATAAATGTAAAGAAACGAACCCCTCAAACAAAACATATAATACGTCTTTCCATACAAAACATCTTTTTTATTTTAAATGACTTATCCTTTGTTTTAGGATTACAGGCTTCCTAAATTTTTGGCATTGAAATATTCATTCTTAGCCAGGCACAGTGGTGCAGGCTTGTAATCCCAGCGGTTTGGGGAACTGAGGCAGGAGGATTGCAGGTATGAAGCCAGCCTCAACAACTTAGAGAGGCTATAAGCAGCTTAGTGAGACCCTGTCTCAAAATAAATTTTTTTTTTTAAAAGGGCTTGAGATGTGGCTCAGTGATTAAGTACCCTTGGGTTCAATCCCTGGTAATAAAAACAACAACAACCAAAAAAAAAAAAAAAAAAAAAAGAGAAAAAGAAAAAGAAAGAAAGAAGAAAGAAAGAGAGAAAAAATAAATATTCCTTCTTTTACAGAATTATTTTATTATTTTATTTTTGGGTGCTGGAGATTCAACCCAGGGCTTTTTATTTGTACATGCTAAACATGCTAAACACACGTTCTACCACTAAGCTACATATCCCTAGCTCCTGATGATAGCATTTTATTTTATTTTTTGGTTTCAGGGATTGAACCCAGGGGTACTTAACCACTGATCCACATCTCCAAACCTTTTTATGTTTTATTTTGGGACAGGGCCTTGCTAAGTTGCTTAGGGCCTCAATAAATTGCAAGGCTGGCTTTGAACTCATAATCCTTCTGACTCAGCTTCCCCAGCTGCTGCATTTATAGGCATGCACCACTGGGCCTGGCCTGATGATAGTATTTTAGGTGGTCATTTGTTTTTATTTTTTATATATGCCTTATTAAAAATATCTAGAAACCACTCATCAAACTCAACCAGCATTTTAACATATTAAGAAACTGATTCTTGAAAAGTTATAAAATTTCTCAAAGTTTTGAGAATATATCTAAATATGAAAGCTTGCTTTGGATAATAAATGGGAAAAAGAAATAAACCAGCCCACCCCACTCGCACCCCACCGCAGACAGATGCTAGACATTAAGCCCACCTGCCCACACCCAACCCTGTACTGACTCGGTGCACCCTCACTGAGCTCCCCAGCTTCTTTGGAGGCTGGTGCAGGCATTTTGAATTATTTCTGAGGGCATGACTACCATCATTGGAAGGGCAGCTCCCTTCCTGAGACACCTACAGGAGACTAGAGGCCCTTTGACCTCTATTTACTCACGTACATCCTACACCCTTCCCCATCCTCTTCCTTCACCCCTAGGAATACTGTAAATAATAATTGAACTCATTCTGTTTATTACAATAATGTTAAAGTCTTTATAGGGGCTATCTGGTTCAGGGGTGCATTTTCTCTGTATTGGGTGCTGCTAATACTGATCTCCCCTTCAAAGGAGAGGTACTAGAAAACTGCAGGATCACAATAAGCCTGCAGGGGGGAAACTTCAACCTCAGTTCTTCACTGCTAGAGGGGAATATACAGAAACAATATGAAAAAACAGGGGAAGAAAGTGTCCCTAACAAACCAGGATGCTATTTTGAAAGAATCCAATGACAGCATGGCAGCAAAAATGACAGAAAAAGAGTTTAGAATCTGCCTAATTAAAATGATCTGTGAAGCAAAAGACGAGATAAGAGAGCAAATGCAGGCAATGCGTGATCACTCCAATAAACAGTTAAAAGAGCAAATGCAGGAAGCAAAAGAACACTTCAATAAGAGATTTTGGAGGAAAAAAAACCAGAAATACTTGAAATGAAAGAAACAATAAACCAAATTAAAAACTCAATAGAAAACATCACCAACAGAATAGATCTCAAGGAAGACAGAATCTCAGACAATGAAGACAAAATATTTAATCTTGAAAATAAAGTTGAACAAACTGAGAAGATGCTAAGAAATCATGAATGGAACCTCCAAGAATTGTGGGATATCATGAAAAGACCAAATTTAAGAATTATTGGGATTGAGGAAGGCATAGAGATACAAACCAAAGGAATGAACAACCTATTCAATGAAATAATATCAGAAAATTTCCCAAACCTGAAAACTGAAATGGAAAATCAAATACAAGATGTTTACAGAACACCAGGTGCACAAAATTATAACAGATCCACACCAAGGCATATTATAATGAAAATACCTCACATACAAGATAAAGATAGGATTTTAAAGACTTCGAGAGAAAAGCATCAGATTACTTATGAGGGGACACCAGCAGATTTCTCAGCCCAGACCCCAAAAGCTAGAAGGGCCTGGAACAACATATTTCAAGCTCTGAAAGAACATGGATGCCAACCAAGAATCCTATACCCAGCAAAACTAACCTTCAGATTTGTTGATGAAATAAAATCTTTCCATGATAAACAAAAGTTAAAAGAATTTATAAATAGAAAACCTGCACTACAGAACATTCTCAGCAAAATATTTCGTGAGGAGGAAATGAAAAAGGACAAATCAGCAGAGAGAGGAACTACCCTAAAGCAAAAGTCAATCAAAGGAGAAACCAAGTCAAGTTAAAAACCAAAAATAAGCCAAAATGACCAAGAATACAAATCATATCACAATAATAACCTTGAATATTAATGGCCTAAACTCAGTAATCAAAAGTCATAGAATGGCAGATTGGATTAAAAAGAAAGATCCAACAATATGTTGCCTTCAAGAGACTCATTTCATAGATAAGGACATCCACAGACTAAAGGAGAAAGGCTAGGGAAAAAACATACCATGCACACGGACTCAGTAAAAAAGCAGGGGTCTCCATCCTCATATCAGATAAAATGGATCTCAAACCTAGGTTAGTCAGAAGGGATAAAGAAGGACATTTCATACTGCTTCAGGGAAGCATAAATCAACAAGACATAACAATTTTAAATATTTATGCACCAAACAATGGAGCATCTATGTACATCAAACAAACCCTTTCAATTTTAGGAATCAAATAGACCAAAACACAATAATGGTGGGGAACTTTAACACACCACACTCACCACTGGATAGATCCTCCAAACAAAAACTGAACAAAGAAACTATAGAACTAAATAATACAATCAATGATATAGACTTAATAGACATTTACAGAGTATTTCATCCATCATCAAGTAAATATACTTTCTTCTCAGCAGCTCATGGATCTTTCCCCAAAATAGACCACATGCCATGCCACAAAGAAGTCATTAGTAAATACAAAAAAATAGAGGTACTACCTTCTATCCCATTGGACCATAATGGAATGCAATTAGAAATCAATGATAAAATAACAAACCAAAACCACTCATACACCTGGAGACTGAACAATATGCTATTGAATGATGCAATGATAACAGAAGACATCAGGGAAGAAATAAAAAAAATTCTTACAGGTAAATGAGAATAATGACACAGCATATCAAAATCTCTGGGACACTCTGAAAGCAGTACTATGAGGAAAGTTCATTACATTGAGCTCATACAATAAAAAAATTAAAGGTCAACAACTAAATGACCTAACATTACATCTCAAAGTCCTAGAAAAAGAAGAACAGATCAACACCAAAAATAGTAGAAGACAGGAAATAATTGAAATCAATGAAATTGAAACAAGAGAAACAATTTAAAAAATTGACAAAATGTTGGTTCTTTGAAAAAGTAAACAAAATTGACAAACCCTTAGCCACACTAATGAAGAGAAGGAGGAAGAAAACTCAAATGACTAGAATTCATGATGAAAAAGGAAAGATCACGACAGACATAACATAATTGGAAGCTACTTTGAAAATCTGTACTCCAACAAAATATAAAATATCAAAGACATTGACAAATTTTTAGAGACATATGATCCTCCCAAACTGAATCAGGAAGACATACACAATCTAAACAGATCAATTTCAAGTTGTGAAATAGAGGAAGCCATCAAAAGCCTACCAACCAAGAAAAGCCCAGGACCAGATGGATTCTCAGCCCAATTCTACAAGACCTTTAAAGAAGAACTAATAGCAATACTCCTCAAAGTATTCCAAGAAATAGAAAAGGAGGGAACCCTTCCAAACTCATTCTATGAGGCTAGTATTACTCTGATACCAAAACCAGACAAAGACTCATCAAGGAAAGAAAACTTTAGACCAATATCCTTGATGAACATAGATGCAAAAATCCTTAACAAAATAATGGCAAATCACATACAAAAATATATTAAAAAGATAGTGCACCATGATTAAGTGGGTTTTATCCCAAGGATGCAAGGTTGGTTCAACATCTGGAAATCAATAAATGTAATTCATCACATCAATAGACTTAAAGTTAAGAATCATATGATTATTTCAAATGATGCTGAGAAAATGTTTGATAAAATACAGCACCCCTTCATGCTTAAAACACTAGAAAAAATAAGAATAGTAGGAACATACCTCAACATTGTAAAGGCTATCTAAGCTAAACCCACAGCCAACATCATTCTTACTGGAGAAAAACTGAAAACATTCCCTCTAAAACCAGAACAAGACAAGGATGACCTCTTTCACCACTTCCATTCAAAATTGTCCTTGAAACACTAGCCAGAGCAATTAGACAGACCAAAGAAATTAAAGGGATACAAATAGGAAAAGAAGAACTCAAACTATCACTATTTGCCAATGACATGATTCTATACTTAGAAGATCCAAAAAATTCCACCAGAAAACTTCTAGAACTCATAAATGAATTCAGCAAAGTAGCAGGATATAAAATCAATATGCATAAATCTAATGCATTTCTATTCATAAGTGATGAATCCTCTGAAAGAAAAATTAGAAAAACCACTCCATTCCCAATAGCCTCAAAAAAAACCACAAAAAAACAAAAAAACAAAAAACAAAAAACAAAAACAAACAAAAAACCACTTGGGAATCAATCTAACAAAAAGGTGAAAGACCTCTACAATGAAAACTATGGAACACTAAAGAAAGAAATAAAACCTTAGAAGATGGAAAGATATCCCGTGTTCTTGGATAGGCACAATTAATACTACCAAAATGGCCATTCTACCAAAGCTGCTATACAGATTCAATGCGATTCCAATTAAAATCCCAATGACATACTCATAGAAATAGAGAAAGCAATCATGAACTTCATCTGGAAGAATAAGAAACCTCAAATAACCAAAACAATCCTGAGTAGAAAAAGTGAAACAGGAGGTATCACAATACCAGACATTAAACTATACTACAGAGCCATAGTAACAAAAGCAGCATGGTATTGGCACCAAAATAGACAGGCAGACCAATGGTACAGAACTGAAGACACAGAGACAAAACCACATAAATACAGTCACCTCATATTAGACAAAGGAGCCAAAAACATACAATGGAGAAGAGATAGCCTGTTCAACAAATGGGTTCTGGCAAAATTGGAAATCCATATGCAGCAAAATGAAATTAAACCCCTATCTCTCACCCTGCACAAAACTCAACTCAAAATAGATCAAGGATTTAGGAATTAGACCTGAGACCCTGCATCTAATAGAAGACAAAGTAGGCATGAATCTTATCATGTTGGCTTAGGATCAGACTTCCTCAACAAGACTCCCAAAGCACAAGAAATTAAAGCAAGAATCAATAAATGGGATGGACTCAAACTAAAAAACTTTTTCTGAGCAAAGGATACAACCAATAATGTGAAAAGAGAGCCTACAGAGTGGGAGAAAAGCTTTTCCACATGCACTTCAGATAGAGCACTTATCTCCAAAATTTATAAAGAACTTACAAAACTTTACACCAAAAATGCAAAGAACCCAATCAATAATTGGACCGAGGAACTAGACAGACACTTTACAGAAGAAGACATACAGGAGATTAATAAATATATGAAAAAGTGTTCAACATCTCTAGTAATTAGAGAAATGCAAATTAAAACAACTCTAAGATTTCATCTTACTCCAATTAGAATGGCTATCATCAAGAACACAAACAATAGTAGACGTTGGTGTGAATGTGGGGAAAAGGCACACTTTTACATTGCTGGTGGAGTTGCAAATTGGTGCAGTCACTCTGGAAAGCAGTGTGGAGAATCCTCAGAAAACTTGGAACGGACCCACCATTTGACCCAGTTATCCCACTCCTCAGTTTATACCCAAAGGACTTAAAATCAGCATACTACAGTAACACAGCCACATCAATGTTTATAGCAGCTCAATTCATAATAACTAGATTGTGGAACCAACCTAGATGCCCTTCAACAGATGAATGGATAAAGAAACTGTGGTGTATGTACACAATGGAATATTATTCAACCATAAAGAAGAATAATATTATGGCATTTGCAAATAAATGGGTGGAATTGGAGAATATCATGCTAAGTGAAATAAGTCAATCCCGAAAAACCAAAGGCCAAATGTTTTCCCTGATAAGTAGATGATGATATATAATGGGGGCATTGGGGGTGGGGAGTGAGAGAAGAATGGAGGAACTTTAGATTATGTAGAAGGAAATGAGAAGGAGGGGGATATGAAAAGTGGTGGAGTGAGACAGACATCCTTACCCTATGTACATGTATGATTACATGAATGGTATGGATCTACATCATGTACAATCATAGAAACAAAATGATGTACCCCATTTGTGTACAATGAATCAAAATGCAGTCTGTAAAAATTTTTTAAAAAAGTAATAAAAAAAGAGAAACAAACCCCTCATACAAAACAAACCTGGTTTTTGTTATTATCTGAAGATAGCATTTCTTCTAATGCTAGTAAAAGTACTTTAAGAGATATAAATTTATAAAATGGAGTGCTGAAGTGAAAGCAGTATCCTGGGCCTAGTCATTGTTACGCTTTTAGCAAGGTTTACAGTTCAGGGCAAATCATTCATTTGCCTGGATCTCAGTTCCCCTGTCTATAAAGTGAAGAGAGAGGACAAGTTGATTTTCAAGTCTATTTCTTGCTTAAATATAGAGGCTCTTCTCATTGGATACAGCCTGGTTAGTGGCAGAAAGTTCTGGCCCCAGAAGAGAATTCCTGGTTTGAATACTCACTCCAATACTTACTGACCAAGGTTCTTGGAGTCAGTTATTTAACCTCTGTACCTTAGTTTCCTCATTAATAAAGTGGAACTAATGGTAGAGCTACTTCATGGGGGTTAAATTAGATAAAATTTACGAAGTATTTGACATGGAGTTTGATATTTAATAAACTCTCAATAAACACTAGCTATTATTAGTAATAGCTTGTGCTTTTTCTAGATGAAATGCCTCACTTATCTACTTGGGAATATAATTGCTCTGCATAAATTGGACTGTGCCACAGAGCAGATCCTGTTCTGAAAGGATGAGCAACTCAGGAGATTTCCAAGAGGATTCCAAGTACTGAAATATAATAAGAAGCACAGACGCTGTTCACAGCACTTACATATGCTATCTCATTTAGTCCTCTCAGCAAATCTGAGGTAAGTAGAATATATTGGCTTCTCAGCCATAATCCATCCCTCCACTTTGCCCTGAATTAAGAACCTCCTCCCCTGAGGGCTGAGAGTAAGGATGGAGTAGAGAGCGGGGGTCTGAGGAGTGGTGACTGGCAGAGTGGCTTCCTCTGAGCAGCAGATGCAGACTTGCAGCAGAGCAGATCTGGGAAAAGAGGAAAATGGAGAGGGGCAGGAGCTGGAGAATGAAGCCAAGGGGTTATGGAAGTTGCGCTGGGGGTAAGGGTGGGTGGAAAGAGGTGGCCTACTGACTGTACTTCCTGTGTAAGTAGGGCAGCCTCATTGAAAGAGCTAGGGATTGAGTGGACAGAGGGCAGGAGTTCATTGATCTGGAATAGGTGAAACAAGTTTCTAAAATTCTCTCTGATATTGTTCCAGGATAGTGCTTAAAGAGTCACTCCAAACCCTCTCCTTCACAACACTATATTGTACCAAAAGAAATATCCTCAGGGCCATACTTAGGACTTGGTGCATCAGAGATATCCAAAAAGATGCCCTACTTGCCCTTTACATCCTTATGAAGGGAGCTGCCCTCTCCTAGTCACTCCTCTGTTACAGAAAGCAGGGGTTGAAACAAGGTGGCTGCCAGACTGGACCAATGTGGAACATCCACCAAAGGCAGCCAGACTTGGGGCTGCTCCCTCTCTGTGAGATGGTCTTGTCTGGGAAGCTACACCCAGGAAACCATTCAAAGTAAGTTTGAAGGAGTAGTCATAGAAAAGCCAGATGTAGGCAGGAAGAAGAAAATAACATGACATACAAAGACGCACAGGACCAGAGAGACTAGGTGTCACCATAATAAGAGAGCACTAGAATGGAGATCTTTAGGTCTTGTGACTGAAGTGGGTGATAAACCATTTGGATCCTAGGCCCGTCTTGAATCTTGAACAGGGGCTACTCTTTTTTTCCATGAGATTCTTTAACTCTTTCTTACCTCCATGGACATGCTAATAACAAACCCATTTACTATAACTTAAAAAAAAAATTTGATCCTTAAAACCAAAAGAACCTAACAAAATGTGAATCTTGGACTTAGAATTTATGAACTGGAGCAATGTGAAGAAATCTGATCAATGCCTAGAACTAACCAGACCCACAAAGGAGCAAGACATCCTGGGGACAGGGCTGATGCAGTCCTAGAGACTGCAGGTCCAGGTGAGAGAATGGTGGGAAGAGAATATGACTCAGGAGAAGAGCAAAGGAGAATGAAACACTTTGAGGATGAATCCATAGGGCCAGATTCTCAGGGATCCACTTGTTCTGCGGAAGTGTAAACAAGATCTTTAAGTAGGTAGACCATGGGTACATACTCAGATTCATTTCTCTGTTAGTTTCCTTTAGGACACGAAGAACAGTTCATGCTGGTCAAAAGCACAGAGAGAAGAAGGAAGCCAAGAAACTGTCACGTCAGCTGCACATTTGGGTCTTATGGGCAAGCCAGAGCTCCAGGGAATTTGAATCGAGTCTTTAGAAATTAAGTTCTAGATGATGCCATTTTCACAACTTGACATTCTAGTCACAGAACTGTCCCCTTGCAACATTTTACTACCAATAGTTTCCAACTTGAATGATAAATATGTAAGGAATATTTTCAAATTGCTATTCACTTAAATTCAAATATTCACATTTAATGAATCACAGGTCACTGGTCTAAACCACAGATCATTAAGTGTTTTAGGGCCAGAGTGAAGTCAGCATCGGCATGACATAGGTAATTCCTTTGACCATCATCTGTGAGCGATGGGATGCAGTTTTGTTATTGAAATATAACAATAATATTTTCTTTATTTTCAAATTAGTAGACATCATGGCTTATAAAGAGTCTGAATCACTGTAATTTGATGAATTTCTCATTTTATGGTCCTATAAGAATTATTTTTAAAACAAAATTAAGCTTTAAGGCTCAAGAAAAAAATATGTGATCTATATTGGGGCTTAAAAGTATAGTTTCATAAACTTTAAAGGAAAACCCTCTGTAAAAAATGATAATTCTGTCCAAGTTCTCAAAGGACAATATGTTCAGCAGGTTGCTTCCTCAATAGTTCCTATAATGGAAATCAGCATGTAGAACTTCTCACAGTTGCTGTTTATAGACACCATGGTGCAAACTTTCTGTGGAACTATTTGATGATAAATATCAGTACCCTTACATAGGACCACATTCTTTAATTAGAAGTTCTACCTCTGGGCATGGTATTCTGGGGTTTGAATCAGGTATCTTTCAATATTAACATCCAATGATGTTTATAACAGCATTATTTACACTAGGTCCAAACAAAAAATAACTAAAAGGGATGATTATAGGGAACTTGTCAAATAAATGATGGTGGAGGTATATGATGAAATGTTGTTTCTAAAGAATATTTAATATCATGGAAAATTATAATATAACCTTATCTGAGAAAAGGACATGAAACTACAAACACACACACACACGTTTTTAAAGTGCATCTGCATATTCATTTTAAATGCTTTGAAAGAAAATAACACCAAGTTAAAATATGAAGTAATCAAAATGTTAATAGCATTTATCTCTTGGTAGCAGAATTGCAAGTGCTTTAATATTTTTTTAATTAATTTTCCAAATTTGAATCAATGCATATTATGTTGTTAATAATATCAGAAAAAAAAACATTCAAAAAATTATTATTTGGGTTAGACTTTAGCTAAAAGGATGATTATATTCAGAAAACAAAGAATAAAGACAAAGTTTTTCACTACCTGCCACCTATTGACACAATTACAGGGAAGAATCAGGTGACCTGATTCGAGTCTCCATCCTTTCTCCGGCTCACTCCTTGGGGGAACTGACAAAGGCAAACCAGAAGTCAGGCTCACCAAAATATTTCAGGTCTCCCCATTGTCATCCTCAATGCTAACAGCGACTGAGCAGGTACCAGGTGCCAGGAATGAATGGAAGGTTAACATATGTTGCTAGTTAATCCTCATGGCGACCCTCTGAAGAAGACAGATTTGTTGCTTCTAATTTAAGGATGAAAAAACCAAGGGACAAAGAAGCTTGCTCAGGGTAACCCAGGTAGTAAGGGGTGGGGCTGAATCCAGACTCCAGGCATGGGGTGTGCCGTAATGCTCAGTGCTACACTGTCTCTTGGAAATCAACAAAGAGCACTGGAGCTGTGCAAACAGAGGTGAGCACAGAAATTTTTGTTTGTTTGTTCTAAGATAAGGAATTTTTATTATTCTCACATCAAAGTCTTTGTGTAATTCAATAGTTAAAACATTTTTTTTAAAGGAAGATTTATTTCCGGTTTAGAGGAAGAGATTATGCTTCTCCCTCATTTCCTACGGAGGTCACTGTGGTGCCCTTAGTTTTGTGCAACTCTTCTGGAAACCTATTATCCCAGTACAATCACTTCTATGTGATCAGAAACCTAGGCCCAGAACTTTAGAATCCCCAAGGGCAGACAGTATGTGTACAAGCCAGTACGTTTCTAGCACCACTTCATAATATACATGCTTATTATTCAGGACTCTTTTATTAAGAGAAACAGAAGCCCAACTCAAACTGGCTTAGTTAGAAAAGGGAATTTATTAGTTCAAGTAACTAGGCAGCTTAAGAAGCGATGACTTCAGGTATATTTAGTTAGATGCAGGAACCCATTTTTAACTGAGTTTTTAAATCTTCCTTATATTGAGTTATAACAATATTTAATGTATCCTAGATATATCTTTTTTTGGATATATGTTTCAAATTTTTTTTTTCTCCAAATCTATGACTCATCTTTTCATTTTCTTAGCAGGGCTTTTTGAAAACCAATGTTTTTAACTTTGGTGAAGTCTAATTTACTAAATTCATTTAAAATTTAAATTTTATGCTTTGAGGCCATACTTCAAAGATATTTTCCAAACCTAAGATCACTAAGAATTTGTTCTATCTTCTCTTCTGGAATCTTTATAGTTTTACCTCTTAGATTTAGTTATATTATCCATTTTAGTTAAATTTATATCATATAATGTAATACTCAAAATTCTTTCTTTTTTTTCTGCAGATGATAATACAGTTTTGTTTGTTTGTTTGTTTGTTTTTGTGGGGGGTACCAGGGATTGAACTCAAGAGCACTCAACTACTCAGCCACATCCCCAGCCCTATTTTTTGTATTTTATTTTAGAGATGCTTAGCATCTCAGTTTTGCTGAGCTGGCTTTGAACTGGAGATCCTCCTGCCTCAGCCTCCTGAGTCGCTGGGATTATAGGCATGCACCACCATGCCTGGCTAACACAGTTGTTCTTGCATCATTCATTAAAAAGGTCACCCTTTTTCCTCATTGAATTGCTTTGTTATCTCTGTCAAAAATCAATCGAGCCTTTAAATAAATCAGTTGAGCCTATATTTGTGGGTCTATTTCTAAAATTTTTATTCTATTCCCTTGACCCATATGTTTATTTTTAAACGATCACATTCTGTTTGTATTCATCATGGTGAAACAAAAACATATATCATGACATCTATGTTTAACAAACTTTTAGCTGCACAGTGCAGCATTGTTAGCTGTATGCACGTTGTTGTACAGATGATCTCTAGAACCCTTTCAGCTTGTATCACTGACCCTCCTTATCCATGGAACAACAGCTCCCTGTTTTCCCTACTCCCAGCTCCTGGCAGCCACCAGCTTCACTGAATTTGATTACTTCAGAGCTCTCGTGGAAGTGGAATCCTAAAGTGTCCTTCTGTGACTGACTCATTTCACTTAGGATATTGTCTCCAAGGTTCACATCCATGCTTCAGCATATGGCAGGATTTCCTTTTTTTTTTTTTTTTTTGACGTCAGACCTACTGTGCTCAAGTTGTAAAAAGGTTTAAAGGAAGGCCCATCTCACACAATAGGGTGAACACCCAATCATCATGCTCATGAACTGAAGGATCAGGAGGATTTTCTTTGTTAGGGCTAAATAACATCAGATTGGGTGTACATATAACATGTTTTCTTTATCTTTTCATCTACTGATAGATCTTAGGCCATTTCTACTCTTTCCTATTGTGAATAATGCTGGAATGAATATGGAAGTGCAAATATCTTTGAGATCTTCAATTCTTTTGGTTAAATATTAAAAGTGGTAATAGTGGATCAATTGGTAATTCTGCTTTTATTTTTTTGAGGAACCTCCATGCTGTTTTCCATAACAGCTACACCATTTTATACTCCTACCAACGGGGTACAGACTTCCAATTTTTCCACATCCTCATCAACACTTGTTATTTATTCTCTCTGTCTCTACTGTTCATCCTACCATTTTTAGATGGGCTATATGGCCTGCATCCTACCATTTTTAAAGCAGTATTTTATTGTGGATGTGATTCACGTTTCCCTGATGATTAGTGATGTTGAGTGTCTTTTCATACACCTGTTGGGCATTTGTATATCTTTGGAGAAACATCTTCTTTTCTCATTTATATTGGGTTGTTTGTTTCTTTACAATTGAGTTGTTGGAGTTTCTTAAATATTTTGGGTATTAACCTAATATCAGATATGTGGTATGCAAATATTTTCTCCCATTATGTAAGCTTAATTCATTCAGGCTACTATAACAAAATATGCTTAGCTTGGGTAATTTATAAACAACAGAATTCATTGCTAATTTTGTTCCTCATAGCTGACATCTTTCTCTGTCCTCACAAGGCAGAAGGGCCAAATAAGCTCTGTTGGGCCTCTTCTAAGAGCACTAATCCCATTCGTGAGAATTCCACCCTCATGACCTAATCACCTTTCAAAGGCCCCACATCTTACTACTATTACACCGGGGATTAAGTTTCAAAAATATTAATTTGAGGGAACACAAATGTTCAGACTGTAGTATTGTGTTATTCAACTTTGCATCACTGTGACCAAAATACCTGATGAGAACAATTCAGGGAATCAAAGTTTATGTTGGCTCGTGGTTTCAGAGGTTCAAACCCCTGATTTGCCAGTTCCATTGCTCTGGGCCTGACGTGCAGAACATCATGGTGGAAGGGTGTGGCAGAGGAAAACTGCTCGATTCAGGCAGGCGGGAAGCAGAAAGAGAAAGAGAATATGTGAGGAGTGAGGGACAAAATATAATCCCCAAAGACATACCCCCAGTGACCTACTTCCTCCAGCCATGCCCCACCGGCTTACTGTTACCACCAGTAATTCATTCACATTATTAATCCATCAAATAGATCACTCCACTGATTATGTCGCAGCTCTCAGAATCTAATCATTTCACCTCTGAACATTGCAACAGTGTCTCATGAGCTTCTGGGGGGACACTTCATATTGCAACCACAATAAATACCATAGATTGCCTTATTACTTTTGTTTCCTTTGCTGAATAAAAGTGTTTAAGTTTGATGCACTCCTATTCATCTACTTTTCCGTTTGCTATCTATGCTTTTGATGTCATATCCAACAAATCATTGCCAAGATCAATGTTATAAAATATTTCCTCTATGTTTTCTTACAGTAGTTTTACAGTTTCAGGTCTTACATTTAATTCTTCTATCCATTTTGAGTTGATTTTTGTGTATTAAATGAGGAACCAATTTCATTCTTTTGCATATGAATATTCAGCTTTCCATTTACTAAATGGTTCCTTTCTGATTGTATATAATTGGCACCCTTGTTGAAGGTCATTTGACAATATATGCATAGGTTTATGCTGGGTTGTCTAGTTCATATATAAAAAGCCCAAAACTAACATCATAACTGTGAAAACTGAAAGCTTTTAATGAGACAAGGATGCCCATTCTGGCCATTTCTGTTCAATACAGTACTAGAAATCTTGGAGAAATTAAAAGAAAAAACAAACCAACCTAGAAGACATCCAAATTTGAAAGGAAGAAGTTATTCCCATTTTTGGAAAACATGATCTTATGTGCAGGAAACTCTAAAAACTCTACCCCCCAAAATTGTTAGAATAAACAAATTTAACAAAGCTGTAGGATACAAAAATGAGTTGGGTTTCTATATATTAACAATGAACAATCTATCCCTTCACTTTCAGTCTGTGTGTGTCATTAAAGCCAAAATGAGTCTCTCGTAGGCAGCATGTAATTGGGTCTTATTATCCATTCATATCACTCTTTTGACTAATTGGAGAATTTAACACATTTACATTTGAAGTAAGAATTGATACATGAAGTACTTGTTTCCTCTGTAGTTGTCTTCCTTTGTGATTTGATGACTTTTTGTAATGGAATGCTTCATTTCCTTCTTTATCTTTTTTTAAAATATTTTTTTTAGTTGTATGTGGACACAATATCTTTATTTAATTTTATGTGGTGCTGAGGATCAAACTCAGTGCCTCACAGGTGTGAGGCATGTGCTCTACCACTAAGCTACAGCCCCAGCCCCTCCTTCCTTATCTTTTGTGTATCTACTGTAGGTAGTTTCTTACTTAGTGTTGTTATATTTATTTTATTTTATTTATACATATTTTTGGAGTACTGGGGATTGAATCCAGGGGTACTCTACCACTGAGCCAAGTTCCCAGTCCTTTGTATTTTTTATTTTGAGACAGGGTCTTGCTAAGTTGCCCGGGTTTGTCTTGAGCTTGAGATCTTCCTGCCTCAGCCTCCCAAGTCACTAGGATTACAAGCCTATGCCACTGTGCCCAGTTGTTGACTTTTTCTTTGTGGGTACCATGGGTCTTGAGTAAGACAGGTATAACAGGCTAATCACAACTTAGTTTCACCAGCCCTTGGTGCTGAGGATGGAACCCAGTGATTCACATGTCCCAGGTAAGCGCTTTACTACTGAGCCACAACCCCAGCCCTCCTGCCTTCATTTCTGATGATAGTTTTGCCAGGTATAGTATTCTTAGTTGAAAGCCTTTTTTTTTTTTTTTAATCCTTTCAGCACTTTAATTAAATCATACCCCTCTCTCTGCTTACAAAGTTTCCACTGAGAAACCTGCTAATGGTTTTATGGGGATTCCCGTGTATGCAATGAGTTGCTTTTCTTTCATGACTTTCAAAATTCTGTTTTTAACTTTTGAAAATGTGATTTTAATGTGTCTTGGTGAAGAGCTCTTTATGGTTTATCTATTTGGCCTTGTTGGGCTTTGTGAACACAATTTCTTCGCCAGATTTGGAAAGTAGTCTGTCATTATCCCTTTAATAAGTTTATTCCTACCCCTTTCTCTTTCTTTGATCTTTCTTGGATCCTCATAACATGTATATTGGTTCACTCGTTGTTCCAAAAGTTTCAGTAGTTTTTTCCCTCTTTCTTTTTTCTCTCTTCTTCTATCTAGGTGTTTTCAAGTGACCCAACTTTAAGCTTGCTGACTCTTTCTTTTGCTTAATTGAGTCAGTTGCTAAAGCTCTTTATAAATCTTAGCAGTTCAATCATTGTGCTCTACAACTCTAAAATTTGTTTGGTTCTTTCTTATGGTTTCTATCTCTTTGTTAAATTTCTCAAATTTTTCATATATTACTTTTCTGATATTGTTTAGTTTTTTTGTTACTGTTGTTCTTTTATAGTTTACTGAGCTTCTTTAAGATGATTACTTTGAATCTCTTATTAGACAGTTCCTAAATTTCCATTTCTTTAGGATCAGTTACTGGCACTTTATTTTTCTCTTTTGATGGTATTACATTCCTTTGATTATTCATGATCCCTGTGCCCTTGTATTGGTGTCTGCTTATTTGAACAAGCAGGCACCTCTTCTAGTCTTTGCAGACTGACTTTGGGAGGGAAAACCCTCCACAAGTCAACCTGTCCAAAAAATTTTGGGCAGGCCAGCTGGTGGAGTCTGTGGGTGGTCTTACCACTGGAGTTCTCTGGTGGGCTGGCCTGGCGTCTTGGTCCTTAGGTGGGTGGACCTTGTGTTTGAGTCTCCAGAGGTCTATTTGGTGCTTGGGTCCCAAGGGTGGGCCTCACAACATGGGTCTCTAGGGGTAAGGCTGGAGCCTGAATTTACAAGAACAAACCTGACACTGGGGCAGGCCTGAAATCTGGGTCCCTGGTAGCCAACCTAGAGCCTGAATCCACAGGGGTCAGTCAACAGACTGGAGTCATGGGGTTGGACCTAGAACATAGGTCTACAGGGATCAGCCTAGAGCCTATGCCATGGGGAATATTATGGTTTAGATATGAAGTGTCCCCCAAAAGCTAATGTGTGAGTCAATGCACAAAAGTTTAAAAGTGAAATGATTGGGTCATGAGAGCCTTAACTTAGTCAGTGAATTAATTCCCTGATAGGGATTAACTGGGTGGTAACTATGGGCAGGGAGGGCGGGGCTGGAGGAGGTGGGTGGATGGGGGCGTGCCCTTGGTGTTTATACTTGGTCCATGGTGAGGGAAGCAGGCTCTCTCTCTCTGCTTCCTGGTACCATGTTCCCAGTTGCTTTCCTTTGCCACATCGTTCTACCATGATGCTCTGCCTCCCCTCAGGCCCAGAGCAATAGAGCCAGCCATCTATAGACTGACATCTCTGAAACCGTGAGCCTTCAAACTTTTCCTCCTCTAATCGTTCCCCACCCCCATCCCCCCCAGGACTTTTGGTCACAGCAGTGAAAAAGCTAACTAAAATAGGGACTCTCTGGTATTGTAATTAACTTGTGCTGTTGTCTGTGAAAAAATCAGGTACTCACTTCCCTCTCTTTCCATCAACCAGAAGGTATCTCTGTACTGCTCTCTACAGACTTGTGGGAGGAGAGACTTGGGCAATAGGAAACCATCCTTCTTACACTTTCCAAGGAGTCTTTTCTTCTTCTTTTTTATTTGGGGGTGGGTACCAGGGATTGAATTCAAGGTCATTCAACCACTGAGCCACATCCCCAGCCCTATTTTGTATTTTATTTAGAGACAGGGTCTCACTGAGTAGCTTGGTGCCTCACTATTGCTAAGGCTGGCTTTGAACTTGAGATCCTCCTGCTTCAGGCTGAGTCTCTGGGCATGGACCATGGGCCCACAAGTCTTTTCTTCTTTCTGTGTTCCAACCAGGTGCCATAATCTCGTACATGAATCTCTTAGTTCTTGTAAAGGTATTTTTGTGTGTGAATGATTATTCATATTGATGTTTTTGTGAGAGGACAAATGCCAGAAACTCCCTAAGATAGATATTTTTAAAATCATGAATGGGTGTTGGATTTAGCCAAATGCTTTTTTTGGCTACCATCATGATGAGCACATGTACTTTTTTTTAGCCTGTGACTATTATGAACCACATTAATTGAATTTTTAATGTAAAGCTATCCTCCATCTCTGAGATAAATCCCACTTGGTTAGGATATATTATCTTTTTTGTGTATTGATGGAATAAAGTTCCTAAAAGTTTGTTAGGAATTTTTGCATGATCCTGAAAGTTATAGGATCTGTGGTTTTCTCATCTTATAATGTCTTTATGGTTTCAATTATTGAGTTAATGCTGAATTTATAGAATGAGTTAGGAAAATTTCCTTATTTTTCTGGAAGAGGTTTGGTGGAATTAACATTATTTATTCCTTAAATCCTTAATAGAATTCATCAATGCAGCTCTCTTGTTTTAGTCAGCTTTGTGCTGCTGTGAGCACTCAACAAGAACAACATAGAGAAGAAAAAGTTTCCTTGGCTCACAGTTTCAAAGGGCTCAGTCCATAGATAGCTGACTCCATAGCTTTGGGCCTGAGGTGAGGCAGAACATCATGGTGGAAGGATGAGGTACAGGGAAGCAGCTCAGGAGATGGCAACTGGAAGCGCACTTGGGACAAAATACATGCCCCAAAGACACACACCAATGACCTCCTTTCTCCAGCCACACCCTACCTGCCTACAGTTACCACCCAGTTAATCCAGAACAGTTAACTTAATTCACCGATTAGATCACAACTCTCATAATCTAATCATTTTACCTCTGAATGTTCTTGCATTGTCTCACACATGAATTTTTGGAGGATACCATACGTCCAAACTATAACGTATCTAGGCATTGAGGTTTTTTAAATTTTGATTTTATGGGATTGTTTTAAACTACAATTTCAATTCTTTAATAAACAGTTATATGAGTCATCTACTTCTTCTTGGATGAACTTTGATAGTTTGAGTCTTTGAAAAATTAATCAATTAATTCATTATAGTCATTAAATTCATTGGCATATATAATCTTATTACAGTTTTAATGTCTATAGATTCTGCAGCAATGACCTTCTTTTCATTCCTGATATTTGTCATTTTTGTCTTCTCCCTTTCAATTTTAGATAGTCTGACTAGAAGTTTATCAACTTAATTGATTTTCTCAAAGAGCAAGGTTTTGGTCTCATTAATTTTTAATTGTTTTTCTATTTTTTATAAAATTAATTTGATTTGATCTTTATTATTTGATCTTTATTATTTCTTATACTTCCTCTGGTTTCATTTGCTCTTCTGTTCTAGTTTCTTTTTTTAAAAATATATTTTTTAGTTGTAGGTGGACACAGTACCTTTATTTTACTTTTATGTGGTGCTGAGGATTGAACCCAGGGCCCCACACATGCCAGGCAAGTGCCCTACCACTGAGTCACTCCCCCAGCTCCTATTCTAGTTTCTTAATGCAAAAGTTAAGGTCATTGATTTGAGATCTTTCTTCTTTCCTAAATTAATATTTTATTGCTATAAATTTCCCTCTAAGCACTGCTTTAACTTTACCCCAGACATTTTTTTATGTTGTATTTTTATTTTCATTTATTACAAAATATTTTCTAATTTTCCTCATGATTCCTTCTTTGTCCCATAAACTTTATAGGAGAAAGTTCTTAAATTTGTTAAATTTCCAAATATTTGAGGACTTTAAATATATTTTTCTGCTACTGATTCTATTTTAAATCTTCAGTGATCAGTGAACATACATTGATTTTAAGCCTTTTACACTTATGACAACTTGTTTTGTGGCCCACAATAAGGCCTATTTTCATAAATAAAACATTTGTAGTATGCCTACAAATAATGTTTGTTTTTATATTTTTGGGGAAAATATTCTATGAATTTCAATTAACTCAAGTTTATTGATAAGTCATTATTCTTATTTATCTTTACTAATTTTTGTTTTATTATGTATTGAGAGAGGAATATTGAAATCTGTAAGTATACTGTAGATTTGTCTCTTTCTCCTTACATTTTCATCAGTTTTTATTTCACATCTTTAGAACCTGTGTCAGGTGTGTACACATTTAGGATTCTTACATCTTTTTGAGACTTAAAGGATTCTTTTTATCCCTAGTAAAATTCCTTGATTGGAAATTGACTTTTTTTATATAAATATAGTCACTCCAGCTCCCTTTTGATGACTATTAGTATGATGTGTGTTTTTTTTTTTTTTTTCATCCTTTCCCTTCTTTTTTTTTTTTTTTTTTTGTGTGTGTGTGGTGGTGCTGAGTGTCGTGCATGGTGTTATGCATGTTTGGCAAGCACTTTTTAAAAAAATTATATTTTTAGTTGTTGATGGACTCTTATTTATTTTTATGTGGTACTGAGAATCAAACCCAGTGCCTCACACATGCTAGGCAAGTGCTCTATCATTGAGCCACAATCTGAGCCCATCAAGCACTTGATCATTGATCTGTACTGCCAGATTCCATCCTTTTGTTTACAAACTATCCATGTCTTTATATTTAAAGTAGTTCACTTATAAACAATATTTAGTTTTTAAAATCTTACAATTTCTGCCTTTTAATTAATATGTTGAGATTATATATGCCTATTTATAATAATGATATCTTGGGATCTAAATTCACCTCATTACTAATTGTTTCCTATTTGCCCTATCTCTTCTGTGCTCATATTTTCTTCCTTTTTTTCATCTTCTTTTGTATTAGTCGAATATTTTTTAATGATTCAATTTTATCTCCACAATTGGTGTATTAGTGATATCCCTTTTTTCAAGTAATCACAGCATAATTTATAATCTCCATCTTCAATTTATCAGACCACTTTCTTTTTTGTTTTTTATTTTTTATTTTTAAAAAATTTTTTACAGACTGCATTTTGATTCCTTGTACACAACTGGGGTACAACTTTTTGTTTCTATGGTTGTACACAACGTAGATTCACAACATTCAGACCACTTTCAATTAATTTCACGTCATCTGTGTGCAGTGTAAGATTCTTACAAAAGTAATGGAAACTTTTTCTTCTCCCAGTACTGGGAATTGAACACAGGGCAATATACACTCTAGGCAAGTGCTCTACAACTGAGCCACATCCCAACCCTTTCTTTAATATTCTTGTCAGTGGTGTGCTATAAACTTGCTCTCTGAGGAGTACAAAGAGCCCCTTGTTCTTTGGGGATTTCTATGGTGTAGATACTCCTACTATGGTCAATTTCAACTGTTGGTGAACAGTTTAACAACTAGTTTTCAAAATTTCTGAAATCTTAACAATCAGCTTGTGTGACCTGGTATGAATTAGCTTAAGTTTGTAGATCCAGTCTGCTGGCAGTGAATTTTCTCAGGCTTTGTCATTTTTGAAAGATATATTTTCTGCATGTAGAACACTAGATTTGTTCTAGCATTTTAAAGTTATTATTTCATTGTCTTCTGACTTGCCCTGCTTCTAATGAGAAATCAGTTATAATCCTGTATTTTCCCTACAATATTTAGTGTTTTTCTCCAACCCCTATCATCCCATCCCACATCCTTGACTGCTTTTAATATTTTCTCTTTGTAACTGGTTTTCAGAAATTTGATTAGTGATGCAGCTTGGTGTGGTTTTCTTCCTGTTTCTTTTGATTGGTTCTAACACGGTCTCCCCCCACCACACCCACGCCACCCAACTTGTGTCCCAGAGACTCCAGAGACAGAGGCAGGAGGATGGCAAGTTCAAGGCCAGCCTCAGCAACTTGGCAAGGCCCTAAGCAACTTGGAGAGACCCTGTCTCAAAATAAAAAGTAAAAGGGCTAGGGATGTAGCTCAGTGGTAAAGTGCCCTAGGTTCAATTCCCAGTGCAAAACAGAACAACAACAACAACAACAACAAAAAAAAAAATACGTTTTTTTTTCCCCCTGCTTCTTTCATTTTTGAGCAAATAGCATGGATTGCTATGCTGCAACTAACCAAGTTCATCTCAGATGCATCCTTGTGGCCAAGGGCTACCAGGGTGTGTTGCTGGAAGATAACTCCTTGAATATTAGTTTAGTGAAATTACTAAACTAACAACTTACTACTAACAACTTTTTGGATTTCTATAGCAGTTTATAATTGCAAAAATAATTGGGTCTACATTTTATTAACATGTAGATTATTTCGAATTAGCTGTATGTCTGAAATACCTTTTTAATTTTTAATATATTTTTAATTCTGGGTACCACTCAAGACTTTTGAATCAGAATCTCCGGGGGAAGTCATATTTTTAAAATATTTGAGAAACCAACATATGATATGATTTATATTTCTTACAGAGTCTCTGTGACATAGGATTGGTTATCTTCTCTCAATCAAAAAAATAAGTTCATTAGGACCAATGAATTATCCAAGGTTGCTGAGCCTATTGACAACTGAATTTAGAACATGGACCTAAGTAGTTTGATACTGTCTTGGACTTCTTTCTATGACACTGATTACCCTAATTTTGTGGGTCACTTGGACTTCATTTTAGTATTTTAAATATTTCAAATATTACATTACCCTACCACTGTCTGTATTGAGCTAATGAATTTATGTTTTATTAGTCATAACAGCTTCTACAAACACTTTTCAATAATCACACCTATGTGTGTATGATAGGAATTAGGCAGGCAGATTACAAATCACATTTGGATTTTAGATCTTTTTAAATAAGCTCCAAAAGCCTTTGGAGTCTGTAGCCTGGAGACACAGCACTGAAATGTAGTGACCACTGAGTTGACTATAGCTATGGTGGTTTAAGATACTTGTAGGAATCATTAGTCATCATTGGGTTTATTTTTTAAAAGAAGAAAAGAAAGTGCTGTTTGTTGGTGTAATTTATTAGGAGTCATAGGTACCATGATTTTTATTAAATTCTAAGATCTTAAAGAATAAATGATTATATCCAAAAGTTAAATTAGTGTCACCAGAATGGAAATAATTGGGGAAAAAAAGGCCTATTTTAGCAGAAAGGCTTCATGTAAGATCAACTTGTGAGAAATAGAAAGTTTGGTGGTCCATTTTCAGAATATAGTGTTTAGTCTTAATTGGATCCAATTGTAGCCTCTTTAATTATGGCCCTTCCCTTTGTCCCCCCAATTTTAAAATCAGCTGGGTTGTGACCCCCCAGCTCTTCCTGATTTCCCTAGGCACATCTTCATCTTCAGTGATGGCACCGCTGCCCCTGAGAGTGTGTGTGGGCAGAAGAGGCAAAGATGCTGATGAAAAGTAACAGTGGTTTAAGGGACTCTGGAACCTTGCCTGCAGCAGGGAGGGAAATGCCCAGGAGCCTGACGGGCAGATGAAACAGACCTGCAGCCAGCAGCCCTGCTGCCTGTGTTTGGGTGATGCGCAGTGCTCTTTGTGTGCTTCTTCCCTCAAAGAACTCGTCTATGGTTGTACCAGGAAAACTTTCATCTTCTGCCTAAATCGACATCCTGGGCTGCCCTACAGAAGCCTCGACTTTACTAAGCCTTTGGCTTAGTAGGGAGATGTTAACTGTTCTATCTGCCACAGTCAGTTCTTCCCCCTAATCTTTCAGGACATTTTAATCAGTATGACTTCAGAACAAGGGAGTTCAGGATTCCTTCTTGTCTCCAGGATGAAATACACTGAACAAAACAGAGAAAAATCATTGTGATCAGTAGTGAAGAGCAAGATGTGAATACATGGATTGGTTTTCTTGAGAAACAAGCACTTTTCTGTCAGCCCGAGACAAAGACTTTCAAACAAGTGGTTTACTTGGGAGTGTGGTTCCAGGGGACAGAAATGAGGGATGAGCAAGACTGAAGCACAAAAGGAGGGAAAGCCAATATAAAGATGCGTTGTTGGGTTGACCATGGCCATGGACCAGGGTTTGACTGTGTGGAATTTCTGAGGAGCCATATGAAATGTTTCAGAATGTCCATGTGGGGATGAAAGAAGGAAACATTTATCAGTCATCTGCCACTGGTTAGAGTGGCCCCAGGGGTTAACTCCCTACATTTTGAGTTGTCCATTTGGAAATGCTATATGGTAGCCCATGAAGTGACATCAGAGAAGTTATAGAGCAGGAAGTGGAAGGATGAGACACATGGAGGCAGGCACTTCCTGGTTGCTTTTGCATAAAGCATAAGCTGGAGGCTTTGTCGCTTACTGGTGGAGCAAGTAGGGCTGACAGGATTAGTGCACAACATATGTCCAAGAAACCAACCAGTTTCAGTGAAATACCTCTGAGATTCTCGATTACTTCTATGGTCTCTTTGCTTCTGGTTCATTATATGGGGCACACAGTTAGAAACTTCAGTATCGATCCCCTGCAGTTTTAGGTCTGAGTCCTGGCTCTATCACTGTGAATTTTGTTCTCTTGAGAAGCGACTTAACTTCCTTGAGCCTTAAGTTTACTTGTCTGCAAAAGTAAGACAGTGCATCTACCCCATTCTGTTATTGTGACAATGACCTGAGATAATGTATGTTAAATTCTTGGTACACTGCCAGGCACATGGCAAGGGCTAAAGAAGCTAACAGAAGCTCATATTATGAAGATGGCTTTGACATCATAGCAGGTGAGTTGTGAGACACATGGTAGCATGGAAAGGGAGTTCCTAGGTTCTAGAACTGACAAACCAGATGGGTCCCCAGTAGGAATGTGGGGAGGAGATTGTGAATTTTTTTTCATGTCAGGGTGCCAGGACTCTCACTAAAGAGGCTGAGACTCAGAAGGGAAACTGGAGGGCTAGAGAGGAAACAGAAGCAGAAATTGGGGGACTTCAGAAGGATTCAAGGAAAACATAGACAGCTTGGTAGGTACAGAGATGCTTCCATATTGCCCCAAACCCATTCCCAGACCCAGAGCAGCTGGACTTATCGCAGACCAAGCATTGGATCCCTTTGAGTTCTTGCTACTGGCATAGTATTGATTCATGGTTCAGACTGCTGGAGAGCTAGGTGTACCCATCAAAGGGACTGGTGCCATCAGTTGGGGCTTGGGTGACAAACTAGAAACTTACCTGAGTCCCAGTTCAGCAGGGCATAGAGCAGCTGGCATATAACTTCTGACCCCAGTCCCCATCTGACATATCCAGCGACCTGATGCTCAGACCAGGAGTTAACTAGGCCTTCTCACCCTGGCTGATGAGGTGACAAACCCTGTTAGCACTCAATCCTCTGAGACCCAGATCATACTCTCAGTTAGTGCAAGTAGTGGGTCAAGAAAATAAGCCGTATGTCCAAACCTTAACTTGCAATCCCTCTGTTCAATTCACTTGGGGAAAAGAGCCATACTTTGTGAAAATGGACCCAGACTTCTATCTCATCATACGCTTGCTTTCACATGGTTATGTTGTAACCAAATTTATTGCTATGAACTTTGCATTCTAATCTATTTAATATTAACACCTTTCTTTTATGTTGTTCAAAGAATTCTCTCAGATTCTCTAGGTTTTCATGAAGAAAAATATGATTAAAGCCAACACATTGAATTGATGTTTTTTATTGAAACAAATTTAAATTAGACATGTGGCTTTACATGTAGTTGGTTATGTGAATCAATCGATAGGTTAGCATACCTTTATTTTTCTTCAAGGGGAAAATAATTCCAGTTGAGTGATGCTTTGAAAATAGCTAGCTGGAAGCGCGAGGGACTTGTTTAGAAAGTTGAGGTGACAACTGAAAGTCAAGAC